>NC_088883.1:13986974-14344164 GCF_032884065.1 Artemia franciscana | reverse complement strand
CTTCTGGCAAAACAATTCTATGGACTTTTAGGGCGTGTTTCCCCCTTTTTTCCAAAATAAGACAAATTTTCTCAGGCTCTTATCTTCTGATGGGTAGGACTAAATTTAATTAAAATCCGATTCTTTTGACGTATTTATTAGTATCAAAATTTCGTTTTTAGACTTTCGTTTACTATTGAGCCGGGTCGCTGTTTTGTTTTTCTATGGTTCTTTTCATTTTTTTTTAGAAAGGTGCTGCTTGGAGAACAAGATAAAGATAATTTGTCAAATGGATCGAAAATTTCAGAAGAATTTTCAGCAAATCCTCTCATAGACGATTCAAATAAATTGGGAAACGGTAGTGGTTCTTACGGTGTTGATTGCCCCGATACGAATACTGAGATAGACTTATCTGGAATTCCAGATGGAAACTGCATTGTGAATCTAAAGTATTTCCTTGCTGAAGTAATTTCAGCATTCAGACACAAAATCAGTTGCGATCACGGAAAATTGATTATAAAGCAATTAGAAAAGAAAGGCCTGAAAACTGAACTGAAAGTTAAGTGTAATAAGTGTAACTGGGAAAAGAGGATTAAAGGTGAACCAGAATGTCCAGCAACAAGCGTAAAAGAATATCTTTCAAGTTTTACGGACCAGACACAGGTTGCTTTTTCCGAAAAAAAATCAAGTCTTAAAGGCTGCTTGAATTCGAAGGCTGTTTGGGGAGCCATGGGTAGTGGAGGGAGGGTATTCTACACTGTGTGAATTCTTCGGGGTGCTTGGAGTGAAACCAATGTCACGAATAGTTTATTCCCGTATTGAAAGGCAGCTTGGTAATGCTTGGATGAATAGTTTATCGGAAATTTTGCTAGAAAATGGACGAGAGGCCTTAAAATCAGCCATTCATGATGATAGGTATAAGGAGGACTCATACTGGACAAAAGTGATATGTGATGGAGGCTGGAATAAGCGTAGCAAAGGACACGATTATTCGGCCAAAGGATGTGTTGCAGTTATCATAGATGCATTTACGAAAAAAACTGTTATATGTTGGCATAAAAAATAAATACTGTTATATATGTTTTTCTTCTGCAAACGCCAAAGTAATTCCAAAGATCATTTCTGCTTTCTGAATTATAACGGAAATTCAAGGAGCATGGAAACAGATATTCTAGTTGAAGGCTTTCGTTCCAGTGAGGAGATGCACGGATTACAGTTTTTAGAGTTTATCGGTGACGGTGATTCCAGTGTTTTTTATAAGCTAAAACAAAGTGTTTCCTACGGTTCCAACATACGGAAACATGAATGTGCAAATCACGTCACAAAAAACTATACAGCCCATCTATATAATTTGTGCAAAAATAAAAAAGGTTTGTACACAAAATGTCTTCCCCGAGGAATTATCCAGCAACTGACAAAAAATTTAAGGGGTGCGATAAAAATAAATTCTGAAAATAATGGAACAGCAGAAGAATTGAAAATCTTGTTAAAAAGAGGTCCGTACCATGTTTTCGGAAACCACACAAAATGTGATTCTGGATGTCCTAAGATAGCTGAATTGACCGTGAATAGTAAAATAGAAGATCGGTGGCATAATTTTCCCCTGCACGTGTTTGAAGATGTTATGACAGAGGTCGATATTGTGTGTCGAAAAGCAGAGCAGCTTCGAAATGACGCAACTACAAACTTAGCTGAAAGCTACATGTCAGTTGTTGCTAAATTCATCGGAGGAAAGCAAATAAGCCGGTCTAAACGAGGTTCATATCATGCAAGAGTTCATGGAGCAAGTCTTGCTTATAATTCAGGTCCAAAATGGCATCAATTAGCTTGGAAAAATATTTTTGGGCTTAGTCCTTCTAGCGTAACAAAAAAATATTGTAATAAAACGGCTAAACTCCGTGTAATATCTAAACGTAATTTGACCAGTTATTATAGTGCTCTTGGAGGAAAACACGTTGCTAAGTTAAAAATAGAAACTATAACTTTGGTAATCGTGACTATGGACCAAATTGCAATAAGCCAGACATGACTTCTGATGAAATGAATTTGGCCATACAAAAATATACTGACGAGAATTTAAAATTGGATTTTGCCAGTATAGCTTTTTGTTCAACATTACCAAGGGCCAATCCAAAAATGACACTTGGGTTGAAGAAAGATCTAAGAGAATAACTAGTAGTTACTTCCACAGAATTGCAACCAGAAAAAACAGCACCAGAGTTGCCCCAATTGTTAAGCAAATTCGAAACTTGGGACCTAGATTCTGCTCTGCCCTAATGAAAAAGGGCTTAGATTTAGAAGTAGTGGCACTAGAAGCATATGAAAACAAATTCAACTTAAAAGTCGTAAAGGGAGATCAAATAGGACTCAGTGTGCATCCACAGTATCAGTATCTTGCTGCATCTGTAGATGGGCTGCTCCCTAATGGCACACCTATAGAGATAAAAACGGTGCATAATATACCAGAGTTCAAAACCATTTATGATGTGGCCCAGTCAAAAAATTTAGTTAAAGCATTTTTTCTTGAATTATCCAGTGAAGGTCTTCAGCTAAAAAAAAATCACAGGTATTTCGCCCAGATACAAGGCCAACTCGAGATACTGGATAAAATGGTATGCCACTTAATAGTTTATAACTCTATTGAGGATTGGGAAATAATTACAGTTCACCGATCGAAAGACTACTGGGAAAAAATATTTCCGAAGCTTGAAGCCTTCTGGAATGAATCCTTACTTCCTGAAATTTTAGACTCAAGGGTTGCAAGGAATATGGAAATCAGAGAACCTGTGTCTGTAAAATGTACAACAGCCCACCAACCGAAGGACTCAAGCTTGTCTCAAGAAATAAAAAGAGGAAAAAAAAGAAGGTTGAGTCGAGTTGAAGTGAACAGCAAGAAAAAAAACGCACAGAAGGGATCGGGGGAGAACAGTGAATTTACCAGGAACTCAATGCATGAAAACAGTGATTTTGAAGAAATAATTTGGTCTGATTTGGAATAGATAAATCTTCGTGTTTGATAAAAAAAAATGTGTTAAAAAATATTGGCAAGGAAAATTATTTTTTCCTCCATAAATTTCTGTCTCATTCTTCGTCAATGTCCAAAAATAATGAAGTTTCTTATCTGGTCTGAAGTATATTAAATACATTTAATACAAACAATTTTAGTTTTTTTCTTATAAATTTCTTGTATGTTACTTGGGCTTAGTATTTGTGATTTTTATAGTTTTTCCTACAATTATTACGTTTTCTGTACAATTCGTTCATTTTTGGTATTTAATTAAAGCGTCTTTAAGTTTCTTTCCGAAATCTTGTGCATCTCGCCCTAACACAAAATAACGTTAATGCCCTAATCTTATTACAAGGAAAATAGCTTTCATCTTATTAATTCCAAAATACTGACAAAAAAAAAAACACTATAAAAATCAAGGTGACTGGAAAGATATTGAAAATGAACTGAATGTGTAATGTATAATTATTTAGTGTTTAATATACTAATTACAGGAAACATCAACAATTAAGGTTTACAGATTCTATTTAGCGACAATTTTTTATTTTGGTTTACGGTTAGAACGGAACTCTAGTCGAACTCCTATGGGCAGTAATTTGTGTCCTTTTTGGTTTAACTTTAGCACTCATTTTAATTTTTAATCGTTTAGGATTTAATTATTTGTATATAGCAGTACCCATTTCTTTTATGTTTGGTATAATTATTTATTTTTATTTCTCTTCATTTTCAGTCAATTATGCATAGACAGTAATGTTTGACCGTTTCACATTTAGATCATTGAAGGATTTTATTTTCTGTCCGTCTGTTTCAAATGGCTCTTTAATTTTCAATTACTTAACTCACTAGCTTAATTGTATAATGTACATTCCCAGATTGCTATGAAATCACGATCTTGTATCAGACTTAGCAGACATCTGCCATGCTTGGGATACTTATGTCATGCTTGGCACAGATCCTTCACTCTTAGTACTGTTCTCACAGTTCCGCTATGCTTGGCACACTTCTGCCATGCTTGGTACTAGCCACCTGAGGTATATGATTTCTGAGAGTGAAAAACCTCTCAAACATTCATCCTTTTTCTTTGGGTAGTTTACTTTTGCATGTGCGGACTGTTTGTTTTCGTTGTTGTATTTTAATGGGGGCAGATACGATGGACAAGGGTTTTTAAATTCCTTTTGGGAAATCCCAAACTTTTTACTGTTATCGCTTTTCTTCTATTTCAATAAAAATTCTTTTTTATGTGCTTTAACCCGTATGCGCCTGAGAGGCTATATTTCTTCCAAAATAAGTTCATTAGTACGGGTATGCATTGAGTTTTTCGTTTTACACAAACTTTTCCTCTTGTTATCTTCCCAATAAATTAGTTTTATTTCCATCAATTCTGTTTATGTGCTACTTTTTCATAGTAAATTTATGATGGAATGGCGGATTAGTCTTCTTAGTTATTTAGCAGGATGAGATTGAGGAGCACAAAAACACAAACGTACGCAAACACAGGAACAAGTCTACACACACACATCAAATTACCAATTACGCACTTATTGTTTGATGCAAGCTGTGCTAGAGTTTTGTTCGCAGGAATTCTTCAATTCAATTCAATCATATATATTTAAATAAAAACACATAATTCCATGTACATAATCGGCCAGGAAAGCACAAAAGTGCTTGACTAGGGCAGAAACTTCACTAAAGAATAATTAAACAATCAACTAACAGAAACAACGAATCAACTGGATTTATCAAAAAAGAAAAAAAAAGAGAAAAAAGGGGAGTGACGAAGAGAAAGAAAAGAAAAAAAAGAAAATAAAAGAAAAGATCGAAAAGAGGAGGACCGCATGATATTCAAATCTAAACAGTATTTCTGGAACGACCCTTCACTGCTCGCTTGAAGGTAGTAAGGTTATTTGAGTTCCGGATTTCCAAGGGGATTGAATTCCAGATAGCTGGTGCATATCCGTAGAAAGTCCTTTGCGAAAGCCAAGTTGGGTATCGCACAGAAGATTCTACTCCTGGAGGTAATCATACATTCTTTCATGGACTACTTTCTCATAAATCTTCGAAAAAAAGGTAAAATAGAAATGGATCGGTAATTACTCGGTTCATTTTTTGACTTCCCTTTGTGAAGGGGTAGCACTCAGGCTAATTTAAGTCTTTCTGGAAAAGTTCCCTCTTCAAGTGATAAATTAATCAGATGAGTCAAAATAGAAATAACAATTGTTTTTGTTGCTTTAACGATACTTCATCTACTCCACAGGATTGTTATTTCATACACATAATTATTTCATTTTCATCACAATTTGTAAAAAGGAATTCAGAAGTAACATGGCGAGGTTTAAGTTTGGGGGCTGGTGGACTTCGAGAACTGAAGATTAAAAGAAAATAGCCAGGTGGGTGTTTCACCCACCTGGCTAACTGCTTGCAATTCTCAATACCCAAGGGTTCTCCCAATAGCCAAACAATTTTCATTTCCAAACGGACTCGGTCTCGGTTGAGGTTTGGGAGAGTTCACGCTTTACATTTCAAAACAGACACCCATCTCGAAAATAAAAGATTTGTCTACTTTTCGTACAAGTTCTACCATTTGCATTCAATGCACATCGAATCAAAATCTCTGAGCGAAAAAATATAGGATTACCCTTTAAATTGATGTGCAAAAGAAAACACTATTTTTAGCTCAGCAGTGGGTATATTTTCTTTTACATAACCTGTTCATTTAAATTAATCTCCGTAGAATCTAACGTGCTTTTGCTAAACAAACATCTTTTGTTTTTTTCTCCCACTTGTTTATGTTTTTGTCAAGTCTCATAAACGAGTTTGCTATCGAATAGATACTAGCAGTGGCGTTATTAAGATTCTTAGAATCTGTTTCAGAAATTGGGCGGGAACAAAAAAGACCATTAGCCTTAAGATTACATGACCTGCAAAGGGGGGACGAGGGAACTTCGCCACTTGAATTAGGAATCTGATATGAAAATGCCTGAAAATTTAGCCCATTTGAACCTGACCGAATCCTACGATAAATCTTGGAAAGGTGCTTACTTGGGAAAGGTGATGGGGTAGGATTCTTATTAATTATCAGTACCTCTGTAAATCTCCAGCGGTAAATATCTCTAATGGGGATTGGTCTCCCACTTGGCTGGTCAATATTTAAAGCATTTTTGGCTATTTCATCTGCCTTATGGTTACCTATTATACCTGAGTGGCTTGGAATATACTGTATATGAGTTAAAATACCTTTTGAAGCAAAAATATCAATAATCCTAAGACAAAGAAATGTGTCAATATCCATCTTATTTTGAGAAGCTGACGAAAGAAGCTCTAGGCTTGACAAAGAATCAGAATATATTATAATATTATTAATATTAACTTTCATATATTCATTAACCATGAGGAAATCTAGTGCCATGATTATGGCGTTTAGCTCGGCAGACATTACAGATGAATTATCTTGTAATCTCTCTCCTAAAGCGATATTATGGGTTGGGAAGAAAGCTCCGCTTGCCACTTTCTCATTCATTTTGGACCCATCTACAAAAATTTGGAAATAGTTTTTATAAGCAACATTATTTATTTCGGCAATTTTTTTCTGAATAAAAGAAATGGGGGTAAGTTCTTTGGTCCACTTTGAGAAGTCAGTCTTTATTATGGGGGTTGACCAACTCCAAGGGGGGGTTTGGGGGAATGTGGGTGCAATAGATTTTACTGGCACTGGGAACTTCTTCTGGATATTTGCATATTCATTTGCAACGCCTCTAAACATAGATGGATTTCTTAACCAGTTATGCAGGGTATGAGAATCATTGGCTTCAATTTTTGTAAGGTACTTAATTAGTAGAGATCTTCTTCTTTCATTTATTGGTGATAATCCACTCTCAGTAAGCAGAAACTTAGTTTTTGTTGGTTTCCTAAGACCAAATATAAGACGAATTATATCATTTTGTGTCGTTTCGATTTTTTGCATGTGGGTCTTAGCACAAGCACCATACACTATGAGGCCATAATCAATATGGGGTCTTATATATGATTTATAAAATTGGATTAGTGTTTTCTCATTACAGCCCCAAGGTGTGGCTAGTAGCCTTTTAATTATTCTTGTTTTTCTATAGCACTTTTTTATTGTATTTGTGATGTGGAGGTGGAAATTTAGTTTTTGGTCAAGTATGAGCCCTAGGTAATTAATTTGATTGTCCTCTGGGATAAGTATTCCATTTAATGTTAGCCTAGCATCATAATGATTTCGCTTATGGTGGAATTGGATAATTTTTGACTTTGTGGGTGCAGTAGGTAAAATGGACTTTTGGGAGAACTTTTCAAATTAGAAAAGTGCATTTTGCAACTTTGAATGCGTAATCTCGAAGGTATTGCCAGTTGCCCATAATACCAGATCGTCAGCGTACTGTAGATTGGTATGTGGGAGGTTCATGTCCCACAGAAAAAGTGAAAATAGGAGGCAGCTCAGTACTGCACCCTGTGGAAGGCCTTTGGTTATTGAAGTTTTGGGTGAAGAGGCTGAACCTACACAAACAATGAAACTTCGGTTTTCTATAAAGGATTTTATGAAGGATACAAGTTTGGGGGGTAGTCCAAGGTTTGTAAGTTTAACTAATAGAATCTGGTGGTCAACATTATCATAAGCTCCTTCAAAATCTAGGAATGCAGCAGTTAAGACATTATTTTTTGATAGGGATTCATTTATTGCATTTGTTAACACTATGAAAGCATCTGTTGATGAGTGGTGTTTCCTGAAGCCAGTTTGAGTATGAGGTATCAGATTATTCTTCTCAACAAACCAAAGCAGCCGATGGTAAATCATTTTCTCCATTAATTTTCCCAGCACTGGGGTAATCATTATGGGTCTATATGACTGAGGGTCATGTTTAGGTTTATTTTTCTTTAAAATTGGTATGAGAGATGAACATTTCCAGATATTAGGGAATGTGGATGTAGCCCATGCATGGTTATAGCAATTTAGGAGCTCCTGTTTGTACAAAGGGGAAAGATTCTTTATCCATATAGGGTGTATATTATCATAGCTACTTGTAGCATTGGCCTTGATATGCTGAATTGCATTATTCAATTCATGTATCGAGAAGGGATGGTTTATATATTCTGAACCTGGTCGGGGCTGGTAAATAGGATTTGTCATGATTTGTGTGGTGATATTTTGGTTTTTTGATGTTAGCTTTTTTGAGAAAAGGGAGGCAAATAATTTTGCCTTATCAGTGTCGTTATCATAGTGGGAATTCTCATGTATTAGTTCATACATAAGAGGGTTGGAGGATGTTTTTTTCCCACAGATTTTGCTTATAAGTCTATGTATTCTTGGCTCAGATGTTTCTCTGGAAAGATTATTTGCAAAATTATTCCAATAATTATATTTGGCATTAGTTATTGTTCTCTTGAGGTTAGCCTCTGCTTGTAATTTACTTAAATATGTGTCAGGGGATGGTTTTCTTAGGTATGCTCTCCTAGTTGCATTTTTTATTCTCCACATAATTTGGCAATCTTTTGTCCACCATGGTTTAGGGGTGTGTTTAGGGATGGTTTTCCTAGGTGAAGTTCTGGGGATAGCTTGATTAGCTGCATTTGTTAATATTGATGTCATAGCTTCAGCACACGTGTCAGCAGTTACAACTGAGGTATGAGATTTCTGGGTTAAACTTAGGACTTCTTCATTAAGCTTATTTCTAAACATGGTCCAATTTGCTTTGGTGTTGACATATTTAGGGATATGTGGGAGAATGTTGGCTGGTTCATTTAAAGAGGATACTATTGCAAAATGGTCAGTGCATAGATTTTCAATTTTCTTAATATAAATTTTGTTTAGTATATTTATTGAAACAATTTGTAGGTCAATAGTTGAAAATTTACCACTTTTGGGGTTAAAATATGTATTTAGATTAGGAGGGGTAGCAATTGCTAAATCGGCATTATTTGAAATCAATCTTTCAATGAGCTTACCAGCTTTATTTGCTGGCTTATCCCCCCACAGAAGACTGTGGGCATTAAAATCCCCGCAGATGATTATGTTTTTTAGCATATTAGAATTAGTAATATAAGTGAAAAAATCCACGGCATCTGTAGTCTGGCCATTGGGGTTATAAAGACTTAATATGTATGTTTTTGTATTATTTATCCAAACATTGATGCCAATAACATCAACATCATTTGAAAAATCTGGGAAATTAATACCGCAGAATTTAATATTATTATTTAAAATTATAGCTACGCCACCTCCTTTTCTCTGAGAAGACCTATCCTTTCTCAGGATAGTATATCCTGGAAACTTTGTTTGTTGGTTATTAGTCAAATGGGTTTCTTGAAGGCAAGCAATATCAATGGAATTTTTATTCATAAAAGATAAAAGTTCATTTAACTTATTTTCTGAAAGTGATCTTACATTCCACTGAAGTATTGAAATATGCTGCTTTGTTGTTTTAATTTTCATTTTGCTGTGTATCAATCTTTAGCTTTGCTAGGAGCAGAGCAAGATCTTTTTTTGCTTGGATATGCATGTGATTGGGTAGGTACAACTTTGCCAATTCGCTTATTATTTTTGCTTTTTGTGGTTGTTTTAGGTTCATTGACTGTACTGCATTAGAATTTAGTATAAATAGGCACATGTTAGGTGTTAATTCATTTGGATATTCATCTGGCTTACAGAAGCCACACATAAGGTCAGTGACATAGAAGCCACTTCTTCAGCCAAAGAATCATCAATATGTGGAACCAGCTCTCTGAAGAAACAGTTTCTGCTACTTCAACTGACATGTTCAAGTCCCACCTTGATAGGGAATGGCTCTGCCAGGAGTTCCTTTACAATTGGGAAGCTGCAGAGTCCTCCACAAGAGTCTAATCTAACAGCCACAATCTACACCAAACAAATTCTTTTTTCTCATGGAGCATCACAAGGATGGATAATCCTTATATCACTCCAAGCTGCAATTTAAGGTAATTTAAGGTAAAAGGTAAAAAACATCCTCAACTTCTCTGGGGCCTTGGCCATTATTCCACATATAGGTGAAACCACTTTCATCTAGCAGTTTTTTGATCTGGAATGGCTACAAAAGTTTTATATTCAGCTTTACCAATCCATTATATGCAGCACTAACTGGCCTGTGTTCAGGACAAGACAATAAACTGAGAAAGAATTTTACCTTCTGCAATCTTTTCTCAATGGAAGTCATCCAAGGTCCCCATTTATGAGAAGATTAGGTATTGTTTTCTACAGTCCATAAATCTGTTTAAAATGCTAGAACTGAAATCTCCATTGGTTTAGCTCAGTCTTTCCTCCAGATCTCAGCACCATAATGAATGATTGGCATCAGTTTGGATTTGAACACCTGTTTTAGTGTCTTTTGGCTATGAGCTTCCTTTAAATCACTATTTTCATATGCAGTAGTGTTTACATGGCTATTCTGCCTTTTGCAAATTTATGTAGTATATTTTTCCAGGGGCCATTAGTGGGAAAATGAAAATCCAAATAACTTGCTTCTTGTACTCTTCAGATCTCTTTCTCTTTAAAATAAAAATTATGAACCTCTTCATTCATACTTTCTTGTTTACTAAAAACCACAATTTCCATTAATAATGCCAATCCTTCATTGCAGTGCTGAGATCTGGAGGACAGACCTGGCTAAAAAAGTGTTAGGGAAGAGGCCAGTTCCCTAATGTATCCTTTCAAGACAAAAATAAATCCTAGAAGGATTTAAAATGAAAACCAAGGCTCTTGTTTTCAGAAAAGACATACTTTTTATATCTTAGTCCCTTGGATTTTTAAGTCCCATGTCTGACACTCTGGTAGAATTCCTTTAAGAATAAGCCACATAAGTTTTGTTGATAAGAGAAACAGAAATATCACAAAAAAAAGTTTACTCTTAAAAAATATTAAAGGGTTTATTGGAAGTTGCAGAGTGCTTTTATTTATGTAATAACCCAACAAATTGAATTTATAAGGAATAATTAAGTATCAAATCTTTCTCTAGGTGTATCCTATGTTTGAATTGACATGAATGAAAACTTTTTGTAGAAGTGCAGAACTTCCTTTCTTGAGTTTTTTTTTTGGAACACTCTCCCTTCTGAACAAGATAAAAAATCTTAAATAAGTGTGTATGTTTGATATCCTAGTCTATCATTCTTATACAACCTTAAAAAAGTTATTCCGGCTATGCCACTCTCAAGACCATCTTTCTGGGTTTTACTCTATTTAACAATGGCTCTAGATTTTCATACACTTCCATCAAGTTGATTTTAATTCAAAAAGGAAGTAAGCACCTGGAGTTGTTTTTTAACATTGGGAGGTGTATTTTACAAAGGGTTGTGAGCTGTGAATGTAGTGGTTAATGATGTTAATAGTTTTCTCATACCCTTATGTTGCTTCTGTTCTGTTATCTTACCTGGTGGTTCTTCTTCATCATGTGGCATATAAGCTAAAAAAATGCTAAATGTCTATGACCAATTAGGTTTTTCAGAATTATGGCAACTACATCTTTTGAACAGTACTTGGAAAATTTCCAAATATATACATTTTGGAATAATAAATGCCTGCCTTTGAAGTGGTACTTATCTCATAATGGAGATGCAGTTCTGTTCCTCTGGGATTTCCCTTGACTGTTCTGGTAATTGTATATGGCTTCTATGCCAATCATATGTAGGCTATATCTTTGTCTCTGCCAGAACCTGCCCAAGATTATAGGAGGCTGCTTCAAAATGATGCTAATGGAAGCCCCAAGCATGAAATTGCCACATGTATTGCATATGCAGGAAGCTCCTTTGACAAGTTAAGAAATGTTTAGAGAAGTGCCACTTTCTCTTTGAAGCTGAAATTGAGGTTCTCCAGTAGTAATGTCCTGTCAGTACTAATTTATGGTTCTAAAAGCTGGGCACTGACAAGACAGCTAGAGAAAGAGATCCAGAGTTCTGAAAATAATTGTCTTAAACAGATTCTTGGTACCAACTTATTCATTAGAGAGAAGACTAAACAGCCACTCATTATTGATAAACTCATAAGCAGTTGGTGGTGGTATTTGGGAAACAGGGTTAGAGTGAGCAGAAATTGTATGCCTCATGATGTTTGTTGTCCTCCAGGTGTTTAACAGTGGGGGTGACAGAAGGTTACACTTGGACAATGCCTAGAAAAAGATGCAGCACTCAAGAACATCCCTTGATGAGCTTTGGTAAAAGATGCTGGAGATGCATTGTCACCACCATATGTGTGTACTGGTGTAGGAAGTCCTAAGTCTAATCTGCCAATATTCTGGTCCTCTTGGCATATTTGCTGACAATATTATGAAATATTTTTCTTTTTTGAATATCCTACTTTGTTCTTCTGGGGGGAGACTCTTCAGCCCCCTTTAAAAGGTTTTAACAGTGTATGTCCCCTCAACCAGGAAACAGTAGTCCCACCCTTCTATTTTCCAAATCAGATCTGCATCAGTTGCCACATGTTTGTGATTTTTCCCTCTTTAATATGAGTCTTTCTTGGGCCAGTTTTTTCCTTGAAAAATGAAATTCATTTCAAGCCACCAACAAGCCACCTGACATAGAATTTGTTTACTCAGGCAGGAAGGATGGGGTACATAGACAGGGAGTAGGGCTCATGATGAATAAGGAAGCTGCTAAGTCTTGTTTAGGCTGGGAAGGTATTAATAATAGAATTCTAATTGCTCATTTTATGACTAAAAAGTTTAGGGTATCAGTTATAGTAGTATATGCCCCCATTAAACCAACTGATGTGATACTAGTGACTGAGATGAATTTTACTTACAGTTACAGGAGCAAATAGACAGGGTACCAGGTAGAAATATGGTGTTTTTGCTAGGAAATTTTAATGCCCAGGCTGGTAGAAATAGGGATAGATGGTATCCTAGCCTATGTAAATGTGGTGTAGGAAAAGAAAACAGTAATGGCTATAGGCTTTTGCAATTTTGTAGGTATAACAACCTAGTTATAACCAATACAGTGTTTGGTCACAAAATGGCCCATAAGTTGACATGGTATTCATGTGATGGTAAGACAGCAAATGCTTATTGATTATGTTATTGTAAACAGAAGACTAGCAGGATCAATACAAGATACTAGGGTGTATAGGAGTGCTGTTATTGATGTTAAAAGTAAAGATCACCATCTAGTAGTGTCTAAGGTTAATTTAAAGCTGAAATTTCGGAAGGGTAACTCCCTCCCAGAAAGTTATGATGTTGGTAGACTTCAGGATGAAAATTTGAGAAAAAAATTCCAGGAACAGTTGAGTACTAAACTTGAGGGTTTAAAATTTGACAATGTGGAAGATGGATGGAATAATTTCAGAAAAACAATTTGTGAAGTTGCTGATGGTGTCCTAGGGAAGAGTGCTAAGACAGCAACTAGGAATATTAGTGAAAAAGCTTTAGGTTTAATAGAGAGTAGAAGGGGTTTGTATAAGAATTATCTGAGTGATAGGTCGTATGAAAACAAAAGGAATGTAAAGAAAGTGGAGAAAGCATTAAAATATGAACTAAGAAGATGTGAAATGGAGGCGATGGATAAAATTGCTGAGGATCTGGAAGATGCTGCTAGACGGCATAATAGTAAAATATTATACCGGCATGTTAATAAATTGAAAGGGAGTAGCCAATCCGGACTAGTCCCAGTTAAGGATAGAAATGGGGCCACAATTAGTGATAAGGAAAAAGTTAAAGAAAGATGGGTGGAACATTTTGAGAATGTGCTAAACTGAGATACAGTTGCAGGAAAAGATATAGATGAAAATGAAAAAGTTTGTGATACCTTGGATGTGAAGGAAGATTAGTTTAGTGAGGAAGAATTAGCAACAGTACTAGAAGGATTAAAAAATAATAAGGCCCCAGGTGCTGATAGTATGATTAATGAGTTCCTTAAATATGGTGGCTCTGAGGTTAGGAATAAGCTACTGAAGATTATGAACATAATTTTTGAAAAAGGGGAAGTACCCAATGATTTTAGGAAAACCTTAATTAAACCACTGTATAAGAAAGGTGACAAGAGTGAGTGTCGTAATTATCAAGGCATTAGTCTGGTCTCGGTAGGTAGCAAATTACTGAGTAATATGATACTTTTTAGACTGAGACATGCTGTAGACAAAGTTTTAAGGGAAGAACAATGCGGTTTTAGAAAAGGTAGAAGATGTGTCTACCATGTTTTCACTCTTAGGTTAATAATTGAGAAGTCCCTTTGTTATCAAACACTTTTGGTCCTTAGTTTTATCAATTATGAGCAAGCTTTCGATTCTGTTGATAGAACAGCGTTAACAAAGGTCTTATCATTATATGGTATACCAGAAAAATACATTTAAGTGATTTGCGCTATGTACGAGAATAATATTGCTGCGGCTAAGGTAGGAAATGAGGTTAGCAACTGGTTTTGTATTAAATCAGGAGTTAAGCAGGGTTGTGTTCTATCCCCCTTTATATGGATTATTTTGATGGACTTCGTCTTAAGGAGCACAGGAAAGGCAATTG
The DNA here is from genome assembly GCF_032884065.1 of Artemia franciscana. Classification (NCBI taxonomy): domain Eukaryota; kingdom Metazoa; phylum Arthropoda; class Branchiopoda; order Anostraca; family Artemiidae; genus Artemia; species Artemia franciscana. The sequence continues at coordinate 14,329,704 of NC_088883.1, read as the reverse complement.
GAGACCATGGAATCAAATGGGGAGGAAGAACGCTCCTGGACTTAGATTATGCTGATGATTTAAGCATATTAGATGAAAGTGTGAGCAAAATGAATGAACTTTTAGAGGTTTTACGAGTTCAGGGTGCTAAAATAGGCTTGAAAATTAATGTTAAGAAGACTAAGTCACTAAGGCTAGGAATAAGTGAAGATGAACAGGTGACATTAGGTAATGAAAAGATTGATCAGGTTGGGAGCTTCAGCTACCTTGGTAGTATTATTAGTAAAGATGGTGGGAGCAGTGAAGATGTTAAAAGTAGAATAGCTAAAGCTCAGGGTGTTTTTTTCACAGTTAAAAAAAGTTTGGAAGAATAGAACGATAAGCCTACAAGCCAAGATTAGAATATTGGAAGCTACAGTGATGACAGTGGTCAAATATGGCTCTGAAGCATGGGCACTCCGAAAAGTAGATGAAAATTTACTAGATGTTTTCCAGAGAAATAGCCTACGGATTGTTCTGGGTACCCGGCTGACTGACCGTATTTCAAACAGTAGGCTGTACAAAAAGTGTGGTTCAATCCCGCTTTCTGGGGTCATAATGAAAGAAAGGTTGAGATGGCTAGGCCATGTTCTATGGATGAAGGATGACAGATTACCAAAGATTGTCCTTTTTGGCCAACCGTCTGGGGCTACACGGAAAGCAGGTCGTCTTTGTCTGGGTTGGGAGGATGTCATAAATAAAGATTTAAAGGAAATGGGAACTTCCTGGGAGGGTGTAAAGAGGGAGGCTTTAAATAGATTAGGTTGGAGGAGGAGCGTGCGTAGCTGTGTTGGCCTCAGGCGGCTTGGTGCTGCAGTGAGTTATTAGCAGTAGTAGTAGTAGAATGTCTCCCAGGGCTAGAGCTAAGTATCTCTCTCCTGGGTTATTTACCACCTCCTTGACCAAGATTTTTTGATTGGTTACTTCTATCTCTTTTTGTGCCTTTTGATTGAGTCGAGTTACCTGCTGGTGATCCCTTCCTGAAACCCACTTTTGGGACCCCCTTTTCCAGAAGTCTCAGTATGAGCTTGCCCCCTTCTGTTCTTCTCATACTACACTGGCTCTGCATGATGTTTAATAAAAATGGAATAAAGACAAAGAAGAAATATTTGTATATATTTTTTAAGTACTGAGGACATCCTTGTCAAAATATCTGCTTTGTTTCTCTGGTGAAAATCACCTTTGTTTTGTTGATTATCTTACAAAGAAGAAATATTTGTATATATTTTTTAAAATTGTTAGTATTTAATTTTGTCTCAAAAAATTGTTAGTATTTAAAATTGTTAATATTTTTTTTAATATATTAGAAAAGCAAGCACAGCAATGAAAGCAACACAGGCATATGATTTCATTGACACAAACACTCCCTTCCATCTCAAGGGACTCGCATTTTATAAAAAAAAAAGTGGCCCAAAGGCTGTAAAAACTTGGTACTTTCCTAGTTTGAATAGTTTTTTTTTTCATTTTGCTAAATAATTTACAGCTTTACACTTATTGTTTGTTCATTCGTTATGCATTTTTGTTTAACTTTCCTGTTGCTTTGAAAATTCTTACCCCCCCCCCTTCTATATGAAATATTATTATGTATATATTATATACATAAACTAACCATTGCTGTTTTTTTTTTTTTTTTAATGTGTTTATGCACATCAAATTTTAGTGAGAAGAGAAATCACCAGTGCAACAGCACACACATAAGAAAAAATTCCAGCAATGGTTAGTTTACATATTTAATATATGCTATACTTTACTCCACCCCCTGATGTGCAAATATATAGCCCAAATTTGTTTCTCAACTATTACAGATTTGTAATGATCCCATATATAGGTCATTTTTAAGAGGTCAAAAAGTGCTTAAATCTGAATTTGCGGTAGAAGTGATTATTATATTTGTAAACAGCATTAAAAGAGGCATCAAGTGGTATATTCACTCGATATGAAAGCCAGTAATACTGTTTGTACCAGTTTTACCCAATTTTTTGGCCACCTTGAGCCAGTATCCAGTTCCTGATTGCATTTACACTAAAACGCTCATTCCATGTCAAAATTTGGGTCATCCAAAAGTCATTCCATTCAAGATGCTTTGGATATTTTTTATTGTGATAAATTGTCTTAATGCTCTGAAAAGGGAAAACTATTTCAATTGCATTGGATAGGAAAATTTTGGTAGGCTAATTAATTCAAAGTCCTAAATTAGCCAGGGAAGTGTTTTTTTTTTTTTTTCACTAAAAAATCACCACGTTCTTTGAACTCCAATTATATAGCCCTGTTTTTGGCCACCTTGAGCCAGTATCCAGTTCCTGATTGCATTTACACTAAATTTCACTTTCTGTTACCTATATATGATTGTACCAGTTTTACCATTGGGTAAAACTGGTACAAACAGTATTACTGGCTTTCATATCGAGTGAATATACCACTTGATGCCTCTTTTAATGCTGTTTACAAATATAATAATCACTTCTACCGCAAATTCAGATTTAAGCACTTTTTGACCTCTTAAAAATGACCTATATATGGGAAAATTACAAATCTGTAATAGTTGAGAAACAAATTTGGGCTATATATTTGCACATCAGGGGGTGGGGTAAAGTATAGCATATATTAAATATGTAAACTAACCATTGCTGGAATTTTTTCATATGTGTGTGCTGTTGCACTGGTGATTTCTCTTCTCACTAAAATTTGATGTGCATAAACACATTAAAAAAAAAAAAACAGCAATGGTTAGTTTATGTATATAATATATGCTATGCTTTACCTCCACCCCCGATGTGCAAATATATAGCCCAAATTTGTTTCTAAACTAGGCTATTACGGATTTGTAATGACCTCATTTATAGGTCATTTTGAAGAGGTCAAGATGTGAAAAAGTGCTTAAATCTGAATTTGCAGTAGAAGCAATTATTATATTTGTAAAGAGCATAAAAGAAGGTATCAGGTGGTATATTCACTTTATATGAAAGCCAGTAAGACTGTTTGCACCAGTTTTACCCTCATTTCTTGCTAATATTACTAAGGGGTCATAGTTAAGCACTAGAGAAGTCATTGTTAAATAACATGTGCTTATGTATATATAGCTTTTTGCTACTTATTCTTCTCTGGTTATATAATGCTTGATGTGGCATAAGCAAGAGAAGGACCTGTAGACCTATAGAAGAAAACCTGTTAAAAAAAGATGATTCTTTGTAATTTACATAATAATTATAGCTTTCTACATGCAGCCCTGCTCTACTTTAGCCCCAACCCTCCTAATATGGAAGCTGAAATTAGATATTTTCTATTGATTCTGCCAATCTATCCCTCAACCCTAGTACCTGTTAATTGAGGCAACTGTGGCAAAACAAGAACTGGAAAAACAAGTAAAAGGTGGCAGAAAACATTGGAAATATATAATTTGGGCTATATATTTGCAAATTAGGCATGTTAGGGGTGAATTTCTTGTTGTTCATATTTTGATTTACAAATAAAGTGAATATACCACTTGATGCCTTTTTGTATGTTCTTTACAAATATAATAATTGCTTGTTTTGCTAGTTTAAGTTTAAGCACTTTTTGACCTTACTTAACCTAACAAATTTTGGCAGTGAAAAACATACATTATTTTGTCAAAAATGACCAAAAACACGCACCTTAATTGAAAATTTGGCATCAAAGAAGAAGAAATACAGCATAATATTGTAAAATTTATTAATTCAACTTAATTGTGGAAAATCAGTGCTCATAGATTATACAACATGTAAAAAATGGATTAATAATGAAACAGTAAGTTTGAGACCAATGTTTTAAGCTTTTTTATACCTAAAAACTATTCGAGTATACTTTGGTCATTTTCAAGAGCTCAAAAACTTGTACTTGAAGCACTTATTATGTTTGTAAAAACATAAAAAGGCATCAAGGAGTATGTTCACTTTATTTATAAATCAAACATATGAACAACAAAAAAATTGCCAATTATTAGTGTAGCTGCACAATTTTCCCCTGGCTATGTAGGCTTAGTGGAAGGTCACTTATACCTAATCATGTCCCTACTGTTTTTACTTGGTTGAAAAAAATCCAAAGAAAGTTCCTATTGAAAAGGAAAGAGATCAAAAGTGAGATTGAATTTGTCATAGCTTGGAGGTTTGCCCCTTCAGTCTGTTTAAAGAAAACAGATTCATAATTGAAGCTTTGTTCATTTCAATCTTAGGCATGATCTACATTTGTTACACTTAATTAAATGGTTGTAAAGGGATACTTTTATTTATTTGTCTTGTTTGTTTTCTACATAATTTTTTAAATCTTTAAATTGATATACATATCTTACAAATTAATTAGTCATATCATAGTTCCACTTGCAAGTTTTGACCTACTTCGTAACCCTGGTCTCAAAATTGCATATAAATTTATTGAAGCTAGGAAACATAGAACTCCTCTCTGTTTAAAAGAAAATGCATGGACATAAGTAGGTTTTAATACACTAAAGTCCTAGGGCCACGGAAATTAAAACAAAACAATGAAGATTAACTTTAAAATTCTGGACATGACATAAATATAACATTCACAAAGAAAAACCATTCACAAAATTTTACTTTTGTGCTCAGTTGCCAACTTGAGCAATTGCCCTAAATTTTTAAACCTTGCAAAACATTCACCAGCCTCCTCTTATGACCTACACTCTTGTCTGTACATCAAAAATTCATTAAAAAGGAAGGACCACCTTACTGGCATTTCTTCCTTTGTACTTATGTTTAATGGGTTTAAAAGAAAGCTTCTATGGCTAAGTCAGAAGCCCAGTAAAGGACCAGGTGATCCTTTAGCCAGGAAGTGCAATAGGAAGCTAGGGGCCAGTCATCCTATACTTTTGCGTGCCTTTCCTGCTTACTGACCCCAGATTTCTCTAGGTAACCTGTTAAGTTTGGGCCAATTCTGGCTGAACTTACAGAATTACATCACTGACCTTTGTCCCAAACCAAATAAACTGCTAATGCCAGGAATTAAACCTGTGCCCTTTGGATAAAGGATTCTCAACCTAGAGTGCCAGCCACTTAGGAAGGAACACAAATGTCACCAGAGAACAAAAATTATTTGGAAAAAGAAAATATTGAAAAAAAAAACCCACTCAAGTCATAGTTGCTCATTGCTGTCCCACAAACAATATGTATTTTATTAAGACAAATAAATTTTTAAACAGGTATCAACAAAACTCCATCAGGGATTGTATTTACTTAAGGTACAATCCAGCAATATGAATGCTTAGTTTTGTGATATTCTAGTCTTGAAATAATAAAAAAAGAGAAATTATATGTTCTATTTGTTTTCCACAAACCCATTTGAAAAAAATCATTTGTGACAACAATATACCCATGGTTGGCTCAGAATCTCTCTAAAATGCTTTAAACCGAAGGAATTTTAAAAACAATTATACTCATCAGCAAGAAAAATATTAACATAACTCTCTAAACTTGGCACTTTTTAAGACAATTTTTAACAAAGCAAATGCAAAACTTTAATGGTGTCCTGTGTCATCTAAAAAAAACCATTAAAATGTGTCAAATGAATTTTGATGTAAGATGCCTCAAATACTTTTAGTTGAATCTGTGAAATGAAGGGCCAGGTATTCCTTTACATTTTATACAACATGTAAAAAGAAAAACAGTTGAAATTTTTTCACAAAAGAAGAAGCTTGATGTAAAAAAATAAATATATTTTTAACAGAAAGCAACTGACATCAATGAAATCAAATAAAACAAAAATTCATGGAGAATAAATAATATAAGCCATATATTTAACCTATTATGAGGTGGCATAAAAGATTATTTCTAGAATTAGAAAAAAACAGTGTTATGGCTTAAAGTTCTGCTCAATCAACAGGAGTTATCTAAGGCCAGAGAAAAAGAAACTGATAACCAAAAAATAAGGCACCCAAAAATTTCAGGACCCTTTAGAGGGAAAAGAAGGAGAGGTAGGTACTTCAAAATACCTTCCTGGGACATACTTTAGCCTGTAGACACATCCCTGAAAGTTTCATTTTCCTAACCTAAACCCTTTCTGAGATAAGAAGAAGTCAGTTTTTTTTTTTTTTTTTTTTTTTTTTTTTTTTTTTTTTTTTTTTTTTTTTTTTGTGTGTTTGTGCTGTAGCATCGGCGATTTATCTTTTCATAATATATATATATATATATATATATATATATATATATATATATATATATATATATATATATATATATATATATATATATATATACATATATATATATATATATATATATGTATATATATATATATATATATATATATATATATATATATATATATATATATAAAATATATATATATATATATATATATATATATATATATATATATATATATATATATATATATATATATATATATATATATATATGTATATATATATATATATATATATATATATATATATATATATATATATATATATAGATTAGGGGGGAATAGTTGAAGTTCTCTGATACAAACAAATTATAGGTCTATATTAGGATTCAGGATGAAATTAATTCTAAATGTAGGTCTACATCTAGGCTATTTCATAGATGTCCCATTAGTGATTTAGTCATAAAATTTTAGCTCAGAATTCTACTCAAATAACAGGGATTGCATTTTCAGAACTAAAGGCAGAGAAAAAGCAACTGGTAACTGAAAATTAAGGTGAAATTTTTTTTTGTCAAAATTTCAATAGGTATAGACCTGTCATGTAGGCAAATATTCAGGGCCCTCTAGAGGGAGGAGGAGTGGAGGTGGGTACTTTAAAATATCTTCCTGGGATATGCTTCAGCCTGTAGACCCATCCCAGAATGTTTCATTTTCCTAACCTAATCTAACCCCTTTTCAAGATAGCAAAGTCATCACACAACTAGAATTTTACCACATAGGCTATATATATCTATATATATATATATATATATATATATATATATATATATATATATATATATATATATATATATATATATATATATATACATATATATATATATATATATTATATATATATAATATATATATATCTATATATATATATATAGATTAGGGGGGAGCAGTTTAAGTTCTCTGATACAATCAAATGATAGGTCTATGTTAGGATTCAGGATGAAATTAATTCTAAATGTAGGTCTATGTCTAGGCTATTTCTTAGCTGTCCCATTAGTGATTTGATCATAAAATTTTAAATAGCGTAAACTATAAGAAAAGCTACTTTTTGTTATCTTAGAGAGAGATTAGGAAAAGGAATGAGTAGAGGGAAAGATACATCTAAAATTGAGATTGTTTAAATTGAAAATTTAGGGTAAAATAAGAAACAATGGTAATAGGAAATGTGCATTCCCAAGCTCTATTCCTAATAACATACATTTCTAACTGATAAAAAACCTTTGTTCTGTGCATCAGAGCCTAGCCTACTAGCCTTTGAAAGCTAGGCCTAGCTCTCCAGAAAACCTTAATATTTTATAAGCACAGACAAGATTATGCTACTTACAAACTCCTAAATCTGAAGTAATATCCAATATAACTGTATTAGTATGCTCTCTGCATATAATTTTATAAGTCTTGTCAGTATGCCTATATTCCATCTAAAAATTTCTGAACTGAACTTACAAACTCAATAGACAGTTCAACTGCAAATAGAAATTGAATCCCACCCTCTTCCCAAGGGATTTGATAGGCTTCCTTAGAAATATTAATCATACTACTCCACTATAAACATAGCTTATCTACAAAACCCATCTCAGGTGAGTCACATGCACGTGGTCGTCTGACGTCACGATGCGTTTGAGGGGATAATCCGACTAACCTCTGACGTCATATGTGTCTCAAAAAACGCTTAGATTAATCAGATTAGTAATCGGACAAGTAAACAAACGCACCCAGGTTGTGATTGTTTTCTTAATTTTAGAAAAAATTCCTGTCTTTGTAGTCTATGTTATGTTACACATTCTATTAAAATGCTGGGTGACTTTGAAAGGCAACGCTTAGTTCTATCTAGTATGATATACAAGGCTGACGAATATTGTATGGCAGAGACCAGATATAAAAATCTTACTTAGGCTACCATTAGCCTATATTCTTCTCTTGGGCTATGACTAATGCTGATTCCAAATATAGCCTAGCTCAAAAGTCTAATATACACTTTTATTTTAAAAGCCACAACACATTTTCAGTAGCAAAATTCTTGTTCCTTATAGCCTATATGGTAAAATTTTAGTTTGACTACTTTTTGCTATCTTGAAAGGGGTTTGGTAAGGAAAATGAACCTTTCAGTTATGAATCCAAGGCCAGAGAAATACTCTAGGAAGAAATTACCAAACTTTTATGTTAACCCTCTTTTGATTTTTAAGTCTTAGAAATTTGACTAATTGACAGGTCAAGTTAGTTTTGCAAATTTTACATCATTTTACCTTAATTTTCAGTTAGCCTATCAGTTTCTTTTTCTCTGGTTTTAGGTCTGAAAATTCAATTCCTGTTACTTGAGTAGAATTTTAAGCTTTAGCAATAGTTTTTTTTTCTAAATTTAGGAAATGTTGGCTGTTTGCAGATCTGTAAAATTCTGTAAATCTTGATTAAGCAAATTTTTGAAGGTGAAAACAGTATTCTTGTTGGCTACTTCATTTAAGAAAAGAGATCTGTTTGGCAAGGTTTCACTCTCATAACAAAAGATCTTTAAAGGTCATCCAAGGTCACTGCCCTCTCAAGGGATTTTGAGTAGAGGTGGGTAGTTTAAAGACCCATCCATGGAAATTTCATTTCCTTAACCTAGCCCCTTTCCAAGATAGGCTAGTAAAATGTAGTTAAAATAGGCTAGAACCTCACCCCTGATGCTTATTTAATGATTTAATTAAATTAATAAAAAAGGTTAAGTTGTAAGAATAGTGGCTTTCAAGAAGTAGACATGCTAGAACAAAAAGATAGACTTTTTATAATGCTAATTTTATGCTATTTTTCATGATTTTGTTTGCATTTTTGACAGTTGTCAATCAGGCACAGATCCAGGGAACCCTTGGGCCCTCCCAAGATTTTTCTGCTACCGTCATTTGCATTCTGTTCATTGTTCTTCTTTACTCTTTTTTTAAGTATACTTGTCAATATGATGAATTATTTGTGGTGATTTACCCAATTAACAACAAAAAGCAAAGCTTTCCTATGAATGTAAAGGGCAAAGTAAAAACTTAAAACAAAAAAAAATATTTATCTTCAGCTGGTTCAGAATATATCTGCCAAATTTGCATAAAAATCTTTGATTGCTGCAAAAATTTTTCAACAAACATGGAACTTTCCCCTATTTCATGAAAACCTGTTGAAAATAAGAGGGATATCTTTTAAGATGTTTCCTAAACATAGTAGCACAGTTATATAGATATTTGTCTGTTCACAATGACATATTGAATTGTAGCCTTTTAGCTAAAAGTTCAAAATGGATAAAAATAAAAACATCTGGACATGAGCATAAAATGGATAGGAGATGAAGACTGATGGCTGAATGTGCAAGGGGATTGAAGGATATTTCCAGATATTTTGGTAAAATATCCAAAAATACCTAGAAATCAAATGGTAAGTTTTGACTAATAATAAACCCCCTCCTCCCTAAAAAAAATGCTTAATTTTAGTTTTGTGACAAATTGAATAGTGAGTGGCCCAATAGGGCTATTGTCTGAATAAATTCATCTGTCTATTCACTTTAACTATAGGCTATAGCTAATTTGGTTGAAATTAGATGAATGAAACAATTAAAAGCAATTTAGGCCAGGAACAGATACATAAGGTCAGAGGGGGCAACCCTCATCCTAAGACACTTTTGGCACACTTATTCTGTTCTTTTTTCTTTTTTTTAATCTTTTTTAAAATAAACTTTTAATTTGGTGCCCACCTTGAGTCACATTGGCACCCTTGGTTCAGCAGCCCCCTTACCTAAGATTTTGCTCTTGATCTGTTAGAGATTCAGACATGAAACTGCTTGCATGATCTGTTTATAAATGATTTTGTCATAAAATTCTAAGACAACCTCATTTTCATAAAAAATGAATCTCATAATTACTTTTGCTTGCTAGATCTTCATCTTCATGTGTTTTTTTTTTCTTTGTTTGGCAAATTTGTTTTATTCTCTTTCCTCTGAGCCTGTTGATTTAGGGTATGTTGTCTTGGCTTCAATGATGGGGATATGACAAGGCAACTTACAACATTAATTTATGTTAAGGAGTAATTTTTTTGGAACTGCCCCTGTACACTCCCCATTCAAAAATTTCTTAATTTTGGTTTTGTGACTAATTGAATAACAAATGGGTCAATAGGGCTTTTGTGTGATAAATCTATATCTATTTATTTTAACTATATAGCTAATTTGGCTTAAATTAAATGAATGAAAGAGTTAAAAGCAATTTTGGTCAGGAAAAGATCCATGGAGTTGTGAGGTGACTCTTCCCTCATGATATTTCTGGTGCCCTTATTCTGTTCTTTTTTCTTTCTTTCTTTTATCTTTTTTTAAAATAAACTTCAAAATTTGGTGCCCAACTCAGGTCATATTGGAACCCTTGGTCCAATGGCCCCTTTACCCAAGATTTTGCCCTTGATCTGCTTGAGATTCAAACATGAAACTGCTCTCTCAATCAGATCAGGAAAATCTCTCAATCCTCGTTTCAGAAAAAATTATTCATATAATTAAACTTGCATGCTAGATCTTCATCTTTGAATAGTTTTCTTTTTTTGGCAGATTTTTTTATTCTTTTTCTTAAGAGCCCGTCAATTTAGGGTATGGTTTCTGGGATTCATTAATAGGGGTATGACAATGATGGGTCACTGGAAGGGAGACACATTATAAAGGGGGTTTTGTGAAATGTTTTGGACATTTGAGTTTGCCAAATGGGATTTGGGATAGCTAATTCACATGCCCTATCTTATTGAGCTGCCTGACTGTAGTAAGATGTAGGGTAGAATACTATCTTCCTAATACTAAGTCTTAGTGGAATGTCATCTTTGTTATCAAAATATAATTGGGAAGTTAGAAACTACCCAGATTGATAAGGTCAATGTAGGCTGGCTGATTCACAAGTATCAAGTATCTCAAGCTCTATTGTCCCTGCAAGACAACTCAGAAGACTATTAAATTTTTTTATTGTCCCTGTCTTCCTCCCTTTTGTCATTGGCTACCCCAATATTACCCCAATTTTTTTGTTTATTATTACCCCAAAATTATGGTAGATAAATAGATAATGACCATATCATTGTCTATCTCATTGTATATTAATTTGTCTACCATAGATAGAAATTAGAGGTTTCCTCATTAATTAATTTTTTTTATATCCAACTCTAAGAAAAAAAATAGTCTGGTCTACTCATTCAGAAAGTCTCAAAGAAGCCATAGTAATTTATCTATCAAAGACTCTGCTCATGTCTGTTGTAAATATGCATTTTACTGCTATAGGAAAACATTATTGGCTTTCAAAGAGGTTTCTTTGTTATTTTACATCAGCACTAACCAGATTTACACAAACAAACTGGTCAGATGAAAGCATTATCTATACCCCCTTTTAACATTACTCTTGAATCATATTGGCACCCTTGGTCTAGCCACACCCCCCCCACGATTTTTCTCTAGATCTGTCCCTGTTGTCAATGGCAACTATATTTGACCATTGACAGTTGCCATTGGGGTCAAAGCATTTTGATATCATTAGATTCCTTATTTTGTGCTCCATTTCAACTTAAAAGTTATTTCTAATGAGCAATTTTATTTTTTGAATGTTAAATTTTAAGAAGTCAACACTTCTAACAAAATTACTGAAAACATAGTCTACTACTTTTAACAAAAAGTGTTAAAAACCACTATTTTCATAGAAAGTATTCAAAATAACTGTTTTGATTAAAATTTGTTAAAATAGGACTACTTTGATGAAAAAGTAAAAAATAGCACTACTTTGGTAGGGTGAAAAATCAGTATCTGATTGAACAAAATTACTTAAAACTAAAACTCTCACATCTCACATCTTGATATCAAAGAGGAATTGAAAAGAATTAAATATATCAATTAGTAGCTAAGAATCGAAGCTATGCATCAATATAGTTATTACCAAAATTATTCAAGATTAAGCACTTGAAATCAATAGTTCATTGACTTACATCCAAGAACCTATTTTCAGAAATACCAATTATCCTATTCTGATGTATATATCCTTTCAGTGTTTCAGGTTTTTTCACATGTTAATAGAAAGCTGGTTGTTTACTGATTCTGAAAATATAACTTTTATTGCTTGATATTTATTCTAAAAATCACAAATATGAATTACAATTTTCTTTTCAATTGCTTGTCAAAACAGAGATGGCATTTTGAATCTATGACAACAAATTACTCCCACTAGGGTGAATCAAGTGGGTGGCTGGCTATGTCCACCTTACAGACAGTAAAATTGTATATATCTGTCCTGTAAACTGTAAATAGTACAAGTCCCTGAAGATGAAAGTTGAATTGAATTAACTAGCCAGGCTATAATAAAAAGAATGGTAGAAGATATATTTATCAAACAGTTTGTGGTAATGAACTGTAGCAAGACCTGGCTGAATAGTAACCAAAACTCTAAAAAATGGAATTTTTATACCAATAGCTACATCAAAAGAATCACATTTTAATGTTGATTTTGAATATATAAGTTTCATCAAGTTTAGTCTTACCCATCAAAAGTTACGAGCCTGAGAAAATTAGCTTTCTTTTAGAAAATACGAGGAAATACCCCCTAAAAGTCTTAGAATTTTAATAAAAATTACACCATCAGATTCAGCGTATTAGAGAACCCTGTTGTAGAAGTTTCAAGCTCCTATCTACAAAAATGTGGAATTTTGTATTTTTTGCCAGAAGGCAGATCCTGGATACGTGTTTATTTGTTGTTTTTTTTAGTTTAGTTTTTTTTTCAGGGGTGATCGTATCCACCCAGTGGTCCTAGACTGTTGCAAGAGGGCTCATTCTAACGGAAATAAAACGTTTTAGTGCACTTTTTAAGTTGCCAAAAAAATTGGAGGGCACCTTGGCCCCCTCCCATGCTAATTATTTTTCCAAAGTCAACGGATCAAAATTCTGAGATATCCATTTTATTCAGCGTAGTCGAAAAACCTTATAACTATGTTTTTGGGGACGACTTATTCCCCCACAGTCCCCATGGTAGGGGCTACAAGTTACAAACTTTGACCAGTGCTTACGTATAGTAATGGTTATTGGGAAGTGTAGAGACGTTTCCAGGAAGATTTTTGGTTGGGGGAGGGGTTGAGAAGAAGGGGATATGTAGGGGAACTTTCCGTCTAGGAATTTGTCATGGGAGAAGAAAATTTCCATGAAGGGATACAGGATTTTCTAGCATTATTTAAAAAAAAACACAATGAAAAAATAAATATGAAAAAGTTTTTTCAACTGGAAGTAAGGAATAGCATTAAAACTTAAAACGAACAGAAATTATTACGCATATGAGGGGCTCACCTCCTCCTAATACCACGCTCTTTACGCTAAAGTATTTTTAGTAGTTTCAACTATTTATTCTACAGCTTTTGTGATTCAGGGGTCATTTTTAATGAATTGGGACAAAATTTAAGCTTTAGTGTAAATCGCGAGGTACTGACGTGGGGATGAACCCCTATATATATGTAATAAAAATATGAGAATATAAAAGTTCGTTACGTAAGCTAATTTATAATTTACGTATATCTTTTGCTAATAAAAACATTCGTAAAAAATTAAAAGTTCTAGTTGTCTTTTTAAGTAACCAAAAAATCGGAAGGCAACTCCGATAAATAAACATGCAAATTTCGTTTTAATTATCCCTCTGCGGAGAGCCAAAATCAAAACATGCATTGATTCAAAAACGTTCAGAAATTAAATAAAAAAACAGGTTTTTTAACTGAAAGTAAAGAGCAATATTAAAACCTAAAACGAACAGAAATTACTTCGTATATGAAAGGGCCTGGTTCCTCATCAACGCCCCGCTCTTTACCCTAAAGTTTTTTACTATTTTATAAAGAAGAATTGAGAGAAAGAGTTAAACTTTAGCGTAAAGAGCGGGGCGTTGATGAGGAAGCAGCCCCTTTCATATACAAAGTAATTTCTGTTCGTTTTAAGTTTTAATGCTGCTCCTTACTTTCAGTTAAAAAAACCTGTTATTTTTATTTAATCAACAATCAAGGGAAGAACAGCTATCTTTTTGATTTTCAGTAAACATAGTTCTTAAAAATGCATTCTTCAATGGAAAGAATGCATTTCATTTGGAGGGAGGGTAGGGATACCCCATCTAGAAATGGAAAATGCAAATTATTCTACTGATTTTTTTTTTTTTTACTATAAACTAGCTATCCAAAAGATATATAAAAATTGACACCCCTCCCCATTTTTGTAATATTTTAGTTGAGTGAAAAATAAGCCATATACTACCATCAACGTAAAAGTTGCCCCCAATCCCATAGCAAATTAAATCCCTACTTTTTATGGGTAATGTAGGCTTAGGGGATTTGCTAGAATTCCTATACAAAACTCTTTTTATATGTCTTTGCTAACTAAATTTAATATGTGCAAATGTTCCAGGGGAAGTTTCTGACAGGGTTAGGATTGTCTTGAGGTTTTTTTTTTAATGGGGGGTGACAGTTTCCTATTGGGGAATTCTCTGCTGGAGCAACTTTCCACTGGGGTTGAGGGATTCCTAGGAATCTATCTGAATCCAGGGTAGATTTCCAACATGATTTGAAAAACCTTCAGAATTTAGTCGTTTTCAAAGACAACATTTCCTGGGAGATTTCAGCACTGATGGAATTGTCTGGAAAGAATTTTGGAACTTAAATCTTAGAAATTTTCTGTGAGTGAGGAGAATTTTTCATGAAGAGGAGCTGGATTTCTGTCATCAGTTGAAAAACGATATTAAATTAGATAAAAAAATAAGGTTTTTTTTCACTGAAAGCGAAGTGCAAAATAAAAACTTAAACAAACAGTAAATATTCTGTGCATGAGATGGGTTTTTTCCTCCTCAATACTTTGGTCTTTACACTAAAGATGAGCTTTCCAATTCCTTAAGAACAACTTTTGCAACTCAACAGTCATTTATTTACAATAAGAAGTATTTTTTTTTTTAAG
This sequence comes from Artemia franciscana, assembly GCF_032884065.1. NCBI lineage: Eukaryota > Metazoa > Arthropoda > Branchiopoda > Anostraca > Artemiidae > Artemia > Artemia franciscana. The sequence goes on along the minus strand of NC_088883.1, from coordinate 14,314,577 downwards.
TTCTGAAGTATGTTAGCATCAAGGGTAAGGTATTGAGGAAGGGGCAACCCCCTAAATATGCGATAATCCGTTTTGCAGTTATTGCAGGTTGCTTTGGACCTAGGTTGCAGCTGTTGCTGCAACTTTGATTAGCCTAATTTTTCTGCAATATGTTAGGTTAATAATAACTTTGCATTGACTTAGTAATGCTTTGGCCCAACTACCTATGGCAACCCGGCTTGGAGGCATTCAGTTTAACTTGAGTGATTTTGCTCACCAACAATACTTTAAATCTAGCACCCATTAGCACTAAAAGCACCCAAATTCATAAATACTTTAATACCCAGATCCCATAGCTACCAACTTGAAAGGTAAATACAGACATACCTAAATTATAAATTCGTAAGACTAAATATTAAGTTAGTTTACCTCTAATACAGTGAATTTTATCCATTTCTTCTTTAAATAGCAATTACAAAAAACTAGTGTAACTTTTGTTTTTAAAATGCTGATAGCCTGGACATACACAAAAGCAGTATAGTTTCATGTCAACTCTTAGGATATGCCAGTGAGTGCACTTTCACAAGACATTATATCAAGTTACAGGAGGGAGAGACTAGGTTCTCTGGGAAATAGTATTTGGTATTTTTTCAGAAAGACATATAATGTGGTAAATGTTATTTGACACTTGAATAAGACAGAAGCAAAAGCTTTAGTTGGGCAATGGAATTTGACTCTTTTATTGTAAGTTATAAGATAAATTAAATTTGAAAATTCCAAGATAAGAAAACAGTAGTGGTTTTAGGCCTCATAATCTGGGGGGGGGGTAGGTATACAATAAGAGTATAAAATAAACTTTAATGTTAGATTTTAGAAGAACTTGTGGTATTTCCCCCTCCCCCATTTCTGCCCAGGACTAGAACTGCTGCTGGAGAGGAGCCTAAGGTTTTTAAACAGACAACACTATAGCATTGTCTATAGTAAAGACCATAAGGCTTTATTGTTTTATTATTTGTTATTATTTTTTTTGCCAGAGGCACTTCATGGGGAAGGTGTAGCTGCAGAAACTTTAGAAGGGATCATTAGATTGTAAATTGGAAGTTCTATTGCTGTTTTTAAGAGTCAAAAGTGATTGAAGGGTAACCAGCTACCCTGCCCCTTTTCACCCAAATGCTTCTGATAAAGTTTGAGATAGCCATTTTTTAGAAATAGTCCAAAGATCAAATAACAAAAAAATTCCAGGGCTAATACAATCCCCTAGAGCCCAGGTGGAGGTACTGTAAGTTATGCCTTGGGGACATATAAGGTTTTATGGAAGGGTTTTCAAATAATATATCTATATTTGAATTTATTCCTATGAGTTCATTTAGCTCTTCACCTGTCTTTGAAATATTAAAGAATGTTTGGTACTTTTATGATATACGCCCTATCTAACATTCTTCTATTATGTTTCTCTGATGCTCAATTTTAATGAAATTACTTTTACCAAAGTAAGATAAAAATACAATATTTTTGAAACAAATTTGGGCTATATATTTGCACATTAGGGGGTGGGGGTAAAGTATAGTGGTTTGCATGCCTAATGTGTTAGGCACAATTATTATGCATATCATGTAATAACAATTGTTTTCTAACTTCCAACTGTCAGAATAGTTTACCCCCAAGCCCCCTAATTTGCAAATATATAGCCCAAATTATATATTTTCCATCTATTTTATCACTTCTCTGTGTCTTGTCTCATGTTAAGCTGAAAGGAACTGACAAAAAAGCTCTATAATGCATTGCTGAATGAACAAATTAAGCAGTAGGGGGTTTGCTGTGAGATTACCAAAAGTTCATGATAACCTCTGATTTGTTATTTCCATTGGTTTTAGTGAATTAATAGATAGAAAGAGTGCTCCAAAACTAGAGAAAGCGGTGTGGTTTGTAAAGAATGACCTGTCTTGACTGGAATTCTGTTATATCAGCTTTGAGTAAATATTAAGTCATCATATCAATAGAGGGAAGTACTGCCTGGAAAATTTATCGAAAGGTGCAGAATAAGTATTCTTAGGAAAACTCAAATCCTGCCTAAAGTAGGCCTACCTTTGCCTGAATTACTGCTATTGTGAATTCTGATTATTTTGAATAATAAAATCCCAGGCTTGTAGTTTGAACATAAAGATGCTTACCACTTTAGGAAAAATTTAAGAAAAGAAATTTAGACTAACGAAATTTTTGTAACCATTAGATTGTTAAATCAATACAATTCAATTCAATTTATTCAAAAAGAAAAAATCACATAACAACAATAATAATAATGATCCTAGAAGCGAACTTGTTAAGGACCAAAACAACAACATAAATTGAAAATGAAGAAGAGAGAAAAAAAAAGAAAAGAGAAAACAAGGGTAATTAAAGCTAATTGAATAAACATTTAGAGAAATATAATATCAAGATTTTAGTTCATTATTATATAGCGTCCGAAAACTTGTGGATAGCTCGACACTTGGGGTTTGCTGGGCAGAATTAGAGATACACCTGGGGACAATGAAGGAATGGTTGGATGAACGAGACAGTGGCCTTCAGAATTATTACTATTAAAATAAGATATTAAGTGGGGATTCATGAAAAGGCATACTTAGAGTAGTTTTGAACATCTCTACTTAGGAATTTAAGCTTAACCTATATCAGCCCGAACTGCTGCTTTGCTAGACAACGATTATCATAGGCAGTGCTATATTGCTGCCTAATTAAAGACTGATGTGAGCACAATATATTATTATTTTTATTTTGTTTAGACCAGGGCACTCTGTATCAAAGGAGTCGTCATAGAAACTTCAAAAAGGGCTCATTCAATTTGAAATTGAAGTTGAAAGTGCAGGTGCCCTATTTAACAGTCAAAAGCGATTGGAGGGCTACTAACCCCCCTCCTACGCCCACCATTTCCCCAAACACATTCAGTCAAAATTTTGAGATAGTCATTTTGTTCAAAATAGTTGAAATATCCAGAAATTATGTCTTAGAGAATGACATCCCCCCACAACCCTCAGGGGAAGAGCTGTAAGTTATGCCCTGGGGACATTTAAGGTTTATATAGAAAGAGTGATCATTAAAAATCCAGAATGGACTTATTTCATTGAAAATCAGTTGTTCCAGTGCCTTTTTAAAGATTCAGAGTGATCAGAGGGTGGATACCCCACCCCCACATCTTATTTTTTCTGAAAATGCTTCTGATAGAAGTTTTGAGATGCCCATTTGTTGGCGTAGAAACTTTAAAAAAAGCTCATTGGTTTGGAAATTGAAATGCCTAGTTCTTTTTTTAATAGTCAGAAGTGATTGGAGTGCCACGAAACACCCTCGCACGCCCACTATTTCCTTAAGCACATCCAATCAAAATTTTGAGAGAGCCATGCGGTTCAACATAGTTGAAAGGTCTGGGAATTATGTCTTTGAGGATGACAGCCCTCAGGGCAAGGGTTCTAAGTTATTTCCTGGGGGTATATAAGGTGTACTTAAAACGGGCAATCATATAAACTTCGCAGAGGGATCATTGGACTGGTAATCAAAAGTTTAAATGTCCTTTTTAAGATTCAGACTGATTGGAGGGTGAATACTCCCCCCCCACACACACACACACCTCATGTCTTCCCAAAATGCATCTGATAGAAATTTTGAGATGACCTTTTGTTGTCTTAGAAACTTTGGAAAGGGCTCATACGATTTGAAATTGAAAGAGCAAGTGCCCTTTTTAATAGTCAAAAGTGATTGGAGGGTAACCAACACCCCTCCCCTCCTATGGCCACCATTTCCCCAAAACCATCCAATCCAAATTGTTAGATAGCCATTTTGATCACGGTAATGGAAAGGTCCGGAAATTATATATTTGAGGATTAGAACCCCCCCCCCCAGACCCTTCAGGGCAAGGGTTGTAATTTATAAGCTATATATAGAAAGGGTGATTGTATAAACTTTAGATGGTGCTCATTGAATTCATAATCAGAAGCTCTAGTGCCCTTGTTAAGATTCAAAGCGATCAGAGGGTGAATATCCCCCCCTCCAACACAAACACCTCATACTTTCTTGAAATGTATCTGCTAGAAATTTTGAGATGGCCATTTGTTGTCAAAGAAATTTCGAAAACAGCTCATTCATTTTGAAGTTCAAAGGGCCAGTGCCCTCTTTAATGGTCAAAACTAAGTTGAGAGCAACTAACCCCCCTCCCACGCTTATCATCGCCTCAAACACATCCAATCAAAATTTTGAGATAGTCATTTTGTTCAACGTAATTGAAAGGACTGGATATCAGTTGTTCTAGTGCCCTCTGAAAGATTCAGAGTGATGAGAGGGTGGATACCACACCCCACAAATTATATTCTCCTGAAATGTATTTGATAGAAATTTTGAGATGGCCATTTGTTGGCGTAGAAACTCCAAAAAGACCTCATTCGATTGGAAATTGAAAGGGTTAGTGCTTTTTCTAATGCTCAAAAGTGATTGGAGTGCCACAAAACCACCTTGCATGCCCACTATTTCCTCAGACACATCCAATCAAAATTTTGAGATAGACATGTGTTTCAACATAGTTGAAAGGTTTGGAAATTATGTCTTTGAGGATGACAGCCCACCTTCAGCCCTCAAGACAAGGGTTTTAAGTTATGTCCTGAGGGCATATAAGGTATATATAGAAAGGGTGATCGTATGAACTTTGGGGGATCATCGGATTGGTAATCAAAATTTCAAATGCCCTTTTTAAGATTCAGAGTGATCAGAGGGTGGATACCCCTCCCACACACACACACACACACACCTCATTTTTTTCAAAATGTGTCTGATAGAAATTTTGAAATGGCCTTTTGTTGTCTTAGAAACTTCGAAAAGAGCTAATACAATTTGAAATTGGAAGGGCAAGTGCCCTTTTTAATAGTCGAAAGTGATTGGAGGGCAACTAAACCCCCCCTCCATGCCCACCACTTCCCCAAACCCATTCAATCCAAATTTTGTAGATAGCCATTTTGATTAACGTAATGGGAAAGTCCGGGAATTATGTATTTGAGGATTAGAACCCCCCTCCCTCAGATCCCTCAGGGTATGAGTTTTAAGTTATAAGGTATATATAGAAAGAGTGATCGGATAAACTTTAGAGAGGGCTCATTGGATTGGTAATAAGAAGTTCTACTGCCCTTGTTTAGATTCAAAGTGATCAGAGGGCGAATATCCCCCCACCACCACCACTAACGCCTCATATTTTCCTGAAATACATCTGCTAGAAATTTTGAGATGGCCATTAGTTGCCAAAGAAACTTCGAAAAAACCTCATTCAATTGGAAATTGAAAGATCCAGTGCCCTTTTTAGTAGCCAAAAGCAAGTTGAAGGCAACTAACTGTCCTCCCATGTCCATCATTTCCCCAAACACACCCAATATAAATTTTGAGATAGCCATTTTGTTGAACGTAATTCAAAGGTCTGGAAATTATGTTTTGGAGGATGAAAACCACCCACAGCCCACAGGGCAAGGGTTGTAAGTTATACCCTGGGGGCATATAATGTATATATTGAATGGGCGATCAGTATAAACTTCGAAGCGGTCTTATCTATGCGCCTGTACAAAAATGTGGAATTTTGCAGTTTTTGCCAGAAGAAAGATCATGTTGTTTTTTTTATTGTTTGTTTCTCTCCCTGGGGGTGATCTTATTGAACCGATGATCCTAGAATATCAGGAGAGGCCTCATTTGACCAAAAGTTCTATTACCCTTTTAAGTGGCCTAAAATATTAGTATGATATCTGTTTGATTCAGCATATTTTGAAAGTCCAATTATTATGCCTTTGGGTATGACATGACCTCATTAGTCCCCAAGGAAAGGGCTGTAAGTTATGCAATTTTTCCATTGTTTACATGCAGTATTTATTATTAGAAAATGCAGAGACATTTTTTGGGGGTATTTTCTGTGGCAGAATGTTTTTGGTGGAAATATTACATGGGGTGGAGGGAGAGGGTACTTCCTGGCTTGATTTTAAGAGAGGTTGAGAAATTACATTTAACCGAAAGTCTTTTCAGTAGAAAGTAAGGAGCCACATTAGAACTTGAAACAAACAGAAATTATTCTGTATATGTTGAGGGTGCTTTCCTTTCCTCAATCCTCGTTCTTTATGCAGAAGTTTGACTTTTTGTCACAGTTCTTTAAGAAAGGCTGCTCAAATGTAAGGCCTTTCGAATTTGAATGAAAAGTGTTTTTTTTTAAACTACAAAACTTTGGAGTAAAGAGTGGGGCTAGAGGAATGGACCCTCCCCCCTAATACACATAATAATTTCTGTTCATTTAAAGTTTTAATTTTGACCCTTACTTTCAGACAGAAAAGACTTTTTTTAAGTGTAATTTTCTACCTTTTTTGTCCTAATCCTGTGCATTTCTTCCATTTGGAAAAAAACATGTCCTTTTTATTTAATCTACTAGAACAATCTAGGCAGAAATGCCTTGGCAAGTCTTGCTCCTTTGGAAATCCCTCCAATCAAGAGCTTCTTCAACATTTATAACAAAGAGCATAGGTAAAAAGTTGAATTGGACCTAACAACTTTTGATTTAGAGATGTTCACCCAATGTTGATCTAAAGTGATCTAAACTCTGTTTGTCAAGGAATTTCTAGTTTGTCATACTAGAAAAGAGCAGAGGTGTCTCATGACCGCATAGTTATTCTTACAAATTACAGAAAGAAGTACATGTTAAAAGTTTGTAGGATAATATAGAGCATTGCTCTAGTCCTAGACAATGCAGTATCCAATAATCAGAAAGTGAAACAGTAAGTGTACCTAAAGTCAGTGAATAGAGCACAAACCAGACATAGCCAAATGCTTCCCAAAAATAAAGTGCCATGTACCTTAATATATTGATATACTTGTGTGTATATTATATACTAATCAGCATGTGTATTATTTACAATGAATGTCTTCGCACAATATGGATAGGGTGCTAAAATGTCTTGAGAACCTCATGCATATATCATGTTCCGAATTTAGCTGCAGTGAGTGGTGCACATCCTACTTAAATAGAAGAATACATCTCTGACTAATCCTGTTTGACCTAGGATGCAAAGCTTGGGAGGGCCTAATGTATTTTCAATAGTTTCTATACTGGTCTTTCGGTGGATATCTTAAAGACAAGGTACTGCAACAGTACACACGTCATAAAACAGGACAAGGTTCAATAATTTCTTCATTTACAGACAATCATAGAGCAAGTTAGAAAGAAAGGCTCTGAAAGCTTTAGTAACCTAGCTCAAGCGTTTTCTTTAAAATATTACACAAAAAATATCTGACAAGCGATTGATTACCCTATCATGGATAGGGAAAAATTCTAAATATTATTTGTTTAAACACATTGGAACACTGACTACTATTGTTTATTAATATAAGAGAGAACTTGTGTGCTGAAAGAAAAATAAAACAAAGATTGTTTAATGAAAGTAAATCTAGAATGGAATTGCCTACCTTACTGTTATCTAATTATCCACTATAATTTTGAATTAATTCATTGTATCTTGGTATTCCAAATTCCAGACTTGGAACATTTTCAAATAATTCCTAGTGCTCAATTTCTAGATCATTTACTGGTCTGAACATACCGCTTATTGATATACAGGAGAGCTTAACGTCTGAAAGAATCATCCTTATCTACCTCAGTGTAAACCAGTTGGATGGATCTCAAGAAGCCAAAAATGATTTATACCCTAAAATTTTTATTAATTTACTTACATTAATATAAATAGCAACTTTGAAGCAAACTTCCTTTTTACTATGTCAAAGAAGGTTGCTGGACTGTATAAATTAAATTTTTAAAAATCAATTCAAAGGTTACTCCCTGACAATACATGAAATTGTTATTCATATAGATCAAGTACTTTCTTCAGAAGATTAACAAGTATGTTTTCACGGGGTTATTTCCTACCTTATTATATATCCCTACTATGCAATTCCTAAAATATTGACTCAACTTAGCAGCGATGCCATATATATTACCTTTGGAGCTATTTAGTCCATTAAATAGAGTACTTCCATCTAGATCAGTGGTTCTCAACTGATTTTGGGCCATGTCCGATCTAGCAATTTTTAAAATCCTGATGCCCCTTACATGATATTTCAATTTTGCTCTGAAAAATGTTTCTTATATTCATTTGGAGGAAACTTGAATAGCCATCACCTTGGTACCTTTTTTGTGTTGTCCCCTAGGCGTATTTTATACTAATGAAAAATACTGTCTGAATACAATGCCTTTTATAGAATGTATAATGAAATTGGAATGCTATCATTTTTCTTTTTTGCTATTTAAATGCATCTAAATAGGACGTCAATCCCATATATTTTTTTTTAGAAAATTAAACCCCAAAGGGTGCGTATCCTGCCAATTACACTCCGACACCGCGCCGATTCATTGGCGGTGTGCCAATATAAAAGACGTGCCAACAACGAGAAAAATTTGATGGCGTGCCGGTGTCCTGTCCGTGCCATTGGCACGGCGATGTGCCACCTGTCTGTTCATATGTAACCTAATGTTTTTGCGGTTGTTTGTTGATTTCGATGTGCCAAGATAGCTAGCGTGCTAAGTAACTTTTTAAAAGTCTATCAATATTGATTTCTAACCAGAAAATAGAAATCAAAGCTTATAGATAAAGCAGGCAGTGATGGTATCTAAGGGGTTTTGGAGCCTGCCCCCCCCCCCAGAAATTTCACAATATTTTCTTAAAGAGCTTAATCCCCCACTTGCAGCAGTTCTTTTGACTTTCCTAAAAATAGTTCAATAATTTATACGAAGCGACTCACAACAGTAAAAATATTCCCCTTTGCGGCTCTTATTTTGCTTTTATATATCTATTAAGACTTGTTTCAATTTTAAGATCTATCACATGCCATGAGCCGTAATTTGTCATTCTCTTGGTCATTCTATCCCTGTGTTTTAGTTACCAGCTTGTTTTATTACATATCTTTCTTTTGTTTGTTTTAATCATGGGATTAAGGATTATCAGTTTCCGTCTTTCAAGTGACTCAGTATGCCGCGAAGCGACAAAATATTCTGAATTCAGGGGATTACTAAGTGCCTTTTCCATAAAACTGTTCTTCCTCCACAAAACGACCTTTCTATTTCTTGTATTAGCAAAAGATTTGACCTGCTTCAATCTATGATAGTATTGGAAAACTCACAACATTTTGATTTTGTTTCGAATTTTGCGTACTGAAAATTGGGAGGATAATTTTCAATCGTTACTTTTGTTTTAAAAGGAAGAAGAAAACTACGATTCTAAGTTAAGAATATTTCTAAGAAGCCGTGACTTGAAAGTACATTCTTGAATTCTCGGAACCGAGGTCGAAATTCAACCGAATCCTCAACCTTTTTTTTCAAATTTGCGGAACGATTTTAGATCTTGATTCGGTTTTAACTATGCTTAATAACTAGCCATATCACTAAAAGACTTCCTTCGTAGAATTTATAAATTACACCACTGAATTTTGGACCTTCTCTACCGGATCTTGGAATTAGTATTGAATTGAAATTGAAATTGTTGATTCTATGCTTCCATTATAACTACTCCGTTTGTTCCTTGGATTCAGTATAATTTTGGAGTTTTAGTCCAAAGTTTACTGACTATCAGAAACTTTGGGTTGCTGCCACCCCCATCCGTTGTGACGCCCCCACCTGCTAAAATGGAGACAGAAAGCAAAATCCGCTTACTTTCACATGCATTGCGGCTTCCGTTGCTCAAATTTTGTCTTCCACCGGGTCATCAACCAGGCCATCAACCCATCAACATCAGGCCATCAACCGGGTTCTAATTTAATTGCTATAAAGTATTTGGAAGACGTTGTTGTTTGTTTTCTTCCTCTTCCTCCAAACAAACTGAGTCCTTAGCTTCTTCTATGTTCTGCCGTACATGAAGAACAAGAGCTGCTTAACTATTGAGACACATATTTAGTTGAAAGGCATGATACTCTGATTGCTGAAATTCGTTGAGTACAACGATAGGTATCATGAAAACACTCTTTGTTGTGTTTGATAATAACAGTTTAGCTTATTCAAAGCACTCCTAGTTCCAAAGGCCTAAAATGTAGCTATAATTACTCCATCTTTAAAAATCCTTGCTTTCATTCTATTTCAAAGTAAAAATAGCAAAGAAATACTATTTTAATTGACTCCCGACAGCAAGTTTTCATGAGGCTAGTGGTTAGAATTTGAGACCAGTTGTTCAATTGCTAAAACTAATTGGTCGGGTTATAAGTAGTGAAAATGGTGCGTTCCATTTTTAAAATCTCTGTGAGACCGGCTGACCATGTTTGCCACCCTGAATTGCACTTTCAAGTCTCTAATATTGGAATGTTCTTATATAAGTAGTGTACCTCAATGTGCGCTTAATTTGAATAAAAACTAAAATCACCAGTGTATCTATTATGAAGAAATTTGCAAGTTCTCCCAAGAGGTGTAGATTATGTTAAAAAATGTAAAGTATCATAACTAGAAAGGCATAAGGGCATAAAAAGATGATGAAAGTAATTTCTCTGCCTTAGATTTGTTTATACCAAGAAAACTTGCAGCATAATAATGCACTTTTTCTAGCAACGCCCATACCCCCTCTTTGAAACAGTTTTCTTCCCCCTCTTCCAAGGCTTAAAAGTTGTCTTCACTTATAATAAGTCATGTATCCTCATTTTATTTTTTGGTCTTGAGTTGAAATGCTTGACTTATAAATAATAATATAAAATAACGAATACATAATTAAATAGACTAGTCCGCTATTATTGCCATTTAATCCTTCATTTATTATAATGTTTGGTGTTATTTCTTATTTCAGGAACCTTGTTATCACAGAAAAATGAGGCCATTTTTTATTTTCGTTGTTGCTGTTTTTGGGTTAGTTTTATCTGATATATCTCAAGATGTGGACTTTTATTCATTTCAAGTCAATGACTTGGATGGCAACCCATTGTCGCTTGAGAAATATCGAGGAACTGTAAGGATTTTTTCGTTTTTCTTTTTAACATGTTAATGATACCTCTATATTATTGTGCATTCTTTTTATCGTGGGTATAATATTATACCCTCCCCCTCTCAAAGCTCTGTGTAGTCATATTTATATAGGTGAAAATTGTTAGTAAAATATTTATTTAGGATATTGAATAGGCACGTCTTTTTTTCTTAAGCGTCAGAAAATGATATTACAGGTTGAAAATGAAGTCAGATGTTGACAGATGATAGAGCTCTTAACCTAGACTCTTCTCTTTACTACCCTTTTTGTCTTTTTTAACCCCTTCTGTAAAGATAAATTAGCTGAGAGTAGCTGGGGCTATGAATTAATCCATCTGCTGATAGTAAATTTCAATAAGTGTTTTTTGAAAGTAATTCACCTGTATAAGTGAAAACCTATCGTATTAATTTTGTAGAAAAACCTGCCTTCCCCATGCTCAACTCCTCAACCCTCTATGGTCTCCTATTTTTATTTTATAAAATCCTGACGAATTTAATTCCCAGTGGAAACTATTATTTGTTTTGCTAACAACTCAAGAAGTGGTTTCACAAATACAAATATGCCTAAAACTGCAAAGCTGTATTAAAAACGGCTATATATATGTATATATATATATATATATATATATATATATATATATATATATATATATATATATATATATATATATATATATATATATGTATATATATATGTATATATATATATGTACTAAACTAGTTTAAATAGATTAAATATGTAAATTATCTATGAAATTATAGATAATTAATATTGACTCTTTTAAGTAAATAGTATTTTATGTTAAATTTTGTTATATCAATCAATCCATAGGTAAAATTAAATGTTTGAAACTTGTGATTAAGTTTTAAGCTGAGTACCTGTAGACGAATTCTTAAGAGAAGAACACTGGTTTGGGTAGGAAAGAGGAAACAGTAACTAATTTTTCACAATGAGATTAATAATTGAGAAGTTTGGGAACCAACAGACCCCTTTAGTCCCAAGTTTTATAGATTATGACCGGGCGTATGATTCCCATGATTGGAAAGCCTTATTAAAGGTCATTTTCTTGTATGGTACACCAAATAAGTACTTAGTACTGAAGTGATATGCAATATACACAAGGATAATATTTCTGTGGCGAAGATGAGAAGTGTGGTTTGTAGTTGGTTTGGTTTCGGAATAGGAAGTAATGCTGGGGTGTTTACTTATTGACATTCAAGGGGAATATTTTGTAGGACTTTGTCCTAAATAAAGTTTAAGGCAGGAGAATGAGGCTTTGAGAGCTTGGGGTAGAATAGGTTTATCAGTTAGTTCTTATCAAATTAAGTTACTTAAATCTATGCTATATGAGGAAAAAGTGACTTTAAACAGCGGATCGACCTAGAAGCAGCGTAGCCAGCGCTTCGGAAGAAAAAGTACCGTAAAACGCCCTAAAATTGTACCACTGATCAAAAAATTGTACCCATATTTATGTTTTTGCGTGTTGAGCCATGGGCACGATGAAATTTTTTTTTTCCCCCCTGCAGAGACCATTTTGGTGTCACTCCTCCAAATAGCTGCTCACCTATTTCGTACTTACTGTACAGATGGCTCTACTGCTTCGTGCTATATCATGACCGCAAGAGGCCAACAAAAGGCACCTAAATAAATGTGTAAAAAAAACTTAATTTTCTAGAAGAGAAACAAATAAGAACTACAATTCCCTCCGCTCGCTGCGTCCTGACGCCCAGTCAAACCTTATTGTACCTTTAGATGTAAAATGTACCAAAATGGTACAATTGTACCACTGTTGGCAACCCTGCCTAGAGGGTAGCTACACTTACCTTTGTAGCATTTTTAGGAAGGATGACAGATGCAGTGAAAGGTAGAGGACGTAAAAGATAGTGGAGGAGTGACCATGGTGTGAGATAATTTTGTAGTGGAAAAACAGTTTAGAAGAATAAGAAGATGAAATAAGGTTAGAATTCTAAAATCCATGGTATTCACAGTAGTCTTGTATGGCTCTGAAACGTGGATGCTTCGAAAAGTTAAGGAAGACACGCTAAATGTTTTCCAGAGCAATTGTCTAAGGCTAACTTCTGGTAATTGTTGGAACGACTGTATATCAAACAATAAGCAGTAGAAAAACGTAGTATGATCCTGTTCTCTAGGGCTATTGTTGTAGAAAGTCTTTTATGACTAGATAAAGTTTTGCGAGTTAAGGATTATAGATTACCAAACATCGTGCTTTTTCGGCAATCCATTTAAATCTAAACCAAAGACGAGGTTATAAGAAAGAATTTAAATAAAATAGGAATTTTATGAGTGGGACTTGTAAGGTGGAGCTCTGAGAAGATCATTTGGAAAATGAGCGTACGTGGCTGTGTTGACTCCAAGCTGCTTAGTGCTGGAAGAAGTTATCGGTCGTACAAGTAAGCTGTTGTTTTTTGGGGTTTGAAGCGTTTTAACAACAGGTCATATGCGTCCGCATCACTCAATTATTCTATGCCTTATGTAATTACTAGCTTGCTTGGGTGTCACTTTGGTCAATATTCACTGAACTTGATCATATATTACTTATCTTGCTACTGGCAGGGGGTTATTTACCTGCAGTAAGTAGAAGTATTAATGTTTGACGTTTCCTCTTCTTTTTCTTCCAGTTTTAATGGTTCCGTTTTAAAGTTTGCTTGTTATATTTCTTTGTCAATAATCCTTTTTTTAGGTGTCGCTGGTCGTCAACGTTGCTAGTCAATGTGGATTCACAGATTCTCATTATAAAGCTTTAAAACGAATGCAAGATATACTTGGCTTCGAATATAAATTTCAAGTTTTGGCTTTTCCTTGTAATCAGTTTGGAGAACAGGAGCCAGGTACCAACTATGACATCAAGAATTTTGTGTACGGAAATTATCGTGTTGAGTTTCCTGTGTTTTCGAAGATAGATGTCATTGGTGATAATTCGCATCCGGCGTTTAGAAACCTTGTTGGTAAGTAATTAGAATAAGAAAATTGAACTGTTCATTGTAAAATCATAGCATATCCATAAAATTAATGGAATGATGCCTAAAATTGTTCCTTTTTTTTCTTCGATCAAACAGCCCTGATTCTGATCCATAGGGTTAAACTGAGTTTGGTTCGTTATTTATATGTTTTATATAGTGAAAAAAGAAATCACCAATGCAATAGCACCAACACAGAAACAAACGCACACCACACAACCGAACATAAAAATTATTAAAAATAATGATAAATATAAAATAATAAATAACAAATAATATATAGTGAATAATAAATATGCACTTAGATAGAGTGTTGTGATATTTCTCCTCTAATTACTCTAAATTCTTGGGTATTTTAACTATACCACTTTATTTTTAGTCTAAAAATCTTGAATGTTTCTATTTAATTGCTGGTTTAATCCTTTCCTCATGCTTCGTCAGAGCATGATGCTTTGTCAACTTTTATTTTATTTATTTTTATTTATTTTAATGTTTATTTATTAATAGCATTTAAAAATACTGTCAGTCGTAGTTGAAGCAATGAATGGCTGAAATGCGGAAACCATCCGGCATATCAAAGTAAGGATTCAGCGAATCAAAAGTTAGCGAGAGAGAAATCGATGTAGGTAAGGGAATCGGACGAACTTTGGGGAAAGAGATAGGAAAGAAGAGGAGACTGAGAAATAGGAGGAAATGATGGGCTGACTGAGAAACGGAAGAGTATCAAAAGACTAGGCTAATTTAGCTGAACGACCTCATTTGCTGAGTGGAATTTCACAATAAGATAGATTTTACAACGATCAAACCGCTACCCTTAGAATCAAACCGCTACCGCTACCCTTAGAAAACCGCTATCCTTACAACGATCAAACTGTTTACCCTTAGAATGACAAGAAATAGCTACCCGAGTAGGACATAATATAATTGTTGATATATAACCGTCAAGAATTAGCTCCCTGTAGCTTCTTTATAGCATAACTTCAAATTCAATTTTTATGAACTCACTATAGATGGCCCAAGATAGATGTGTTAAGATACAAAAAAGCGATGTTTTTGCACAAAATTTCGAAAGCACGACTGCTGAAACAAAGGGGTCTTTGCATTGGTATAGTAAGCTTCTCTTATTTCTTTCTTTACTTTTCTTTCTTTTCTCTACTTATTTTCTTACTTCTTACGTTTATTTACTTATTTCTTTCTTTATTTTAAAGACTAAACTTTCTTTCCTTAAACTATTTGGCTTTCTTATTTGGAATAATTAGTTCTGTCAATTTATAATTTACTTGGTTCTAACTTAGAGTTTGACTCCATGTTATTTAAATTTTATTTTTTTTTTTTTTATTCCCTTAAAGATACTTCAGAGGTACAGTACCTTCTGATGTGTGCCCAGTGGACGCGCTCACGATGATAAGGGGTGAAGTGGCATCATGTACTATAGTTCTCTGTACCAGGCCAAGTCCATGGGAAGTAATTGCTAGCACTTCTTAGTCCCAGCCTGTTACCTTTGTGCACTTCTATCACAAGAATTTTTTCGGTTTGGGATTTGCCGCGGGGCCTACTAAATCTTATTCTTCTGTTTCTCTATTTATTGGAGTACTTGAATATTTTTGCTGTTCATATAACAAATTTAAGGCAAAGGAATTGGTAGTGAAAAAATAGCCTGTTTGACATACTCTCTCTCTTACCTATGCCTGATTGAGAATGCAACAAAGTGCAGCAACTAGCTTTTCAAAAATATAAGATAAAAGTTCTGCAAGTCTCATCTCCAAACAATGGTACAAAGAACTGATCTGAATGAACTAGCATCTGAATGGTGGCTAACCTTAATACTTGAGCATGGAACATGAGAAATACAATATTTTTCTGATAAGGCTGGCTTTTTGAAGACTGGGTTTTATGGGGCTATAGGGACGAAACATTGTTTTTTTTTTGTATTTATTGATTTTGTGACATGCATAATATATGCATGAATTAATTTTACGAATAAAAAACAGACAGAAACTAAGTTGTTAAAAAGAAAGTATTGCAACAAAATGTGAAGACTGACATTCAAACTTAAAACAAGCATAAGTTAATTCGTATAAGAAGTCAAACTTAAAATGAACTGAAATTTCTGCGAATGAAGAAGTGAAACCAAACATTTACACCAAACGAGGAGCTGTTTTGAATAGTTTTATTTTTAATTGTAAGTTGTGTAAAGAAATACAACTTTCTTGAAAATATATTACTATAATATAATAATACTATCAAATTACTTTCTATAGTCTACCATTGTACCAATTTTGATTAGTTTTCATCTCTTCTTTCCTATTAAATCTATTCCATCCACTTTTATAGAAGATATATTAGCTAAGTAAAGCTTTCAGTTTGACAAATTTCGGTAAAGCGCAAATGACAGTCTAGACCTTGGGGTGGGAAGGGTACCAACAGCGCACCCATTTATGGTAATTTGTGTTTGTTGTAAGTTGGACTTCAATTATTACTTAGTTTCTGTTCGCTCTAAGTTTTACTGCTGCCCGTTTCATTCTGTTTATTTTTTTTTTTCATCCGTACAAACACCAACTTGTTCAAGAGCTTGTAGGAAAAAAGATTTAGTTTTTTGTACTAACTCTAAATATGTATTTGATTCAAATATCGTATTAAGATTGCTGTTAGATGTGAAAATAATTTACATCTTTTCAGTAAAGCGCAAATGACAGTCTAGACTTTTAGGTGGAGAGGCTACCAACAGCGCACCCCCATTTATGGTAATTTTTGTTTGCCTTAAGTTGGACTTTATTTATGGCTTAGTTTCTGTTCGCTCTAAGATTCAGTGCCGCCATTTCCATTCGGTTCAATTTTTTTCATCCCTAGAAACACCAACTTGTGTAAGAGCTTATAGGAGAAATTATTTTGTTTTTGTACTGACTCCAAATATGTGTTTGATTCAAATATCGGATTAAGATTGGAGTTAGATGTGAAAATAATTTACATGTTTTCAGTAACAGAATGGAAACTTAGATCTTTATGAGAATTTGAGAAACACAATAAAAACCTCACTAACCTTAATATATTTGCAGTTCATCAAAAAAGGATTCTTCATTTACCATGCCCACACGGACAAATTCACCCACAGTCTTAAAATTCTCAAAGTTTCTACTTGAAAATTTTTCAAGCCAATTGGACAGGCTTATTTTTTCTCTCCAACGCTTGTTGTATAAGAAGTTAAACAAGAAGCTATACAAATAAAAACATTAGTCCATCCCCTTATTCCTGGTACCGTTAAGATATAAATAAAAAAAGAACACCAAGGCTTGGGTACGTTTTATAAATGAATCCTGTTTTCCTGGTAACGTAAAGATAAATAAAAAAAAGAACGTCAATATGGCTTGAGTACATCTTATAAATGAATCCCATTGTCCTGGTAACATTAAGATATAAATGAAAAAAGCACGTCAAGATAGCTTGGGTTCGTTTTGTAAATGAATCCTGTTTTCCTGGTAACGTAAAGATATAAATGAAAAAAGAACGTCAATATGGCTTGAGTACATCTTATAAATGAATCCTATTGTCCTGGTAACATTAAGATATAAATGAAAAAAGCACGTCAAGATAGCTTGGGTACGTTTTATAAATGAATCCTGTTTTCCTGGTAACGTAAAGATATAAATGAAAAAAAGAACGTCAATATGGCTTGAGTACATCTTATAAATGAATCCCATTGTCCTGGTAACATTAAGATATAAATGAAAAAAGCACGTCAAGATAGCTTGGGTACGTTTTGTAAATGAATCCTGTTTTCCTGGTAACGTAAAGATATAAATGAAAAAAAGAACGTCAATATGGCTTGAGTACATCTTATAATGTATCCCATTGTCCTAGTAACATTAAGATATAAATGAAAAAAGCACGTCAAGATAGCTTGGGTACGTTTTATAAATGAATCCCGTTTCCCTGGTAACGTTAAGATATAAATGAAAAAAGAAGGTCAAGAATGCTTGGGTACGTTTTATAAATGAAGAATTATATGCAACCAAAAGTTCTGCTTTTTGTTAATCCAGCTGGAGCAAAACGCAAAGCAAGATGCCCTTGAAGGCCTCTAGTAGGAAGAGATAATAAGTAAAGATTTCGCGAGAATACCGATATGTTCAAATGTATTGGCCTTGGGCGATTTTTGCCGTACTGAGTTGTTAGTAGTAGTAGTAGAATATAAAAAATCTTTTTCTTACGACTACATTCGTTAGAAATGGTAACCGATCATTTCTAATATTAACTTCCGTTTTTATTCTAGCCCAATCATCTATACATCCGGAATGGAATTTCTACAAATATTTGGTTAATCCTGAAGGGAGGGTGATCAAAGCTTGGAGCACTAAAGTAACAATTGATGAGATATTCAGCGACGTTAAACGTGCTGTAGAAGAAGCAGGAAAAGACAATACTACGAAATTTCAAATCAAAGAAGAAGTTTTTAGTGAAGAAAGAAATAGAAGTAGTGACGAAGTTCTATTGAATGCTGAAGAAGATTCAAAAATTCCTAAGCCTGTAGTAGTCAATGAAAGTGTAAAGGATGAATTATAATTTCATAGGATAGTTCTTTCATAATTCCTGGGTTGTAGTGCTGCTGTGTCTTCAGTATCAAAATTTCCTTGAAGTATTTTTATTTCTATTGTTTTCAAAAGCAACTTAACTTTTTCAGTGTTAGTAAAAATTGATATTCGGTGACAATACCTGTAAATATAAAGTTTGTGGCTTTAAAACGGATTACTTTATGGAGTTTTCTGCTATATATTGAAATTTTGGTCTTATGCTTAAGAAAATTAATAAAAAATTCGTAAAATTTTACGAATTTTACGAAAAGCCGAAATGGCTTTTCATGGTGCTTAAAATTTAATTAATAGTTAAGTAAAGAGGTAATAAGTCAAAGAAGTTTGTTACCTTCTATTTTATTCTTCGTGAGTTGACGAGAACAAAGCAAAGAGAAATTTACGCGGATTTTTTTTTTTTTTTTTTATTATGTTTGATTAAATATTGCATGAAATGCCTATGGTTTTAGATCTTTTATTAGCTCTATTTTTTAATGTCTTATATTTAAGATATAACCTACCTTAAAGGTGATGGTCTATGATGTTATATTTCTGGTTCCGTTATTATTATTTTTTTTAACTTGTATTTGGAATTTCGTAATAAAATGGTGTTAGATAAAGTTATAACTAATATATAGATAGATAAATTTTTTTGATCTGAAGATTCGTAGCAAAAATCGACATCTTGAAAAAGTAATGGACTGAAAGACGAAATAAAATAAAGGACAAATTGAATGCTCAAAGAAAATATCGTAAACAGTATCAGGGGTTATGCCTTAAGTTGTCCACTGTTTGAATTTTTCATATAACAAGGGCTTTATTAACAATTTCTCCTATCACATTTGCGGGATTTTCCAAAAAAATCATAAGTCATGTTTACCTATAAATCAATGTAAATGGTGCTAAGATCAATCAGACTAATTGGCACATTCACATGTATTTTTTTAATAGCATTGTAGAAAAGGTTTAGATAATAAGACATTAGAAATCTTTTTTCCAAGAAATATCAGGACCTCAAGTTTTTGAGATGTAGTTGGGGCTTGAGCAAAAATTTTATAGCATGGATTTGTTCTTCCTCCATTCAAATCTAATGACTCCAACATGATGTATTATAAGCTGAAAATTGGAGCTATTATACTTAATGCTGATATTTTGATTGGGGTATCTACCATTCTTCTCTTTGAAGAAATTGCATTCTGACTTCTGAAAACTCTCACCATATTTTCTTTGGTTGTAATTCCGTTGATCATTGACCAAGATTCTAAAAGACTGAACATTTTTAGCCATCAACTGAAATTACGTATATTGTTTGGTCAACTGTTCCCTATCTTCTCGTTTGGAAGTAACTCTGCATAGCTCAGTGATAAAAATCCTAAAGAAACGTTGTTATTACTAGCATCATAGTTTTCATGTAGATATTACTTAAACCCTAATAGGGACCGTAAGAATGTGTGCAAGAAGGTGAGAGAAAAAAAAGAGGTGAAATCGACAACACGCTCAGAGTCTTTCTTATTCATGTTGAAATATTTTATTAAAGAAGACATTAGATCTTATTCTATCTTTTTTATTTTCATAAAATATATGAAAATTAGTTTTTCTTTTTAGCGCAATCAGAGGCGATGCTATGGCATTGCTTATAGCAAAGGCCATACGGCTCTAATGTTTCATTATTTTTTTCCCAAAGGCATTTCATATGGAAGGGGTCATCGCATAAACTTCAGAAGGGACTCATTTGGTTTGAATCAGAAGTTCTGGTGGCCTTTTCAAGAGTCAAAAGAGATCGGAGGGCTACTAGCCACCCCCAACGCCCTTTTCTCCCCAAATGCATCGTATAAAAATTTTGAGATATCTATCTTGTTAAAAATTGTTAAAAGATCATTCAACAAAAACTCCTGGGTCGACACAAACCTCAGGGCCTGGGGGTGTGTTTTTTTAAGTTGTCCTGGGGGCATATATGGTTCTTATAGAACGTTGCTCGTATAAACCTCAGAGAGGGCTCATTTCATTGGAAATTGAAAGTTCCAATTCACTTTTTAAGAGTCAAATGAGATCAGAGGGCGACTAGCCCTCCCACGCTCTTCTTTCCCATATACATCGGATAAGAATTTTGAGATAGCCATTTTTTAAAGTTGTTTGAAGATCCTATAACAAAAACTTCAGGGTCTGCACAACCCATATGGCCTGGGGGCAGGCGTTGTAAGTTATATCCTGGGAGCATATATGGTTGTTATAAAAGGAATGCTCCAATAAACTTAAGAGGGCTCATTGATTGGAAATTGAAATTTCTATTTCACTTTTTAAGAGTCAAAAGAGATCATCTGGCAACTAGCCCCTCCCCCTCTCCCAAGCCCTTTTTCCCCAAACCCATCCGACAAAAATTTTGAGATAACTATTTTGTTAAAAATAGTCGAAACATCAGATAATAATACTCAGGGTCGGCACAACTCCCCAGGGTCCGGGAGTGAGCTTTATAAGTTATTCTCTGGGGGCATATATGGTTCTTAAAGAAGGGATGCTCGTATAAACATTATAGAGGGCTCATTTGATTGGAAATTCAAAGCTCTAGTTCACTTTTAAAGAGTCAAAAGAGACCAAAGAACAACAACCCTACCCCCACCACGTCCTTTTTTAAACCCATGTGGTCAAAATTTTGAGTCAGCCATTTTGTTAAAAATAGCTCGAAAATGCAATAATGAAAACTCCGGAGTCGACACGAACCCCTAGAGCACTGGAGCAACAGTTATAAGCTATCTTCCTAGGCCATATAAGGTTTTTATATAGGAGGGGGGGTCGTAGGGACTTCAGAGGTGACTCATTGAAAGTTCTAGTTACATTTTTATGAGTCAAAAGGGATCAGAAGATATCTAACCCCTCCCCAAACATACCCTCTTTTCCGCAAATGTATCGGAACAAAATTTTGACATTGCCAGTTTGTTCAAAAGAGGCCAACGATCAGATAGAAAAATATTCAGGGTCAACATAACCTCCCCCCTCTCTAGATCCTGGGGAAGAGTTGTAATTTATACCGTGGGGGCATATAAAGTCTTATGGAATACGTGGTCGTATACACCTCGGGGGAACTCAAATGATTAGGAATAGAAAGTTCTAATTCCCTTTTTAAGAGTCAAAAGTGATCTGGTTTCCAATAACCCCTCCTCGCTTCCTCCACCAGCCCTCTTTTCCCCAAAAGGGTCCGATTGAATTTCATTATAGCCATTTTGCTAAAAATTTACCGAAGATCATCAAATACTACAGGAATAACACAGCCCACCAGAACCTTCGGGTAATTGTTATACATTGAATTAACTTCGGAGATGACATATTGTCATCTCCTTCTTATTCTTATATGCCCCAGGGCATATAAAGTGTTTACAGAAAAGGTCGTATTAACTTCGAAGGGAACTCAAATGATTAGAAATTGCAGTTTAAATAGGAAGCTCTAGATCAATTTTTAAAAGTCAAGAGTAATCAGACTGTATGCAACCCCCCCCCCCCACTTCTTTTTTCTAAATACTTTCTATCAAAATTTTCAGTTAGCTAATTGCTATGCTCACGGGTTTGATAGTCCGAAATACAAGAGCTGAATGAACATTATTCATATTTGTTTATTTTATTGCATTTTAGTGGTTTTTTAGTGTCGACTGAAATCCCATAGTTTTGGGTACTTCGGACAAACAATAATGTCATAAATATTAGCCATGGAACTATATGAATCAGGATACGAGGTTTGTCAAAAATGTAATTATTTCTAATATTGAATGTGCTTCGACCTGGTTTTTCGGTTATTTTAAAGTGTTTGGAGGTTATATGCTATTGTATATACCCTTAGCTCTTTTAAAACATTTCTCTTGTGACCTCTTGACAACCATCCTGCACACAGTGTGCTTTCATTTTATTTTACACCCATTCAACATTTTCAATTTCAACATAATATTCTTTGCCTTTTTGGAAACTCAGGATCAAACATGTCTTATTTTCCCAACAAACAACCCTTTATATAAACAATTGACGAATTATATAGCTTAAAATACTTACCCCAGGGGGTCTGGGGGTTACGTCATCCCTGGAGATATAGTTATTAGACTTTTCGACTATTTTGAACGAGATATTCCAAAATTTTGATCAAATGTCTTTGGAGGAAGGGCTGCTAAAAAGAGAATGTTAGGGAGATCGATTGCCCTCCGACCACTTTTTAACATCCTCCTCAACATTACAATCAAATAAGCCTTTTCCAAATATAGGCAACACTAGTGCATTCTTTACGACAAACAGCCAACTCGTTTTGTGCATCTTATTTAAAGGTCTTCAATTTTTCCTTATTTTTGATTAAATTTAAACTTAATACCCTCTTCTATTAATGTGATATTGCATATACACATTTTTGATAACAGGATGCACATAGTATCTTTAAATTTGGTTTAACATACTCCACATCATTCCCCAAAGTTTCACCTTAACACCCTTACCCTTTTCGAACACACCTAGAATATAGATCTCTTTATATATCTCTTTAAGATAAATCCTGCATGTAAAAGAGGGCAAATTGCAAAATCTGTAAACCTTGTCCTGGGGAAGGTGGGGAGGAGAGCGATTGCATCTGCGGAGGAACAGTTACTGGAGTGTTACTGTTTTGAACAAAAAAGGTTTTCCAAACTTTTTATTAGTGATGGGAGAAGGGAGCATCTAAAAGAAGCAAGGCGGCTTGCTGCCCTCCAAAAACTTTTCGACGTCCCCTAAAATTTTCAACTTAATACCCTCAGACATTCCATATATATTGATGGTACGTCCTTCTGAAAACCAGCACGTACACAGTGTGTTTTAATGTGTTCGGTGTCGTTTTTCAAAGTTGTGGGGGGCTATGTCATCCCCATATTATTAGTCGTTGAAGCTTATGACTATCTTGAACAAAATGTCTATTACTAAATAATATGGAATATTTTTGAAAGAAAGGCAGCTAAAAAGGTCCTTAGAGAGGGCTGGTGGCCCTCCAACCACTTTTCAACATCCTCTTCAACATGTCCTTTAAGTTTCAACTTAATACCCTCAGCCGTTTTTAAAATACCCTCTTATTTGATAAACTGAATGGTAGTGCCTTTTGATTTAGCATAACAAACCATTCAACATCCTCCATAATTTAAGCTTTATACCCTTAGCCTTTTCGGATACACCCAGAATCAAATATTTCTCCTTCTCCTAATGATAAATTCTGCGCGTTAACAATGGGCAAATTCAATCATTTAAATCCTTTCCCGGGGATTTGGGAGGGGGGCATTGCATCTCTGGAAGTATAGCTATTAGACCTTCTGACCAGTATGAGCAAACCGACGATCCCAAAATTTTGATCAGTGTGAGGAGAGGGGGCACTTAAAATTGCCAAAGGGTGGGGCTGGGTAGTTGTCCTCTAATCTTATAAGAGAATTCACACTTAATTGAAATGGTAGGAAAACAATTTATATTTGAGTGGCCTAGTAAAAAAGGTTTGAATTGTTCTTGGACTAAAGAAATTAGCATATCTTCAGTTTCCTGATTCCACATTTCCAAATCCTTTTATAAGTTTTCTCTGGAATCCTTTCCATATTGGTTATCTTTATGAACTTTTCGAAAAAGTTAACTAAAGTTTAACTTTAATGCTTGCCCACGTAAAGGTTTAAGGAAGGTTAACGAAGCAACTTTTCGAGCTTTGCGGATAACTTTCCAAACTTTACGAACGCCATCTGAGCCATCTTTAAAGCTTTTTCTTATCCCGTTTCATTTTAATCATTTAAAAACAGCAACATAAACAGCAACTTTAAAAGAAATATTGGTTGATTCCGGGGTGGGTGGGAAGTATCTGTTTCAATCATTTGTAAGTTGAACGTTTGTATCCTCTTGTAATTTAGATTTTAGTATTTCTTGTAAGGGAAACATGGGGAAATCATTAGGTGGCTAATTTAAATGGTTGTAAATAGACAACTTTGGTGTCATTATTGCCAACTGTTATTTAGAAAATGATTTTAAAACTTAGTTGGATGTTAGTATATAAGTACGCCTGCTCTAAATAAACACCACACTGTATTGTAAAATGATTTGTTAATTCATTCCTTGATGTCCATTAATTCAAGAATGGCTAATAAATTGTCAGAATGTTAGTATTTTTTCTACAGTTGGAGTAGGTCCAACTGTAAACTAGAATCAAGAATAGGAAGCTTACCATTATAATAGCTTTTCTAAAATTCGCTTTGGGTTCCTTATGTTAGCTTCATAGTTTTATCCTGAAGGGAGAGTTGGGAATGTATGCAGGATTTTTTTTACAAAGTTACCTGTACAGAAGTTGAATGGATGGGTGTATTGCTCAGAAATAGGTTTTACCTTATTTTACCCTTTCCCATATGAAAATTTTTAAGACAATGACCCTAAAAATCAGTTTAGTTATTTCAGACAGTTATTTCACTTGGTGAATCTTGCAATCTCTTGTATACTAGGCCCTATTGAAAGGAGAAGGATTTATTGATTTAACTCATAATATGCCAAAAAAATATTGCTATCTTCCTAAAAAAGCAAAGTCTTTCCACAGCAGAGGTAGAGAAAACAAAATCCTTTAATCAAAAAGAATACTTGGCCACTGACATAACTAATATAATCACACTAAACAATAAATATTAAAAAAATCATTTATTTACTTTGCCTCCAGGAACATCATATCAACATAACCCAACAGTAAATATATTAATCAGTCACACCTCATATTCTACAAAAAGCAGTTACTGAATGATTTTTCTAAATACATGGGGTCTCCAATAATTTTAATATCACTAGTTAAACTATTCTATTTCTAATATATTCTCTGATGCCAACCTGCCTTTTTTACTAGCTTAGGTAAGCTTATTACCACCTATCATTATTGTTCTATTTCTGTACTATTTACCCATTTTTTTTTTTTTTTTTTTTTACTTTGGAAGTTTGAGTTGTTTATTAAGCAGTTCAAGTCTTCTATGGTTAAACAAAATTTCATGATATAACATTTTATGCTATCCCAAATGAAGCAGCATAACCAATTGTTCTGATAGGCTCATCAACTATCATTGTCTGACTGATAATGTGTCTTCACACAGTAAAAAAAATATGAGTAAGGAATTTCATGAAGACTTAAAGTGTAAATAATGGTCCTCAAATCGGGTCAAAAAACAAAATAACAAATGAATCACAAAAGTTGAAATACCCATTATGTTCTATCCTAGTTGCTTAATTAATGACCATCATCACAGTGATATATCTAAGGATAAGAAATGTGATATCTTTTATGTGCGTAGGGATGCATCAGTTTATTTTGTGGTGGACAGTGGGTCATTCCATGTCAAGTCCACCAGGTCATGACAGCCACCTCTTTAGATTTTGATGAAACTTGGCACAATTGTTGCATTTGCAATCCTATTGATAAATACCAAATTTTATTTCTCTATCTCTTATATTTTTTTTCTACAAATTTTTTTATTTTCTTAATTTAATGCAATTTTGCATCTTGCAATGTAACTTGTAGCTTATTAAAATATTATCTTGAAAACTATTTTAGATATCACCATGAAACTTTGCATCATATTTGATCAAAATATTTAAAATCAAGAAAAAATACATTCACTAACCTTTCTCAACTCCAAAAAATAATAAAAATACTATAATCAGAATATATTTTTTATTTGTAAACCACTGCTAGGATTTACTAAAATTGCAACATCTCAGGTCTCAGACCTGGTAAAGTGTTCATTTTTTTTTACATACTCCTAGATACATAGGCTAACATATGAACAAAAAAGATGTATGGCTTTTTCACATGTTTAGTTAATATTCCAAAAAGTAGATCTTTTACAGTAATTATTAGTTCTGCTTGTTATATTTTTTCCACTTCATCCAACACTCTTCTGTTTTTCTGATACTCTTTTTGAAGTAGTCCATTCTGCCAGTGCTACTTGATTACAGTGCTTGATCAACTGTACTGACTGATAATGTGCTCCAAAGGTATTATGCACAAGTCTTCTCCTTGAGGCCAGTAAAACCTGGCAGCAGGCCATGGAGGGTGAAGAAAAAGAATTTCAGCATTTTCTTCTTCATGAAACACAGTTCTAACAAGTCCAAAGTACCACTTTCCATTGTAGTTTGCAGCCACATAATGGTTTAAAGATGGTTGAATGCAGACCCAATCCATAGCAGAATAAAAAAAACATTAGAGTAGGATTAGGACTATCAGTAGTCCTTCTTATTTCAATTTGATTTGTATTTAGTGGTTTGAAATAATTGAAAAATTTTAAAACCATCATTTAAAAATTGTGACGCTAACTCCAATCTAAAAGCTTCAGCATTTTTTTGTCAATAAAGTGAAAGTTTATTTTTTCTATGTTGACTTTACAGAAATCATAAACTGCAGTTGCTGTCTTGATTTGATTTTCATCTGAAAGTTGATGGCTGGCTAATTCTCTTTATAGTTCCCCTCAAGCCATCACATATTGATTTCCTGTGGCTTGTTGCAAAGAATGAATGTTTGGCTTTCATTCTAAAGTCTTCATGATGGTTTGTTAGGTTTTTGAAACTATTTCTATTTTTGTATTGACCAGCACAGCCGTCAGTGAAATAATGAACTGGATTAAAATTGGTTTATTTTGGGATGATTTTCTTTCAGCTACTTTGAAATTTCTTTTTGTATGTAATTCACAAAACAAGTGTCATGTTGTATATCATCACTTAAGAAACAATGGTTGGAAATTAAAACTTTATCATCCTTTTCAAACAGTTTGTGGTAACAAACTGTAGTAAGGAGTGACCCTGCTCAATAGTAACCAAAACTCTAAAAAATGGAATTTTGATACCAATAGCTACATCAAAAGAATCACATTTTAATGCTGATTTTAAATATATTCAAGTTGAGTCCAACTGGAGGGAATTGTGTTCTAGTGGTAACTTTGGTTCTGTGATAACTCTCTCTCTCTCTGCTTCTGGGCATGCTAATTGCTTGATTAGGACAGCTAAGACACCAATGCTAGGCTTGATATATATATATATATATAAAGTTTATGTATGAATGAAGTACACATATGTTTGTTTGTTTCCTGTGACCATACATTAAAACAGCTAAAGAAAAAAACGTTGGACTTTGGTACAACTATATTGAAACCATGTAAATGGTTACAAACAAACATATATTGAAAAATGTCATAGAAAAGAAGTGTCCTAAGGTGTGAAAATTCCATGAAAGAGAAAGAAGTCCTTGCAAGATGCAAGCAAGGCCATATCCAGAGGGTAGGTCTGCCCCCCCCCCTGAAATGTTTGTTTGACTCATAAAAACGTAAAAATTGAAGATAAAAAAAATTTTTGATACGTTTTTTGAAGTTTTTGTATATATTGATTATATAATCATGTGCTGGCGATGGCTGTCGTCTGTACCGAGTTGTCTCACCAACCAAAGTGCCGAACTTGGGAACACCGACCATCAATTTCTTGCAGCCAAAATAGGGCTTTGCCTAAAAGCTACTAAAACCAACCAGTACATTTGAGTGACCTTATCCTGAGGTTTAGCAAAATGCTGCTGTCTAACATCTGGATAACATCATTGGTTCTGTGATAACTCTCCACCTCTGTTTCAATGATAACTTTGGAACTCATTTTGAATGGTGTAAGAATAATTTTCACTGAATTCCATTATTACAATTGCTGTATTCAAAGTCGGATCTTCTTTCAGTTTTTTGAATGTATTAGACTGTGATTTTGTAATATATGAATATGGGATTAGGTTTTCTACTGATTTGCTCAGTAAAGAAATAAAGCTTTCAATGCTGATTGATTGGTTAACCATTTCTGTCCTGTGAGTATTAACCCATTGGCTTATAATTATTTCTTCTTCTGAATCATAATCTTCACTCAATTTTGCAGTTAAATATTCAATCAGGGCATCATCAGACAGACAGTTGTCACAATGGCATAGCATACACTCACTGTTTCCAACATTACAAACCAACATCTTGATCAAATCTTTGTAACTTTCTTCAATTTTTACAACATCTAGTAACAATTTCATATTCTGGTGCATGCTCCATACACATACTGTATGGGTACCTGCTGACCCAGCAAGGACACACCACTTTGGTCTTATACTGCACAATTTCGGGAATCCTATTTTCAAGTTGGGGCATTCCCATTTAAAACAAGAGTAAAGCTCTCTCAAATTACTGAGAATAAGTCTTTTTTGCATATAAATATTTTTTTAATGCTCACTTTATCTTTTGCTCTGGGTAAAACTCTTGAATTCTCATCACTTTGCTAAAAGTCTGTCACAAGTTTAACTGTGTTTTTGGAGTGTGTTACCTTTTTTAGGGTCAGGGATAGCTAGGATACCTTTTTCTCATTTAAGTTTTCTTGCTTGTTCTTCCATATATTCGGTCACCTGAAATTCTGTAGCAACTTTTTTTCAGGCACCAAAGTCAGAATCTTGACTTTTTGGGATCTCCCAACAGACATAAGTTTTTCTTTTAAAAGGCCCACAAGCTTATCAAAATCTTCTGCTTTTTTGATAAAATTTATTTTTTCTTCTGACATTTCAATGTCATAATCTAGAGCTTTGGAGATTTTTTCTTTACTTCTTTTGTTACTTTTTCAATTTTTTTTTGTAATGCAATCCCTTACTATGTGATGACAAATTATCAAGTTTAATTAGAGCTAAACCCAAATCATCTAAGGCTGCATTTTTTTGTGAAAGGGAGACATTTCTAGATTCAAATGAATCCGATTCAATCATTAGTTCATCATCAGATTCATTTTAAGTGATTTTAGTTTTTTCTTCACAGAAGTTTTGACATGACTGACATTCAACATTATTTATGAGTAACAAAATTACAGACCAACTTGTCTTTTTGTCTAGGTTAATTAAAAATATTTTTTTCACACAATTGTTTTGAAAAACTTAAAGATACACTTCTTAGTCACTTTTTTATTGGCTTGTTGTGTTTTTTAATGAATCTATGCATACTGTTTGATATTTTTCAAACACATTGAGAAAGTAGTAGCTATGATGGGAACAAACATTTTTAAATTGAATTAAATTGATTCCAGACATTAAATTGATTCCTACAAGCTTGAGGATTTGTCATTTTGATTTCCACTTACCCCATCTTAAAACTTTAATTTACTTTCAAACCAAATGTTTCAAGTTGCATATTCTTTTAGTTGGTCTGTAATTTTGTTACTCATAAATAATGTTGAATATCAGTCAAATATTTGAAAAAGCCATGTATCTTTTTTGTTTATCTGTTAGCCTATGTATCTAGGAGTATGTAAAAAAAATATGAACACTACCAGGTCTGAGACCTGAGATATTTTATATTTAGGGAAATTTTATATTTAGAAGGATCTGGTTCTTCAGAGCTGTTATTTTAAATCCCGACCAGATCTGGTGACATTGGGGGGAGTTGGAGGGGGAAACCAGAAATCTTGGAAAATGTGAAAATTGGGGTATCTTTATCTTACGAATGGATGTTCGGATCTTAATGAAACTTGATATATAAAAAGATCCTGTGTCAAATGTTCTATTTTCAATTATAATGGGATCCAGGGACATAGGGGGCTGGAGGGGGAAAACAGAAATCTAGGATAACGCTTAGAGTGGAGAGATCGGGATGAAACTTGATGAGAAGAATAAGCACAAGTTCTAGTTACATATATTGACATAACTGAACGGATCCAGTCTCTTTGGGGGAGTTTGGGGGGATATGTTAATTCGGGAAAAATAGAAAAATTGAGGTATTTTCAACTTAAGAACTGATGACCTGATATTAATGAAATTTTATATTTAGAGGGAACTCATGTCTCAGAGCTCTTATTTTGAATCCCGACTAGATTTGGGGACACTGGAGGGAATTGAAGAGGGAAACCGAAATCTTGGAAAACGCTTAGATTTTAGAAATCGGGATGAAACGTAATGGATAGAATAAGCAAATGTTATAGATATATTACTAACGTAACCGGACTGAATCTGATCTCTTTGGGGGAGTGGGGGGGGGGGTCTTGGGCTTTGGCGAGTTTGTTGCTTCTGGACGGGCTTGGATGATCAAAATTGGTAGGCGTGTCAGGGACCCGTATAAATTGTCTTGATAAAGTTGTTTCTCCCAATTCGACCATCTGAAGGGGGGGCTGAAGGGAGTGGTAAAATTTAGAAAAAATGAGGTATTTTAACTTACCAGTGGGTGATCAGATCTTAATGAATTTTGATATTTAAGAGATTGTTGTGTTGTCTCATAGCTCTTATTTTAAATCCTGACCGGCATTAATCTTCTGATTTTACTTTTAAACCAATCTATTGATTCTTAGAATTTTGATTCTATTGATTCTAGAGCTCATACCATATGAGCTCTTGGCTCTTAGCTCTTCTTGCCTCGTCACATGTGCCATATGAGCTCTTAGCTCTTGTTTTTTCAGTAAAGTTAGAATTATGTTCTGCCCTTGAGAAGGTATGGGGTTTGCCAAAGACTTATATTTCCTTTCAAGACCTTTCAACTACACTGCGCAAAATGGCCATCTAAAAATTTTTATCGGATGTGTTTTGGTAAAGAGTGTGTTTGGGAGGTGGAGGGGTTAGTGGCCCTCTAATCACCTTCGACTATTAAAAGGGCACTGATTCATTCAATTGCTTATCGAATCAGCTGTTTTCTAAGTTTTTATGACAACAAATAGCCATCTAAAAATTTCTATCAGATGTATTTCGGAAAAATAGGAGGTTTGGGGAGGGGGTATCCATCCTACAATCACTGAGTCTTAAAAAGGGCACTAGAACTTCGGATTATGAATCCAATGAGCCCCCTCCGAAGTTTATAAGATCACCTTTTCTAAATATACGTTATGTCCCCAAGGGCATAACTTACAACTTTTGCCCTGAAGATTGTGGTGTGTGGGGGAGGGGTTGCCATCTTCAAAGACATAATTTCTGAACGTTTAAATTAAGTTGAGAAAATGTATATCGCAAAATGTTTCTTGGATGCTTCTGGGGAAATGTTAGGCGTGGGAGGGGGGTTAGTTTCCCTTCAATCATTTTGACTATCAAAGGGGCACTGACCCTTTCAGTTTCCAATCGAATGAGCTGTTTTCAAAGTTTGTATGACAGCAAATGGCCATCTTAAATTTTCATCAGATGCATTTCGGGAAAGTACGAGGAGTGGGGAGGGGTATCCGCTCTCTGGTCACTCTGAATCTAAAAAGAGTAATAAAACTTTTGATTAAGATTCCAATGTTCCCCTGTCAAAGGGCTATATGATCACCATTTCTATATATATATATATATATATATATATATATATATATATATATATATATATATATATATATATATATATATATATATATATATATATATATATATATATAACCCCAGGGCATAACCTACAACCCTTGCCCTGAGTGCTCTGGGGGTTTGTCATCCCCAAAGACATAATTTCCAGACCTTCCAGTTACATTGAACAAAATGGCTAACTCAAAATTTTTACTGGATATGTTCGGGGAAATGGTGGGCTTGGGAGAGGGGTTAGTTGCCCTCCAAGTGTTTTCGACTATTAAAAAGGGCACTGGCTCTCTCCATTTCCAATCAAATGAGCTGTTTTTTAAGTCCTTTGGACAACGAATGACCATCTCAAAATTCTCAAAACAACCATCAGATGCATTTCAGAAAAATACGAGATTTTTTTGGGGGGTGGGGAATCCACCCAACTGATCACTTTTAATTAAAAAAAGGGTGCTAGAACTCTTGATTACCAATCCAATTAGCCAATCCTTGATTACCAAAAGTTTATACGATCACCCTTTCTATGTTTAAGTTACATCCCCCCTGGACATAGCTTACGAACCCTTCTCCTGAGGGCTCTTGGGGGGGGTCATCCTCAAAGACATAATGTTGGAGTTTTCAACTACATTGAACAAAATGGCTATCTCAAAATTTTGATTGAATGTGCTTGAGGAAATGGTGGATGTGTTGGGGGTTGGTTGTCCTCCAATCACTTTCAACCACTAAATAGAGCACTAGCCATTTCAATTTTCAATCGAGTGAGTTCTTTTGAAGTTTCTACGACAACAAATGACCATCTCAAAATTTCTATCAGATGCATTTCGGGAAAATACTAGTTATGGGGGTCTGATCCACTGTCTGGTACTATGAATCTGAAATAGGGCAGTAGAACATATTATTTCCAATCAAATGAGCCCATTCCAGAGTTTTACATCCTTTCTATATATACCTTATTTTTCCCCAGGGCATAACTTATATCTCCTGCCCTGAGGGCTTTGGGGGGGGGGCTTCATCCTCGAAAACATGACTTCCAGACCTTTTAATTACCTTAAACAAAATTGCTATCTTAAAATTTTGATTAGATCTGTTTGGGAAAATGGTGGGCGTAGAAGGGGGTTAGTTGCCCTCCAATCACTTTTGACTATTAAAAGGGCACTCTCCGTTTCAATTTTCAATCGAGTGAGCTCTTTTCGAAGTTTCTACGACAACAAATGGCCATCTCAAAATTTTCATCAGACGCATTTCGGGAAAATACAAGGTTTGGGGGGGGGGCATCCATCCTCCAATCACTCTGAATCTGAAAAAGGGTACTAAAACTTTAGACTAGCAATAAAACTTCCGAATTCTGCTAATCCGTCCACAGGGATCAGATAAGGGGCCGGTCATGAAAAGACAAAACTTTGAATCTAAGTCTTGGGTTGCTTTCTTTGGACTGTTGCCTTAACTAACGTTTCGTTGAGATCCACCAACCTCATTTGGCAGATCCCCTGGTGTCTAGAATCAAATGTTGTTAAAAATTTAGAGTGAATAAGCCCAAAACCATGAGTCCAGTCCACCTGAAAGGCTTCCTCCTCCTTATCATCAATAAGGTTTTATTGTGCAAGCTTCTATCAACTAATAGTCTTGCAAGACTCTTTGGCTTCTGAGAGCACGCTTGATTGTTATAAAAGACTCTCCGATCTAAGCTCTATCCCCGTAATGTAGGATGTCCAACCTCCTTCAATAAGATTAATAAATGTATTCACACCTCAAATCTGGTTAAGTTGTACCACTCTGCACCAGAGCGGTAATAAAAATGGTTTGCCGAGTCTCCCTTACTCGTGATCACTATCAAGGCCTTAGTTATTCAAATAAAGTACGATCTTAAAAGGAAGGGAAGAACTGTTCGTTCGAAAATTTTAGTGACTGTTGCAGGACCGTAAGCACAAGAAATGTATCAAGATTTATGATAATTTTCGCTATCTGTGAAATAGTAACCAACCAATAGTGTTAATAGTAGACACAAATGCAATTAAGATGATTCTTGTGATACCAATGATTTTACTTCTTTATTTAGTTTAAGCGATTTTCGAGAATTTTTACTAGAATCCCTGCAAAACATACCCCCTGAATATGATAAGAATGACGCTACTGTTATAACGTTGCATGCTACCTAGGATTTGTACATAAAGTTCTTTTTATTGTCTTGATATTACCCATGAAGCCTTCAATTTCATTTCAATCTTCTCCTTCAATTTTAACCGCTTTTTGCCTTGAGAAAGATTAATGTCTTCTTATATACTGTAAATATTTGTGGACTCTTTAAAAATTATAAGGTTTTATACATTCACAATTCTTAATTCAGAAAATTAGAAAAAATGAGGTATTTGTAACTTACGTGCGGGTGATCAGATCTTCATGAAATTTTATATTTAGAAGGATCTTGTGCTTCAGAGCTCTTATTTTAAATCCTGACGAGATCTGGTGGCATTGGGGGGAGTTGGGAGGGGAAACCGGAAATCTTGGAAAATGTGAAAATTGAGGTATCTTTATCTTACGAATGGATGATCGGATCTTAATGAAACTTGATATATAAAAAGATCCTATGTCTCATATGTTCTATTTTCAATTAGAATGGGATCCAGGGACATAGGGGGCTGGAGGGGGAAACCAGAAATCTAGGAAAACGCTTAGAGTGGAGAGATCGGGATGAAACTTGATGAGAAGAATAAGCACAAGTTCTAGTTATGTATATTGACATAACTGAACGGATTCAGTCTCTTTGGGGGAGTTTGGGGGGATATTTTAATATAAAAAAAAATAGAAAAATTGAGGTATTTTCAACTTAAGAACTGTTGACCTGATATTAATGAAATTTTATATTTAGAGGGAACTCGTGTCTCAGAGCTCTTATTTGGAACCCTGACCAGATTTGGTGACACTGGAGGGAATTGGAGAGGAAAACCGAAATCATGGAAAACGCTTAGATTGGAGAGATCGGGATGAAACGTAATGGATAGAATAAGCAAATGTTGTAGATATATTACTGACATAACCGGACTGAATCCGCTCTCTTTGGGGGAGTTGGGGGGGGGTCCAGTGCTTTGGCGAGTTTGGTGCTTCTGGACGTGCTAGTCTCAAATTTGGTAGGCGTGGTCAAATTTGGTAGTTGCTCAAAATTGGTAGGCGTGTCAGGGACCCGTACAAATTGTCTTGATAAAGTTGTTTCTCCCGATTTGACCATCTTTGGGGGGGGCTGAAGGGAGAGGTAAAATTTAGAAAAAATGAGGTATTTTTAACTTACCAGTGGGTGATCGGATCTTAATGAATTTTGATATTTAAGAGGTTGTCGTGTCTCAGAGCTCTTCTTTCAAATCCCGACCGGCATTAAGCCTCTGATTTTACTTTTAAATCAATCTATTGATTCTTAAAATTTTGTTAAAGCTCATACCATATGAGCTCTTGGCTCTTTCGACCTCGTCACAAGTGCCATATGAGCTCTTAAGCTTTTGTTTCAAAACAAGTGTTTAATATTAAAAATAGAGGTATATTTGAATCGTGAAATATACATATATTTCTGGGAAGGGGCTAGGTTGGAAGGCTACCCTCATTCCATATGTACCTGAATTCCAAGTGAAATGTATGAATGTTGTCTGAATCAAGGTGACAGAAAAAAATTATACATTTTATCCGGTATTTTGAAACTTTCTCTCTAGGAGATTGGTCTAGCTCAACAGATGTTTGGATCAGAGTGATTCCCTGGGTTTCAAACCCAATCGCTCTGAACCTGCCATCAGTTTATAGTGTTATAGTCTCAATCTCCACCTTTTCCTAAATTTAGACCCCTTTGTCCAAAAGGAAATCTAGGGACTTCTGATATCTTACATCTAAATAAAAAATCATATGTAAAATAGTGCTTGTAATTTTTCAACCTCAGACTTTTTTCGAATCTGAACTATAGTGCTTTGTGTAAGATGTGTTTTTGTGAGAAACGAACTCTGGTCTAGTTTAAGTCTCGACACTCTTTATTATAGGTTCCTCCTCCAGACAAACTTGGTAAAGAGCTTGGCATCTCAGTCAATCTCTGCAGAAAAGGAAAAATTCCATTGTCAGAATTTTGTAATAAGAACTTGAGTGATATCGTAAACGTGGAAAAGGAATTTGAATATTTTACGAAAATTAGAAATGCTCAGGAAATTATAGATGTTCAGAAAATTAGAAAATTCAGTTTCCTGCGCCATGAGTTAATTCTGATTACTGCCACAAAAGTCCAGGCACTCAGCTTTGACAGTGAGGTAAGAATGGGGAATGAACAGCGATCGACTTATGTTCGGCGGGTTGTCTTCCCTGATGAAGAAACAAATCCCTATTGTCACTTTACTGTTCGAAGAGATCACCTAGTCGACGATGCATTAAAAATTGTAAGTAAAGACAGTTTACTATCAATATACGAAAGACCTTACTCAAATGCCTTTACCTATAGTTTGGTTTCACAAAATTCTGATTATCTATCTAAGGTTTACAATAGAAATGGATAATTTCAGATTTTTAAGTCATAGACAGAGACAGCTTGTGCTTAGGCACTCTTAAAGTGTACGTGCAGCTGCTAACTTTAAAGTCAGAGTACTGACAAACCTGTGGGTTATTTGGGTCGTGCCCTCCCTGCAGGTATATCTTTGGACCTGTTGATCATTCTAAGGGAAGTGGCCAATTGAAACCTTTGATTTTGTGCAGTAGAAAGTTGCTGTGTCCCAGTAACAAAAAGGGTACTGTAGGAGGGCTTCTGCTATTTTAGTACTTTTGGCTGTTAAAACATTAAGAGTATCTTCAATTTCTGGTCGAAGCAACATCTCCGATGTTACTTCAACCACCCCTTCTAGCTGAAGTAACAGGGGAAAATTACTCACGAGATCCAATATGCTACTAATTGAAAATCTTGAAATAGTTAATCGGTTTAGTACTATTGGAAATGGGGTGGCATATTTATCGCTAAATATGTATGTAGTCAATGCAAAATCAATGGTTATTACTACTTATACAAAAATTACTAACGATTATACATAATCATTTAGTTGAGTTGAAAATATTACAGGGAAGTTCAGTGAATCTTTATTGGGGGAGGGAAAACTTCAAACCTAAAAAGGTATATTTTTATCACCGGAATATGCAGTTTTTCGGGAAAGATGCTTTGGATTAATAGGGAGTAGAAATGACTTACTCTTTAATCTTCATTATTTTTTCTGGGATATTTTGAATTGAACGTACGATAAGGATGCTTGTAAGGAGTCTGCTATTTACTAATAATAATGATAATAATAATTTATTTATAACCCACAAAGTACATTAAACTGTGGAGTAAACACACAAAAAAAAAAAACAAGGCAAAAAAATAACAACATAAATAACATAGCAGCATAACAACATACAACATAAGTAAATTACCTCAATTCAAAAAATGGCCAAAGAGGGTCAAAAACACCAATCATTTGCCGAGTTTTAAGACATATCATTAGACAAATGTTTCAGTCGCGAGGGCGCATCAACGATGTCAAATTTAGAAACGACTGTATTACTCCGATATCACCGAGGTAGACGCAGCAAATACTTGCAATACTTAAAATATTCTGAGCGTATTTTCTTTGTATCCTTCTTGTGAAGGAGGGAAGCAAAACCGGAAAGATAAAAAACAGTAGGGGCGCAAAAACTAGAATAAAAACGGCATAGTCCTATTCGGTTATACCGACCACGATTTGGGGAAATTTTCGCGTATCCAACCCGCATTATTTTAGCACGCTGGACGTAAAAGCAGAGCAAGTAAAGTGAGGTGGAAAAAGAGAGACCCAACCATTTAATACTTGCTGAACATGGTATAGTTGAAGAACCCAAGCCAAGAGGTGATGCTGGTGGAGGACTCCCAAAACACAAAAACTCACATTTAAAGGCATTAACTGAAAGGCCTACTGTGGATAGTGTGGCTGAAAGCCGGTAAAAGTTGGTAATTAGACTATGTTTTGTCCGGCTAAGAAGCAGAACATCATCAGCATATGCAACGTGACTAATGCCTAAATTATCATTGTAAAAAATTGACGGTTGAAGACGTTGGAGACACGAAGCTAAAATATTTAAATATGCCCGGGGATAACACGGCACCTTGTCTAACGCCTATATAACAGGAATATACTCCCCTACAGTACCTCTCCACTTCACCCTAACTGAAGAATTAGCATACCATACTTAAGCTCGGAAACAATAGAAAGGTTAACACCTGAGGCTGCTAGAGAAAACAAAGCATATGAATGAATTACATTGTCAAAAGCACTAGATATGTCAACAGTCAAACAATACAGGG
Organism: Artemia franciscana; assembly: GCF_032884065.1. Lineage (NCBI taxonomy): Eukaryota > Metazoa > Arthropoda > Branchiopoda > Anostraca > Artemiidae > Artemia > Artemia franciscana. The sequence goes on along the minus strand of NC_088883.1, from coordinate 14,276,448 downwards.
GAATTTTTTGAGCAACAGCTTGTTTCATTAGCCGAAACAGAGATTGGTTGATACGGTTGAGATTGGTTGATACGAATTGGGAGGATTGAGTTGACAAGCTTTGTAAAATGATTTTGGAGATTATTCTTAAATGAAAGCAAAATATTTTTATAATGAGAAACGAAGTCACATAGCCGAAGAGACGAATTAATTGGAGGTGAACACTTTACACTGTTTATAACACAATCCCAGGATTTCTTGTCACAAGGACCACCCCATGCATTCAGTCTCGCTCTACGCAGGGAATATTTGTACTGTCGTTTGGTTTTCTGTTTTATTTGATGTATTGAACCAGAAGAAGGACCATCACAGGCTATCCACATACGGAGCCAGAACTTAGCTTTTTGTTTAGCCATATTCACTTTAGGATCAAATGACCAAAAGGGATTGCGAGTACCCTTTCGCACGCACTCGGAGGGTACAGCTTTTTAGCGGCAGACTTAGACAGAGCACTATTTGCTAATAATACTTGTTGATATCTATCCCAGTTGAAGTTGTACATACAGATGTTTGCAATAAGTGGAAAGGCACTTTAATAGATGATAATAACTGGGACAATGTCAATACATAAAGTGGAACATTGGTATTTTCCCAATTTAACTTTAAGAACTGCTTGGGACAGTTACGTTGCACAGAGCTCGCAATGGAGCAAGATAGTTGGCACGTGATTGGTAAATGATCGTCGTCGATTTTAGAGTCGTCCACATGAACTATTGATGAAAGTAGAGTTGAGTCTGACACAATTACATGATCAAGATTGGAAGTAAGACCACCACGATTGTGAATATAAGTAAATAGAAGATCTTTATCAGCAAGATGGAATCCTCCGGGTAGTGAATCGAGAAAGATTTCAGATCGGTCAGAATTAGATAATTAGTCAGTGTTCATGTCGCCGGCGAAAACCCATTTGGTATTTTGTTTTGAAAGGTCACTAAGTAGTGTTTGTCGGCGATTACATGCTTGTGAAAAAGTAGACAATGACTGTACAGTCTTTATCACAGGGGAAATAAATGTTTATAAATGCGGTATCACCACATTTTATCGCTAAGATGTTAGCGTCACTTTGCAATAATATCGGCTGAGTCTTGTGTCTGAAATAGATGGCCAGACCTCCCGATGGTCTACCACGGGTTTTTTGGGTGGCTCTCAAGAAGGTATAATGGGTCCGAAAACGCTTTAGGCTATCAACATTCACTTTAGAGAGAAGGTGCTCCTGTAGAAACACAATACCATTTTCAAGCAGCTCACTAATTAGTAGATCCTTGTCTTTTGTACCATTAATATTAAGGGACACAAAACTAAACGGAGTTTGAGCATTCATTTATTAGCGTTGTTGAGAACCGATCGGAGAACTTTGCATTTCAGACCAAAACTTACGTGTTCCATAGTGCATTTTGCACATTTTGGTGAGGCTTGTCAAGGGGTTTCCTTGGAATTCACGTGAGGGCCAGAACGTCTGGAACACTTGGGATGTGCTGGTGAGCGGGGACAAGCTCCAATCAGTTGATCAGTACTTTGACAGCGAAAGCATCGACACGGAATGGATTGAAAGGGCTTAGTGCGAAAAATTTCGTACCCAATACGGATTCCCGACTGCAGTACCGCGTTCAGAGCGGTTTTGTCGATAAACTTGAGGCGAAAAGTGCGAGAATCGCCGATTTGATTAGCACTAATAAGTCCCTCTACTGAGGCCTCTAAATCAGCTCTTGAATAGTTATGGTGTATTTCACGGACAACAGCTAAAGGCTTTTTATCAATTACTTTGGTTTCAACGTTTGGAATGGAGCTAGTAACAGCTGCAGCCAGCGTGTCGACTGAGCGCTTATCACGTACCATCGCAACCCAGCTTCTGCTGTGTGGCTTAGATTTCGGATTTACGATCCCTTGGTGACCATCCAACGTTTCAAGCTTCTTCATGGGAAGGATAGGGTCGCTGAGCTCCGGGGATGGGTTTCTTACAACGACAGCGTAGGACGCAATATCACGCAGCTGTTCAAGACAAGAGTTCACCTTGGCACTGAGGGTACTAAAGGCATCAACAGGAATCATTGGTACTTCGCTGGGACATTTGATAACAAAGTCCGGAAGCGTTATGTTCTGGGAATCGCACTTTACAAGCGAAGAAATAATGTCCGAAGCACAGTTTAATGCAGCATTGGCTCCTAAGTGCTTCGATGGGGCTTCATTCGGAAAAATCTTCAAAAAAAAGCAATTTACGGGTCTCACAAAGAGAAGAAGACTCGAAGAAATCGGCCATGTACTCTTTTATCGTATTGGGCGAAACTCCTTTAGCAAGATTTTTCTGTACAAAGCACAGGATAGGATTGTAGAAAAGTTCATCTTCGCACCAATTACCAGTTCCCTTTTTCTCTAGATTGAAGGTTCACTTGCGAGAGAAGTAAGGGAAGCGTTGGAGGCTGCCTACCTTGTCTGAGAGTAGCCTGACGGTCAAAAAACAAAATAACAAATGAGGCTTTGATCAAAAAAGTTGAAATACCCATTATATTCTATCCTAGTTGCTTAATTAATGACCATCATCGCAGTGATATATATATAAGGATAAGAAATGTGATATCTTTTATGTGGGTAGGGATGCAGCATTCTCTTCGGGAGAGTTGGGAGGAGGAGGGTTAATTCTGAAAAATAAAAAAATAAGGTATTTTCAACTTACGAAGGAGAGATTGGACCTTATTGAAATTTGATATTTCCAAGGATATCATGTCTCAGAAAACACTTAGAGTATAGGGGTCGTGATGAAACTTGATGGTAAAAATAAGTACAAGTCCTAGAAACGGGATTGACATAGCCGGAACGGATCTGCACTCTTTAGGGGATTTGGGGGGGGGGGGAGGGTTAATTCTAAAAAATACACAAAATTAGGTGTTTTAACTTATGAAAGAGCGATCGTACCTTAATGAAATTTCATATTTAGAAGGACCTCGAAAACCAGATCCCCCATTTTAAATCCCTACCAGATCCAGTGTCATTAGGGGGGGGGGGCGGAAATATTGGAAAACGCTTAAAGCGGAGGGATCAGGATGAAACTTGGTGGAACGAATAAGCACACGTCCAAGATAGGTGACTGACATAACCGGCTCGGGTCTGCTCTCTGGTGGATTGGGGGGGGGGGAGTAATTCGGTAAAATTATAAAAAATGAGGTATTTGTAACTTGCGAACGGGTGTTCAGATCTTAATGAAATTTGATATTTAGAAGGATCTTGTGCTTTAAAACTCTCATTTTAAATCCCGACCGGCATTAAGCCTTTGATTTTCCTCTTAAAGCAAGCTATTGATTCTTAGAATTTTACTAGAGCTCACATCACATGAGCTCTTGGCTCTTCTTGAGCTCGTCACAAGTGCCATATGAGCTCTTAGCTCTTGTTTTTGACGAATAGTATATAAATATAAGTAGATTCAAAAATTTATTAAATACCCCTAAGAGGTTTCCTTCCTCCCTTACCTGTATTTATGACCCCAGGGCAAGATTGCCCAATGTTTATTATGTACCTTCAAGAACATATGACTTTAAATGACATTAATTTAATAGTATATGCATTACTCTGTAAAGCAAAGTATATGATTACCGCGGTTCCAAACCGGGGTAATCAGTCATTTATGAACGAGCCTATAAATCGTCAACTATGTAAGATGTTGGGGAAAAACCAAAATATTCTAAGATACGGCACTATTGGGAATAAAATGAGATCCCGTGGAACTAAAATGGACGAATATCCTACAACTTTAGATAAAAAAAATAATGTTCGTATATTTTATAGGCCTACAATCGGCGTTTCTTTGCTTTTAAGAGCCAATAATGTTTAAAATAATGTGTTAAAGAATAACGTTCTTTTTTTAAAATAATATTCATACATTTTATAGGCCTACAATCGTTATTTCTTTACCTTTAAAGGCCGACAATGTTTAAAATAATGTGTTTTTAAGAATAATGTTCTTTTTAAGAATAACTTTCTTTTTAAAAATAATGTTCATACATTTTAAAGGCCTACAATCAGTGTTTCTTTACTTTTAAAGGCCAATAATGTTTAAAATAATGTGTCTTTAAGAATATTGTTCTTTTTAAAAATAAAGTTCATACACTTTATAGGCGTACAATCGGTGTTTCTTTACTTTTAAAGGCCAATAATGTTTAAAATGATGTGTTTTTAAGAATAATGTTCTTTTTAAGAATAATGTTCTTTTTAAAAATAAAGTTCATACATTTTATAGGTCTACAATCGGTGTTTCTTTACTTTTAAAGGCCAATAATGTTTAAAATGATTTGTTTTTAAGAATAATGTTCTTTTTAAAAATAATGTTCATACATTTTATAGGTCTACAATCGGTGTTTCTTTACTTTTAAAGGCCAATAATGTTTAAAATGATGTGTTTTTAAGAATGATGTTCTTTTTAAAAATAATGTTCATACATTTTATAGGCCTACAATCGGTGTTTCTTTACTTTTAAAGGCCAATAATTTTATCTGCTTTGTAACAGCCGTGTAACCTAACAAATTCCCATTCGTATGAGGTGTTAAAAATGATATTGCCTCAAGGTGTTGTTGCCAATTATACATGTTTTCAACTTCCTTTTAAATCTGGTCGTAATAATAAGGAGATGTCAACATTCTTAATGATATTCTGGCAAACCCCTTAAGGAGTGCTTAAGCCAATGAGAAAGGAGAAAATCTTGAATACTAAGAATTATTGCTAAAAATCATCTCTCATAACTACAAACTTAAGAATCTTTGGGATTATTAATCAGTATAAGATCTACAAAATGACACAAAAATCAAGGCTGTATGATTAGTACAACTCTTTTAAATAGTAAAGGAAGAATATCTTAAATGGCAAATTTTAAAGGAAACTGATGATAATATAAAAAAAAATTCACGGCCAAAAATTTTGAAATCTTGTGGCAAATCGAGAGGCTACTTTACAATTCTCTACATCTTCCAAAAGTAATTTTATTACTACTTTTAAAAATTAGAGGTGTCCCCACTAATTAATTTTTTATGAAGCTCTAAAGAATAAAAATGCAAATTTGTTCGGCCTATTCATGTTAAAGCTTTCAATGAAGCCACAATAATTTTTTCATCAAAGAATCTGCTCGTGTCTGCTGTTAATACGCATTTCACTGCTATAGGAAAATAGCATTGGCTTCAAACCTCGGAGATTGACCTTAAGATTGTCTCCCTCGTAAATAGCCACTGGAATTTTCTCAACTAATTATGGTTATTTGATATTTTATTTTGTTATTTTCAGCTAATATTCAGTTTTATTCTCGGTTTTATTTTTTACAGTTTTAACTTTATTACTCAACTAATTATGTTTATTTAATATTTTATTTTTTCATTTTCAGCTATTATTCAGTTTATTTTTCAGTTTTTTACTCTCTGTATTATCCTTTATTTTCGAAACTCGGTATTAGAAGAATAGCATGTATTAAATAATATAAAAGTAAGAGAATAAGTCACAGGACAAGTCAAGTCCTCATCAAGAAAAGATGAGTTTTGGTAAATAGAAAGGGAGGGGGGCGCAATCTCCGGAAGACCTACTCAATAAAGGTGTAATTTTAAGCCATACAAACAGGGAGAATCTAGGAGAAAAAAAAAATTAGGAAAGAAGAAAGAAAAGGAATAGGTTCATGTTGCCGAGATGAAATCGTGCTTATTTTGCTCTATAAGTTGCAAGTGACGTATTTGAATCGTAAATAATTCATGCAAAATTGTCCCATGCTTGTTGGTTCTTTGCCAAGCCAGTGTTTGTCACAAAAGTATCGCTGAATACCTGTTGCCATAAGCGACTGTAAGAAAAGAAAGAAAATGCAAATTCGTCTGTCTCCTATGACAAGTTAATAACAAAGTAAACAGCTGTTTTTTCACCACATGTTTTGTTTTATCTTGTTTTTTCATTTGTTTGTTTTTTCAGGATCTTCCATCCACGACGCAACAGCCAAGACCTGTCCCAACCAACCTCAATCTTGTGGGACAACAAAAACAATTGTGGGTCATCATTCTCGTATGCAAGTATGTCATATATTATATTGTTCACTTTTCCCATAGATAGATAATCCTTGAAAAAAAACAATAAAAAAAAAAAATAACAGAATTTTCAATTGTAATACATTAAATTAGACAGTATTATATTATATATTCTACATATCTAAAATATTAGCGCACAATTTAAATACTGTAGTGTTTTCTATTTTCATAAACGAATCTAGGAGTTACAAATTTACATCATTACTTTCTTTTAAGGTTTATGTTCCCCCTGCAATTTTCGCTATGCTGTTATTTGCTCTCCTACTACTTTAATAAATCAATAAAATCCAATATTTTTGTGATTCAGCCCCATCTGTATATCGAATTAAATTTTGAAATTTGGTGCGAGTATTAGTTCAAAATTGTTGAAAAAAGGATAATTTTCCAAAAGTGCAGGCCTTCAATGCCAAAAAGTCCTCCTGAAAACATCTGTACACTTTATAATAACCATTACTGTATGTAAACAGTGGTCAAAGTTTGTTGCTTGAAGCCCCTCCCCCGGGGACTATGGGGTGAAGTCGTCCCCAAAGACATAATTATTAGGTTTTTGACTAAGCTGAACAGAATGGCTTCTCAAAATTTTGATCCGGTGACTTTGGGGAAAAAAATGTGCCTGAGAGGGGGCCTAGGTGTCCTCCAATTTTTTTTGGTCACTTAAAAAGGGAACTAGAACTTTTAATTTTCGTTAGAATGAGCCCCCTCGTGGCATTCTAGGACCTCTGGGTCGATACGATTACCCCTGGAAAAAACAAAAAACAAACAAAACTTCGACAGTAGGGTTCACTGATACACTGAATCTGATTGTGTGATTTTCGTTAAGATTCTATGACTTTTAGTGGGTGTTTCCCTATTTTCTAAAATAAGGCAAATTTTCTCAGGCTCTTAACTTTTAATGGTTAAGGTTAAACTTGATGAAACTTGTATATTTAAAATCAGTATTAAAATGCAATTCTTTTGATGTAACTATTGGTATCAACATTCCGTTTCTTAAGGTCAATCTCCTAGGTTGAAAGCAAATTCTATTTCCAATAACATTGAAATACGTTACGAGATTTCCTCCTTTCTCATTGGCTTAATTGCTCCTTGAGGGTTGTACCAGAATATCTAAAGACTGTTGAATTTCCCTGAACATTAAGACCGGATTTAAAGGGAATTTAGATTTTTCACATGTCTAATTGGTAACAGCTGACCATTTGAATTTGGTTGATTACAAGTCAGATAACAGTTTAGCATTTGAATTTTCACGATGGGCAGAAAAAAAATACAAAAACAAAAAAGGGACGGGAAAACCTGAGACATTAGTAAGTTCTATCTCAACGTTATAGTAGAATGTATTACTTTTATTCATTTACAAGTTACTATTTCAAACAGTTCGTGGTGAAAAACTGTAGTAAGAAGCGACTAGGCTCAATAGTGACCAAAACTCTAAAAAACAAAGTTTTGATACAAATAGTTACATCAAAAGAATTGCATTTTAATACTAATTTTAAATATATAAGTTTCATAAAGTGTAGTTTTACCGGTCAAAAGTTACGAGCCTGAGAAAATGTGCCTTATTTTAGAAAATAGGCGGAAATACCCTCTAAAAGTCACAGAATCTTAAAAAAATCACACCATCAGAACACCATTTTGTGGTGGACAGTGTCAATTGAGAGCACACATTTTAAAAATGCCAAAAACGGCTGTTTAAACGAAAAATAAAGTAAATCATAGAAGAGAATCGTAAGAAAATCAAATTTTCTGAACGATATGGATTGAGGACCCACCTTGCAAATTGGATATTTCTTACAGTACCTAACTAATGTATAATACTGGGGTTACATTTTAGTAATAGCAAAAGAAACTCCCATCAAATGCAATCTAAGGTACTGTTGTTTTCTTCATCTTTTGCATTTTTGCGCTGTTGCTTAGTTTTTGTTAGCCATTAAAAAAGCACCATATCATTATACTGCTTATGTGACACGATTCTAATTATGTGTTAACTTACTTAGGTAATTAGTTCTGATTCACGTGGTCGTGTGACCTTAAAACCTGAGTCACGTGAACATACAATATTTGCGTTTTGGGCATGATTAAAGTTTCCTTGTGACCAAGACCAGATGATTTTAAAAACAGCTTGTCGTAAAATTTGAAGGAGAACAAGGAGTAGAGGGGGGGGGGGTTATCTCAAAAGATTTCTCTCAACTAGTTATTGATCAACTTTTCAATCTGGACTTTGGTGAGCTTTTATTTTAGCTAAATTATTTGAAGAATGTGTTCCACATGACATTGGTTGTCCTTTTTTCTTCTTCCTTCAGCTTTTATTGTAAAAATATTAAAGTCCATGTTGCATATTAATTAGTATGTTTACAGACTGTCATTACTTAACTAAGGCTTTTTCAAATAATCAAACTTTTTTTTTAATTCAGATGTCTTCAACTATCTAGGCTATGGTAGTGTTAAGATAGAAAAAATTGGGTATGGCAAGTGTTGTAAAATTGCCGTAAAAAAAAATGTGGCAAGATAAGATGTTTATTTAAAAAAAAAATACTCTCACAAGCCCCAAAGGGCCAAACGTGGTGATTGATATTGGATACAATATAGTGCTTGTCAGGAAATCAAACAGTTCGTGGTAACGAACTGTAGTAAGGAGCGATCCGGCTCAATAGTAACCAAAACTTTAAAAAATTGAATTTTCATATCAATAGCTACATCAAAAGAATTGCATTTTAATGCTGATTTTAAATATATAAGTTTCATCAAGTTTAGTCTTACCCATCAAAAGTTACGAGCCTGAGAAAATTTGCCTTATTTAGGAAAATAGGGGGAAACACCCCCTAAAAGTCGTAGGATCTTAACGAAAATGACACCATCAGATTCAGCGTCTCAGAGAACCCTACTGTAGAAGTTTCAAGCTCCTATCTACAAAAACGTGGAATTTTGTATTTTTTGCCAGAAGACAAATCACGGGTGCGTGTTTATTTGTTTGTTTGTTTTTTTTTTTTCAGGGGTCATCGTATCGACCAAGTGGTCCTAGAATGTCGCAAGAGGGCTCATTCTAACGGAAATGAAAAGTTCTAGTGCCCTTTTTAAATGACCAAAAAAATTGGAGGGCATCTAGGCCCCTCCCACGCTCATGTTTTTCCTAAAGTCAACGGATCAAAATTTTGAGATAGCCATTTTGTTCAACATAGTCGAAAACCGTAAAAACTATGTCTTTGGGATGACTTACTCCCCCACAGTCCCTGGGGGTGGGGCTACAAGTTACAAAATTTGACCAGTGCTTACATATAGTAATGGTTATTGGGAAGTGTGTAGGCGTTTTCAGTAGGATTTTTCGGTTGGGGGGAGGGGTTGAGAATAGGGGGATAGGCTGGGGGAGCTTTCCAGCGAGGAATTTGTCATGGTAGAAGAAAATTTCAATGAAGGGAGCGCAGGATTTACTAGCATTATTAAAAAAAAACAATAAAAAAAGAAATATGAAAGTTTTTTTTCAGCTGGAAGTAAAGAGCAGCATTAAAACTTAAAACGAACAGAAATTATTACCCATATGAGGAGCTCACCTCCTCCTAATACCCCGCTCTTTACGCTAAAGTATTTTTAGTAATTTCAACTATTTATTTTACGGCTTTGGTGATTCAGGGGTCATTCTTAATGAATTGGGACAAAATCTAAGCTAAATCTAAAAACATGAGAATACAAAACTTCTTTACGTAAGCTAATTTATAAGTTACGTATATCTTTTACTAAAAAAAAGATTCGTAAAAAATTAAAAGTTCTAGTTGCCTTTATCTTAATTAACCAAAAAATCGGAGGGCAACTAGGCTTCCTCCCCCGCTCTTTTTTCTCAAAATCATTCAATCAAAATTACGAGAAAGTCATTTAGCAAAAAAAAAAAAATAATAAATATGCAAGTTTCGTTTTAATTATTCCTCTGCGGAGAGCCAAAATCAAAACATGCATTGATTGAAAAACGTTCAGAAATTAAATAAAAAAAACAAGTTTTTTTTAACTGAAAGTAAGGAGCAAAATTAAAACTTAAACGAACAGAAATTACTTCGTATATGAAAGGGGCTGCTTCCTCACCAACATCCCGCTCTTTACGCTAAAGTTTTTTACTGTTTGAAAAAGAAGAGTTGAGAGAAAGAGTCAAACTTTAGCGTCAAGAGCGGGATGTTGGTGAGGAAGCAGCCCCTTTCATATACGAAGTAATTTCTGTTCGTTTTAAGTTTTAATTTTGCTCCTTACTTTCAGTTAAAAAAAACTTGTTTTTTTTTATATAATTACTTGAAAGAATGCAAATTCGCTTAAGAAGATCGCCTTGAAATCATTTTTCAATCGCTTTCATGATTCAATAATGAAAATGAAATTTTAAAAACTAAAGTAAAAATACTTTGTGAAAATGGAATGTGAAATCAAAGAGAATGTTGCATACTTTTTTTATCGGGTGTCTTTTATCCAATGTCTAATTTCTCCAGGAATTGAAAAGCCGTCGGAATTGAAATTCTTTTTTTCTGCTTCTGGCGGTCAATCAAATTGTGGTACTTGTATGATATACCCCCGAGCACTCAGATTGTTCATTCACTGACGCATTGTAAAAACCGTTGTTTTTTTTCGTTTGTTTCTTTCAGCTTAGCGTGAGACAAGACAAAGAAAAGTAATATAATAGATGGAAAATATATAATTTATGGTATATATTTGTACATTGCTTCACTTGGTGAATCTTGCAATCTAATATATCACTAGTTAAACTATTCTATTTCTAATGTATTCTCTGATGTCAACCTGACTTTTATACTAGCTCAGGTATGCTTAGGTAATAAGCTTAAGTAAGCTTATTACCATCTATCATTAGCCTATTATTCTATTTATGTACTACTTACCCTTTTTTTGTTGTTTGCTTCTTTGGAAGTTTGTGTTGTTTATTAAATAGTTCAAGTCTTCTATGGTTAAACAAAATTTCATGATATAACATTTAATGCTATCTCAAATGAAGCAGCATAACCAATTGTTCTGATAGGCTCATCAACTATCATTGTCTGACTGATAATGTGCCTTCACACAGTAAAAAAATATGAGTAAGGAATCTCTCAAAGACTTAAAGTGTTAATAATGGTCCTCAAATGGGGTCCTCAAAAACAAAATAAAAAATGAGGCTTTGATCACAAAAGTTGAAATACCCATTATATTCTATCCTAGTTGCTTAATTAATGACCATCATTACAGTGATATATCTAAGGAATAAGACATATGATATCTTGTATGTGGGTAGGGATGTAGCATTGTATTTTGTGGTGGACAGTGGGTCATTCCTTGTCAAGTCAATGAGGTCATGACACCCACCTCTTTAGATTGCAATCCTATTGATAAATACCAAATTTTATTTCTCTATCTCTTATAGTTTTTTTTCTACAAATTTCTTAATTTTCCTCATTTATGCAATTTTAGGCCTTGGATTTTGTGTCTTGCAATGTAACTTATAGCTTAAAAAATAATATCTTGAAAACTATTAAAAGCTGGCAGCAGGTCCTGGAGGGTGAAGAAATAGAATTTCAGCATCTTCTTCTTCATGAAACACAGTTTTAACAAGTCCAAAGTACCATTTTCTATTGTATTTTGCAGCCACATAATGGTTTAAAGATGTAGCAGAATAAAAAAAAAACAACACAAAATTAGAGTAGGATTAGGACTATCAGTAGTCCTCCTTATTCAATTTGATTTGTATTTAGTGGTAAAATAATGGAAAAATTTAAAAATCACAATTTAAAAATTGTGACTCTAACTCCAATCTGAAAGCTTCAGCATTTTTTTGTCAATAAAGTGAAAGTTTATTTTTTCAATGTTGACTTTACAGAAATCATAAACTGCAGTTGCTGTCTTATTTGATTTGCATCTGAAAGTCAAAAGGCTGGCTTTTTTAAAAAATTCTCTTAACAGTTCCCCTCAAGCCATCACATATTGATTTCCTGTGGCTTGTTGCAAAGAATGAATGTTTGGCTTTCATACCAAAGTCTTCATGATGGTTTGTTGGGTTTTTGAGATGAACCATTTTGACACCCTGGATGCATACAGTTCACCGATTTAGTTCGATATCCCCATCGGCACTCCCTCAAGACAGAGTTTTTTGATTTAGTTTAACATTTCTCTCAACTTTCGGTGAAAGTTCCCACTTAATACTCTTAAATGTTCCCGAGTTATTGCATATATGCCATATTGACATTCATAATGCACTTAATGTCTCCTGAATTAGTTCAATATACCTTTCGATATTCACTCGAAATTTTTACTTAATACTGTTAGTTGTTCCTGAAATATTATAATAATATTATATGCGCCCTTTTTTACCTTTATGTTCACAGTTGCTTTTGACTTTGTTGTACAATGTTTGTTTATTCCCTGAAAGTTTCTACTGTGGTCCATGGAACTTCCTGAGATACTGTCAATATGTCTTTTTGGCAACCTTGATGCACATAGTGCGTTTTGATTTTGATCAGTACCATCTGTACAATTATCTGAAAGTCGCCTTAATACCCTAAGAAGTTGCTGAGATGTTTTTGATATGCCCTTTTTTCAACCTGAATACAGGTACTATCTTATCGTTGAATTCAATTTGCTCTCTGATCATTCCTTGAAAGTTAAACTTGATATCAAAAGCTGTTCGTGACATGTTGCGGATACTGTCTTTTGACAATTTGTTCGGGATCTATCTCAACATGCACCGAAGGTTTCAGCTTTATACTTTAAGCAATTCTTGTTATATTATATCAACTTTGAGCGATTCTTGCTATATTATAGTTTCATCATTTTGACGAAATGGATGCACATAGTGTCTTTCGATTTAGTTTCAAATCCTCCCCCAGCATCCTCTGAAAGCGTCTACTAAATACTCTTAGCCGCTCTTGATATTTTGCAGACGCGCCTTTTCGACTACTTAGGTGTAAATAGTATACTTTGATTTTGTTCGACACCCTCCTCACCAATGATTGAAGGTTTCAACTAAATACCCTTAGAAATTACTAAGATATTGGAGATGTGCTCTTTTGACTACCTGGATGCACATATATTCTTATGATTCAGTTCGATTTTCTTCTCAACCTTCTCCTTAAAGTTTAAACTTAAAACCCCTAGCTGCTCAGTTATTGTATACTAGCCATTTTGACAATCATGATATTAGTCTACTTCTAGTCTACTTTCATGTTTAATTCCTGGTCTGACATGTTAAGAGCCAAAATAATTGGACAATATCAACGCGGTAGCTCCCGAAAATTTCTGGGACAGCACTGCAACGCAACTGTGACCATGACTGGGGTCTCATTCGGAACCGGTTTTAGACTGATTGGAAACCAGTAACATCTGGATTGCCTCGTGGGTTGGACCTCACTTCCTCAAGGCCATGGTCACACAACAATTGCATGCGCAATCAGTAAGCAATTCTAGTCTCAAAACAGTTGCCCCGTGGCCGCTGGGCCTTAGTCGCTCCTGAGTCGTTCTTGATAGTGCAAATGCGTCTTTCTTACGACCTTGTTACGCTTAGTTCACCTTCCTGACTCTCATACAGTTCACCACCCTTCTCACCATCCCCCAAGACCTGAGTACTAAATTGGATCTCAAAGGATTTCAATAAAAGGGCTACCAGAATTGATAATAAGTAAAATACGCTTAGCTATATATATATATATATATATATATATATATATATATATATATATATATATATATATATATATATATATATATATATATATATTGTATAATATATTAGTTCTTCATCACTTTTTCGATGGTTTTATCTCCGTGGGGCTCTTAGAAAATGTAAATTTTTTAAATCACACCTTATCTACCCATGAAAGTTTTTGCCCAGAAAATTTCTTTTCCGCCAAAAACTAATCCATGCTACCCCCGCCCCTCCTTAGGTAGTGCTCATTTTCACATTTAATATTTATCTTGTATTGACTAATTCAGTTTTAAGGAACACATTTGTATCTGTGCTTTTCCTATATCACAAAATGTTCCAGGAAAGTCTAAAAAGATTTGTTAATAGCAAGCATAATTACATGTGAAGAAAAAAGGTCTTGACCAGACATCACAACCATCTTGAGGTTTTCGCTCTTGTAATGTATTTAGCCAGTCTTCAAAATTTATCTTTTTATAAATTTTTTAGTTCGGAAAAACATATTGTCTATTGTCTGCAAATGATTGACTTTTCTTTTCTTTTCTAGATAATGAAGTAGCTGGGCAGTAAATTTCGGAACTCTGTATAAGCCTGTTCTCTGTTGCATTCGTCTTTTTGTGTATAGACGCTTATTTTTACATAAAAAGACAGTGCAGCAGAACTGGTTTCTTATAATTTTAAAGTTTAAATAAAAAAAAACAAGGGTTCTAAACCTCAAGTTAAATAGAATCTCAGTAAAATTCGCGTATATTTTTTTTTGCTCCCCTTTTTATATTTTACTAAAAAAATAGAACCCTCAAAAAATTTTTAATCAATTTTGCTTCAATTTTTTGCTCATCCTTCACCTAACGAATTTACTGCTCATTGAAGCTGTGCAATTATGTGGCCTCTGCTCCTGACAAAGAACCTCTTCCTGACTCAACATACAACAACATTTTTTTATTTTATATTTTAATATAAATTTAATCAATAAAATATTGTTTCTTTATATTCTTGCAAACTGCTTGTTGTTCTGAGAGCTAGGGATAGTTCATAGGGACGGAGTACAAGATAGAGAAAATTAAAATAAATACATAACTATGTTTATCAAAACAATTTATGAAGAGCACTTACTACACACGAACAACTATTGTACACTTTCAACTTTAAGCATCCCCTTTTAAGAAGGGGATGCCATGAAGGAAAAGTGATATTGTGGTTATGTTTCAAAAACAGTTTCGACAGACCTATTTTGGGCCCACCATTTTATATTTGCGGATTAATGCTAAACTTAAAAAATGTAGCTAGGACTTTTTTATATATAGAGTGAACCTGATAAAAGTAGGAAAGGGGATCTTGCTTGTCCAAAAACCCCAATGCCAAGGTTTACTGTATCTATATGCTTACTAATGGCGAAGTAATAATAATCATAAAATGATTCATTCTTTCGAATATATTGACCATCGGGTAAAGAATAATTTCAATTGAAAATATATTGCGTATTCATTGAAGAGGCAATGCTACTAGTTGTTTTGGGGAGTTAAATGAGGGTTGCCCAGCTCATATTAATGGCTTTTAACTTAGAGGATTCGACTTATGCCCGCTCTGGTCTCTAAAATTGTATCTTTTCTTTCGCGAAAATGCATCGTTTTCATGCATTGAATTTTTAAATCAATTAACAGTGTATACAGTACTTTTGCGTTGACGATAGCTTCTGGTCTATGGATGAGCATCCTAACCCCAAAAAACCTTTGGGGGTTTTCATGAGTATCTAGGCTTGTATGAGAAGCCTAGAGGAAACTTTTAAGAACCTAATAAAATTATTGAAGAAGAATTTTTATCGTCCTTCAAAAGAACTATGCTGTAAGGTCGTGGAAATATGGCATATATTTTATGACATTTTACAAAATGTTGAAGATTAGCAAAAATATAAAAAACGCCTTTTTAAACCGTCGATTGTTGAAAAGAAGTTATACTTTTGACTGTGGGGGAGACCTGTACTTAACACTTTCGGTCTCTAAAACTCATGAAAATTTGGTTATAATAAATTTTGAGTTGATTGTAAATCGAAAGTAACTCTAGAACAAAAGAGGTTATAGCATTAAGCGTTAATTATTTATAGCATAAGTGCAACAGCATTTTGCATAAGCTTCCTCTTTGGGAAACAAGTTCTTTCTGCTGTTGTAATTGAAAATACCCTTTATAACAATTTTTTTGCCGATTCGAGATATAAGGCTCAACCCCTTTTCATAGATTGTTGGCAACAGTAGTATTTTTTTAAATATAAGAAAAATAGGAATTGACTATCCCTTGTGAGGTGTTTCTTTACCTACCGTAACGGTGATACTAGTATATAGCTAGTAAGAATGGTGGGTACTCAGAAGAATATCCATTGACACCCTGTTATATCTCTAGAAGCCGTATTATTAATCCTTTGGAGGAGTATAAACAGCTTTCTATGAGCTCTGCAGAACACGGACATTCATTTATGGGAACAAGCTTTGTGTAAAATTTGCAGAGAAGTATAATTGAGATGGATGGCATTGTGTCCATAGAAGGTATAATTTCACCATGCTTTCTTGCCCAGAAGGAACAAACCCATTCGAGAATATCTACCGCGTGAATGGATGGTGAAAATATATTTTCGAGGAGACGGGATTAATCAATATTCTTTATAGCTTTATCTCCAAAGATGAAACCAGGGTGTTGCACGATCTTTGACTGACTAACTGATCTTTTGTGTGTTCTCTCTGTCTTTGATTTTTGGAAACTGACCCTCTTGGCAATAGATAACTTTTCCGTCTCCACAAGATATACCTGTGGATACCGGGAAACCTAGGTTGTGTCTCCATTTGTAAGGACATTTGTCAGTATCAGTAAAAAAGTATAGAGAATTCTTTACCTCAAAACAGCGTCGATCTGAAAACACTGTCAATTAGTCCAATCTGTTTTAATGTATTGCACCTTGCAGACGGTTAAGCCCTGCTTGTCCATAAATGTGGTCATGATAAAAGTTGAAAAAATCAAAAAGAAAGTGTTCTCCACTAATATTTAATATTTGCACCATAATGCATTTTAAATTACATAAGCCGATTTTTTTTTCTGTTGACAAGATTATTACCTGCCCTTTAAATAAAAATGGTTAATGGCCTCTTTCGAATTATATTATTGAAAACAGGAAGTTTTGCATAAAAAGCAAAAAGTTCAAACCAAACGAGAACCAAAAAGTAAAATCCAAAAGATTTTGCATAAACTCTTAGTTTGAGCAAAATAATTTTGATAAATCAAGCAGAAATCCATAAGAGAAGGAAACTTAAAATGAAGAAAAATGAAAATAGTGAATGAAAGCAAGCTTAGAATGAACGTAAGTTGCCGTAAGTAAGGATGGTGATGTCTAGTGCGGGCTAATCAACAAAAAAACTTCAAAAATCGTCAGAAAAACCGGTAATTTAAGGCATTACCTAAAGTTTATTTTAGCTCTTTGGATGCAAGTTTCGAGTAGGGACTATAAGAATGATTGATAAAACCCAGCAGATTAAATACGATTTTACGTTTTATTCTGACACAATCTTCCTATATTAGCTGTCTTACAAAACAAAATTGAGTCTTCGTCAGTATGGATATATACATTGTCTGTGTCAACTAGAATTTCCCTGTGGACATTGAGATTGGCAAAGCCATTTAGCCTACTTTCAGACGTCACGTTTCTTAGGTATGTCTTGATTCTCCAAAGTGTAAAAGGAGCGCTCTGTTGTGCTGGTCGATACAGGTATAGTGATTAAAATATTAAGTAAGATATGAATGTTCGGAGAGATTGCTTTGCCACAAATATTTAGAAAATCAGTTGCATTGACATGGTGTGCCTTGTTCCGTTAGAGAAATTTTTGCCAAATTTTTCTTTCCGCCATCAAACGTTTAAGGTGTTGTTTTCCAAATCTTCATAAATTTCGATCAACTTCAAAAATGGCTCTCATCTCTTTACTTTCTTCACTATTCTGTGGATAAGTGTGAAGCAAACAGTGAAACCCTTTTAAAATATTCTTGTGCTTTAAGAGACGTTCTTCTATAAAGTTTTATACTTTCAATCCAGAAAATGAATAAGTTAATTCTTTAAAATTGTTCTGTGCTTTCGGCTGAGACATTTCTTCTGTGTATCTGCCTGTCTACAATCCTTGTAACACTAATTGTAGTTCCATTCAATTTGGCTATATTTCCATTCAATTTGGCCGAAGAAAATAAAATCAGTGAAAAATAGAATGTTAAATTTTATTTTGCCGTGGGGTGAGGGAAGGTGTCAGCACGCCATAAGTTGAAGACCTTACGAATCGTGCATGTTGTTTCAATATCTCTGGCGGGGTGTCCATATTGCTGATGGAAGGGTTCTCTTTAGTAACAAACGCAATGAGAGCCAATTCAAGTTTTGTTCCACTTTCTTTTTGTAGCTCTTTAATGTTAACAATGTTTGATAAAGCAACAGGGCTCTTGACTGATACTTAGTACTTTGCTCAATCTTTGACAAAATTTTTTAAGGCCTACTACCGCTCTATCTTGATAGGTCCATAGAACTTGCTTGCTTTTTTTTTTTTTTTTTTTTTTTTTTTTTTTTTTTTTTTTTTTTTTTTTTACTGAACTAAGTATTTACAGTATACATTACAATATAATACTCTTCTGATCGTGTCAAGTGCCTGACAAAAGGCTCTTTAGAAGGGCAGTTCAGTAGACGTGAAACAAATATACCCTCGTTCAAAATTTGATTCAATCCAAATTTCAATTTTCAACCCATCAACTAACAGTGGTCCCCCAATTACCTAAAAAAAAATTCACATAATACCAATCTATTAGCTATATACAAGTTCATAATTTTTCCCTTTTCGATTTCAAACACCATAATTAGTTAAGGCCTTTTCATTGTAGTTGCCCTGAAAAATTAAAAAAGTACACCAGCTTTGCCTGAAAAACTTTATTGAAGACACGGCTGAATGTGAAAATTGCCTTTGCTTTTGAAATTTATTCTGCTTTTCAACTGGCTGCAAACTACAATGTTTTCTTATATTTTCTCATGCTGTCGATAAATGAGTTTCTTAAATTGAAATTGCTGGAACTCAAATAAGGAGAAATAATATGTAAAAATATCGTACAGATATGTAAGTTTCTGAACCGTCTCTATTTGACAATACGGGAGAATAAGGACACGGAAAAAAAAGAAGCTATCCACAGCAAAAAAGAAAATAATAATTTTGCAAAAAAAATCTTATTTGAGCCATGATTTCAATGAGGCTTTTTCAGGAAAAGACTTCGCGCTTCTGATTTTTATTTTTTTTTTTTTTCTTAGCAACTAAGCGGATTTGAAAATTGTTTCCACTCAACCAATTTTGCCTAAGAAAGCTATAATAAATAAAGGTCTGTACTTGGAATTCTATTTTTTTTTCTTTTGTTGTCCTGTTGCCTTGCATTGTCTTGCTTTGCCTGCTTGGTCTCCGAACTTATTTAAGAAAACGCTCTAGTATGTTACTTTAAAAATCTACCCCAAAATAGTACTCGAACCTTATTAGAAACTATATAGGATTAATCAAAATATAGCTCATGCTTTGTATACAAAATATTTTGTTGCCAAACTCCAATTCAGCTCAGGTTCGTTTTGATGGAAATTGGCATTAGGGCATTGTCAATAGTCCTTATCGAATTTACTTGTTATGGCACTTGGTATTAACCAAGTGACATATAGCAATCGCCAATTCTGTCGGTCTGTCTGTCTGTCGGTCCCGGTTTTGCTACTTTAGGCACTTGCAGGTAAGCTAGGACGATGAAATTTGGCAAGCGTATCAGGGACCGGACCAGATTAAATTAGAAATAGTCGTTTTCCCGATTTGACCATCTGGGGGGGGGAGTGGGGGCCGGTTAATTCGCAAGAAATAGAAAAAATGAAGTATTTTGAACTTATGAGTGGGTGATTGGATCTTAATTAAATTTTATGTTTGGAATGATATTGTGTCTCAGAGCTTTTATTTTAAATCCTGACCGGATCTGATGACATTGGGGGGAGTTGGAGGCGGGAAACCTTAAGTCCCGGTTTTGCTACTTTAGGCACTTACAGGTAAGCTTGGACGATGAAATTTGGCAAGCGTATCAGGGACCGGACCAGATTAAATTAGAAATAGTCGTTTTCCCGATTTGACCATCTGGGAGGGGAGTGGGGGGCCGGTTAATTTGGAAAAATAGAAAAAAATGAAGTATTTTTAACTTATGAGCGGGTGATTGGATCTTAATGAAATTTGATGTTTGGAATGATTGTGTCTCAGAGCTCTTGTTTTAAATCCCGACCGGATCAGATGACATTGGGGGGAGTTGGAGAGGGGTAAACCTAAAACTTGGAAAACACTTAGAGTGGAGGGATCGGGATGAAACATGGTGGGAAAAATAAACACAAGTCCTAGATAGATGATTGACATAAACGTAACGGATCCGCTCTCTTTGGGGTAGTTGGGGGGGGGGTATTTCTGAAAAATTAAAAAAATGAGGTATTTTTAACTTACGAACGGGTGATCGGATCTCAATGAAATTTGATATTCAGAAGGATATCGTGTCTTAGAGCTCTTATTTTAAATCCCGACCAGATCTGGTGACGGGGGCGGGGAGTTGGGAGAGGGAAACCTAAAACTTGGAAAACACTTAGAGTGGAGGGATCGGGATGAAACATGGTGGGAAAAATAAACACAAGTCCTAGATAGATGATTGACATAAACGGAACGGATCCGCTCTCTTTGGGCTAGTTGGGGGGGGGGCGTATTTCTGAAAAATTAAAAAAATGAGGTATTTTTAACTTACGAACGGGTGATCAGATCTCAATGAAATTTGATATTTAGAAGGATATCGTGGCTCAGAGCTCTTATTTTAAACGTAACCGGATCTGGTGACATTGGGGGAAGTTGGGAGGGGGAAACCTGAAACTTGGAAAACACTTAGAATGGAGGGATTGGGATGAAACTTGGTGGGAAAAAAACACGAATCCTAGATACATGATTGACATAACCAGAACGGATCCGCTCTCTTTGGGGTAGTTGGGGGGGGGGGGTTAATTCTGAAAAATCAGAAAAAATGAGGTATTTTTAACTTACGAACTGGTGATTGGATCGCCATGAAATTTGATATTTAGAAGGATATCGCGTCTCAAAGCTTATTTTATATCCTGGCCGGATCTGGTGACATTGGGGGAAGTTTAGGGTGGGGAAACCTAAAATGATGGAAAACGCTTAGATTGGAGGGATTGGGACGAAACTTGGTTGGAAAAATAAGCAGAAGTATTGCATACGTGATTTACATAATTGGAACGGATCCGCTCAATTGGGGGGGGGGGGTAATTCTGAAAAATAAGAAAAATGACGTATTTTTAACTTACGAAGGAGTGATCGGATCTTCATGAAACTTCATATGTAGAAGGACCTCGTAACTCAGATATCTTATTTTAAATCTCAACTGGATCAAGTGTAATTGGGGGGGGGGGCGGAAATCTTAGAAAATACTTAAAGCGGTGAGATCAGGATGAAGCTGGATGGGAAGAATAGAAACCTGTCTAAGATACGTGACTGACATAACTGGACCGGATCTGCTCTCTTTGGTGGAATTGGAGGGGGGGGGGGTAATTTTGAAAATTGAGGTATTTGTAACTTACAAAAGGGTGACCAGATCTTAATGAAATTTGATATTTAGAAGGATCTTGTGCTTTAAAGCTCTAATTTCAAATTCCGACCAGATCCCGTGACATTCGGGGGAGTTGGAGGGGGAAACCGGAATTCTTGGAAAACATTAAAATTGGGGTATTTTTGTCTTACGAATAGATGATGGGATCGTAATGAAATTTGATTTTTAGAAGGAATTCATGTCTCAGAGCTCTTATTTCAAATCCTGACCAGATCTTTTGACATTGGGGGGAGTTGGAGGGGGAAATCTTGGAAAA
This sequence comes from Artemia franciscana, assembly GCF_032884065.1. Taxonomy (NCBI): domain Eukaryota; kingdom Metazoa; phylum Arthropoda; class Branchiopoda; order Anostraca; family Artemiidae; genus Artemia; species Artemia franciscana. The sequence continues at coordinate 14,254,784 of NC_088883.1, read as the reverse complement.
ACACTTGGAGTGGAGGAATCGGGATGAAGCTTGGTGGATAGAATAAACAAATGTCCTTGATACGTGATTGACAGAATCGTACTGGATTCGCTCTCTTTGGGGGAGTTTGGGGGAGGGGTTCAGTGATTTGGCGAGTTCGGTGCTTCTGGACCTGCTAGGGCGATGAAAATTGGTAGGCGTGTCAGGGAGCTGCACAATTTGACTTGATAAAGTCGTTTTCCCAGATTCGACCATCTGCGGGGCAAAAGGGAGAGGAAAAATTAGGTATTTATAACTTACGAGTGGGTGATCGGATCTTAATGAATTTTGATATTTAGAAGGACTTTGTGACTCAGAGCTCTTATTTTAAATCTTGACCTGCATTAAGCCTCTTATTTTCCTTTTTAAATCAAACTATTGATTCATAGAATTTTGTTAGAGCTCATACCATATGATCTCTTGGCTCTTAGCTCTTCTCGCCTCGTCACAAGTGCCATATGAGCTCTTAGCTCTTGTTTCTTCTTCCTTTAGCTTTTATTGTAAACATATTAATGTCGATGTTGCATATTAATTAGTATGTTTACAGACTGTCATTACTTAACTAAGGCTTTTTCAAATAATCAAACTTTTTTTTTAATTCAGATGTCTTCAACTATCTAGGCTATGGTAGTGTTAAGATAGAAAAAATTGGGTATGGCAAGTGTTGTAAAATTGCTGTAAAAAAAAATGTGGCAAGATAAGATGTTTATTTAAAAAAAAATACTATCACAAGCCCCAAAGGGCCAAACGTGGTGATTGATATTGGATACAATATGGTGCTTGTCAGGAAATATAGGGTAAAATTGATGTTTTAGAGTTGTCTTAAAAGTCTTCTATAGCTGCCCTTGTTTTTTTATGGCTTTTTAAAACATCGAAGGAAAACAATTATGCACAATTTGATCTAGTTACAGCACACTTCCAAATACAGCTTTCCCTCCCAGTCTCTGTGTGACTCAAGCTTGTGCGCTGGGATTGATTTTGGAAGTGGCTATACCGTTTGCGCTGTGAGAGGGGAATAAAATAAAAGCCCTCTCCCTGGAAAATGATAGGAAGCGACCTAAAAATCTACTTTGTTTTATTCCTTCTACCCTTAGATCTTTCCCTGTTGTTTTTTTTTCGAACGCCTAAGGCAAAAAAATAAAATGCACAATTTGATTCGTTTGAGGTACACCCACAAATTCTGGGCTTTTCCCCAGCCTTTGTCTACCTCAGGTATACCACAGGAGGGTGTCACTTTAACTTTGAGGCAGGGTGTTCCTTTTCACAGAAGAAAGGGATTCAGACAGAAGCCCCATCCCCCAAGTTAAAAATACCAGCCTTAAATTGTTCTTTTGTACTCCCTCCCCCACCCCACAGGCTGAGCCTATGCGTCCCTGGGGATAGGGCTGTAAGTTGTGCCTTGGGGGCATGTTAGGTTTCTATGGAATAGAGTTTACGGAATTTTATGGTATAAACTTCAGGTTAGGCTTATTAGATTTAATTTTTGCTCGTTTTGAGTTTGACTCAGCTATTTATTAAATTAAAAAAAACAGGTTTTTGTAGCTGCAAGTAAGGAGCGACATTTAAACGATCAGAAATTATTCCATATATGAAAGCGGTTGTCCCCTTCTCAACACCTGGCTCTTTGCGCTAAAGTTTGACTCTTTCTTACAACTCTACTTTTTAAATCAATAGAAAACTTTAGCGTAAAGAGCGAGGCTAAACGGTTTTTTGGCTAAACGGTTTTTTCACAGTTTTGATCAGACGATTTTGATAAAAAAAGGGTGGAGGAGGAGGAGGCCTAGTTGCCCTCCAATTTTTGATTACTTAAAAAGGCAACTAGAACTTTTTTTACGAACGTTTTTGTTAGTAATAAAATATACGTTACTTACGAATTAACTTGTGTAATGAACTTCTATATTTGTATATTTTTAATAAGTATATGAAGGGGTTTGCCCCCTCGTCAATACCTCGCTCTTTTCAATAAAGCTTAAATTTTGTCCCAATTCTTTAATAATGACCCGTGAATCACAAAGACCGTACAATAAATAGTTAAAATTACTAAAAATGCTTTAGCATAAAGAACAAAGTATCATGGAGGAGATGAACCCCCATATTTACATAATAATTTCCGTACTTCTTAGGTTTTAATGCTGCTCCTTACTTTCTTCTGAATTTTCTTTTGTTATTTTTTTTTAATTAATGCTAGAAAATCCTACTACCCCTTCATGGAAATTCTCTTCTCTCATGACAAACTCTTCCATGCAGAGATCCTCCCACGTTAACTCCCTCCCCCTCAACACTAAAAATTCCCCCTGGAAACGACTGTACACTTCCCAATAACCCTTACTATATGTAAACAATTGTCAAAGTTTGTAACTTAGACCTAATATTTTTTGTCACTTAAAAAGGGCACTATAAATTTCAATTTCCGTCAGAATTAGTCCTCCTCTGACATTGTAGGGCCACATTTTTGTAGATAGGAGCTTGAAACTCCTGCGGGAGGGTTCTCTGATACGCTGAATTTGACGGTGTCATTTTCGTTAACATTTAATGACTTTTAAGGGATGTTCCCTGCTATTTTCTAAAATAAGACAAATTTTCTCAGGCTCATAACTTTTGATGGCTAAGATTGAACTTGATGAAACTTATATATTTAAAAGCAGCATAAAAATATAATTCTTTTGAGGTTCCATTTTAATTATTTTTTTTTTTAATTCCATTTTTTAGAGTTTCGGTTACCATTGAGGCGGGTCGCTGCTTATTACAGCTCCTTGCCGCGAACTGTTCGATCGTAATTTCTGTTTTTTTTTTTAGTTTCATTTATTTATGAATATAAGTAAAACTAGTGGTAGTTTTACGCTTGGGAGATGATTAACTTTATTTTTGCTTATTTTTGGCTTAATGTAGCTCTTTACTTTTTTTGAAAAGATGTCTTGTGGAAAAAGTTTTTACATTAATTAAAAGTAAAGACATAGATAAAAAAATTATAGTAGTTTCATTTAAATGTAAATGCAGCTGTATTACAGCAAGCATGCCAAATATATAAAGAGCTCAAATTTGTTATTTTTTTTTTGCAAGTAAAACTAAGCTAAGTTAAACAGGATTGAAACGCAGGTAATTAAGCAAAGTAGTTCAAAACCACAAGGGTGGAAGTAGGTTCAATAAGGTCAATTTTGGCCCAAGATTTGTTGCCTTTGAATGCTTTTGCTTCATCGGCCTCCTTGGTAGTCGGGTTAATTTTAGATATTCGTTATTCTTTTATTCTTCATCATTTATTTTATTTTATTTGTCTATTCTTTATTAGACGCTAGTTATTCTTTTTTCTTTTTTTTAACTCTTCGCTTCAAGATTTTCATTTTTTTTCTGTTTTCTTTCAGGTCTATTAACTGTTATCCAGTGATTTGAGTTATAGATGGTGCTTAAACACAATCACAGGACAACAGTACAGACTACTTTGGATTCAAATACAATCACATGCAGATGCTCTATTCGCAATGCTCCAGTTTATTCAGAATGCTCCATTACTAAAGGAAGATTTGGCTTAATGTTCGCTTCACAAGCACCCAGTATCAGTACCTTTTTTGTTCTTTTATCATGAATAAAATTAAATCTAATGCATTGTGGGAGTCTTCTCTTCTAAACTAGAGCCGTTCAATAGAAAAACTACAAATAAAGTCTTACTATCACATAGGGTGTGCCATTGCTACCGAAAGCACTGCCCAACCTTCTCCTTTGGAATGTGTACGCGTACCAGCTTACATCTTGGTCTTGTGGGATAAAGACCAACACCAGATCAAATTGGAACCTTTAGTATCGTCCAACGATAAAACTAAACATTCAACCCATACCTGGTTAACGAGGGAGGCCTGGCCATAGCTGTAATGAAAGTATTGAAAAGCTTAATTTAATGATGCTCCTTGTAACGAGGAGCCAAATTTTTTTAGAATATTTAAGGGTTAAAACAATTTGTTGACAATTTTCTGTTTCAGTCTATCTTCACCCTATTAGGTTTTTGGGAGCGCTTCATGATTTTATTGTGGGGGGTCACTACAATGAGACAATTGAAGTCTCTGCAGTGTATGTATTTTAAAAAAGTAGTCGACTTGAAAGCAGTTTGGCTCTTAAAGATAACTGTCTAGTGAAGGCAGCTCACAATAATTTTTTGAAATCTTCTAAAAAGGCGAGGTGGCCAAAACAGATTAAAGCCACGCTGGAAGAAGCTGGCTTCTCGTGGGCATGGAATAATGACCAGGGTCCCCATTGCAAACCTAATGATTTCCTTGGCATGTTGGATTTGGTTCTTTACCACCAGGAGATTAAAGTAGCTTATGATTTTATAACCAGATTAAAGTAATGTATTGAGAGGAGTTTTATTTAATACTGAACCTACCGTGGAGCGTGCTAAGGTGTTGGTTGTAGGTGTTTGCAAATTTTATGCCATAGCCTAGGGCACACTTGGATTCTTGTGATGAAAATGGTCCGGGAGGCTGGTCTACTTGCGCCCTTTGTTGGGAATATGGGAGAGACAAAGAGTATTTTATGAGTAATTATAAAAATTTGGAGAATTTACAGAATTGCTTTTTTGGAGTGGATAGGGTGCATCATGGCTCCCATTTATCTTGGAGACCTTTTGTAGGGAGCTAATTATTATGGTGGAAAGTTTTGTAAAGAATGATTTAGAGGGGGCTACCCCTCCTCATCACCCTGCTTTTCACGCCGAAGTTTGACTTTTTGCTCCAATTACTTAAGAATGACTCCTGAAACACAAGATCTGTTTAATTAGAACAATTAGCTTTTAAAAATTCAAAACTTTAGCATAATTTGCGAGGGATTGAGGTGGGGCGACCCCTCGTAAACGTAACAATTTCTGTTCGTTTTAAGTTTTAATGTTACTCCTTGATTTCAGTTGAAAGGAAAAATTGTTTTTCATTTTATTGTTTTAAAGTCCATATGCCTCAATGACGATTTGAAGGCATTTATATCGCAGGGCCATTGGTGTAATTTTAGGCTCTTGATAAATAAATTCTTAAGATTTGAGTCATATGTGTAATTGCTGAGAACATCTTGTTTTCATTAGAAAGTATTAAGCAGAGCCAGCCTTTGGGGGTGGTAAGTGGTATAACCCCACTAGGACTGCTCATAATACCCCATTGACGCCACTGCTCCAAATACCCCACCGGGGACCCGCGCTTATAAAAGTGTTACGAATTATAATCACAAATTGATTTTGTGACTTCACGAGGGGCCTCACAAGAAAAACAGTAAAATCTAAGGCTGGAGTATCCAAATATGCCATCCCTTTTTATGGCACTTGATATTAACCAAGTGACATATAGCGATCGCAAATTCTGTCGGTCTGTCCCGGTTTTGCTACTTTAGGCACTTCCATTATAAATTGTATTCGGGGGAAGCCCGAACTCTTGGAAAACGTGAAAATCGAGGTATCTTACGAATGGGTGATCGGATCTTAGTGAAACTTAATATATAGAAGAATCTTATGTGTCAGATCCTCCATTTTCAATTCGAATCGGATCCGGGGACATAGAGGGTTGGAGGGGGAAAACAGAAATCTTGGAAAACGTTTAGAGTGGAGAGATCGGGATGAAACTTGATGGGAAGATTAAGCACAAGTTATAGATACGAGAACGAAATAATTAGAATGGATCCGTTCTCTTTGGGGGAGCTGGGGGTTGTTAATTTGGAAAAATTGAGGTATTTTTAACTTAAGAAAGGGTGACCGGATCTTAATGAAATTTGATATTTGGAAGGAACTCATTTCTCAGAGCTCTTATTTCAAATCCCAACCAGATCTATTGACATTGGGGGGGAGTTGGAGTGGGAAAACGGAAATCTTGGAAAACGCTTATAAATGTCGTAAATACGTAATTGACGTAACCGGAGTGGATCCACCCTCTTTGGGTGAGTTAGGTGGTGGGGTTCAGTGCTTTGATGAGTTTGGTGCTTCTGGACATGCTTAGACGATGAAAATTGGTAGGCGTGTCAGGGAGCTGTAAAAATTGAAGGGCTGAAGGGAGAAGAAAAGTTAGAAAACTGAGGTATTTTCAACTTACGAGTGGGTGATCGGATCTGAATTAATTTTGATATTTAGAAGGATCTCGTGACTCAGAGCTCTTATTTTAAATCCCGACCGGGATTAAGCCTCTGATTTTCCTTTTAAAGCAATCTATTGATTCTTAGAATTTTGCTAGAGCTCATACCATATGAGCTCTTGACCCTTCCGACCTTGTCACAAGTGCCATCTGAACTCTAAGCTCTTGTTCAATTATCGAACAAGCGTCAATTATTAACGCCTTTGTTATATTGCCCCCTTCCTCTCCCGAGATTTTGCTTATTGATGCCCATACCATATTGAGCCCCTCCCCTTAAGATTTTTTTTCTAATATCTTCCCTTGACGAAGAAAACCAAGTGCAGCTTGGACGTGGCTCATTTGTTCACTTTTCCTTTTATCTAGCTCGTTTTGCACTTCACTATTTTTAATCGGTATTTTTTTCATTTAATAATCATATTGCTATTTATCATATTTATTCCTATTTCAATTAACTCGTTACGGCCCAAGGCAGGTCATAGTAGGCCTTTGAGAAAGATCATGGCAGGAAAGAGAGGAGAACTTTGAGCTAGGACTTCACTACCCAGAACATTTTTTTTTTGTAGTGTAACATTGTAATATTGTAAGTGCTAGTTTTTATTTTCGTAGCGTAACATTTCAGTGCAAAAGTATGCCTCCAGGCATGTGTACTGGTTTGTCATATCTATCTATGTAATTGTTGCAAATAAGAAATTAGCTATCTAGTTGTGTGCTAGAGTTATAGATATTCAGTTTTAATTAAACTTACATCATTAGAATTTTTTTTCATATTGAACGAAGCTGAATTTTTTTTTCGAATTTCAAGAAAGGGCAGTCCCTAAAAATATTCTAGTATACCTGCTTGAAAAAAAATAATAAAAATTCGCTCAAAATTAGTCTCATTGCATAATTTCACATCTTTAGAAGTTTTCTATTGTGCTAACTTCCTTGATTGAAATATTTGCAGACAAAGGATATAAATTATTTTACAAACGGACAGAAATTAAAAAGAAGTTTAAAAAAAAACTTAATAGTTAAAACTTAAAACTGAAGAAGTGTAAAAAGAACTTTAAAGAAGTTTGAGAAAACTTATATCGAACAGAAATTATTCCGTATATGAGAGGGGTTGTCCCCTCCACAACACCTTGCTCTAAGCTAAAGTTTTTATCATTTTAAAAAGTAGAGTTGTGAGAAAGAGTCGAACTTTTGTGTAAAGAGCGAGGCGTTGCGGAGGGGACAACCCCTCTCATATACGGAATAATTTCTGTTCGTTTTAAGTTTTAATGTCGCTCCTTACTTGCAGTTAAAAAACTTTTTTTTTAATCTATTCAGAGAAGGACGATGTCGTATGCCATGAAATATATACCAGTAAGTTTCTTCTAATTGTTGGAATAGAAACATTTTTGGATTTTGATGGATTGGAGTTGAGATCTGAAAACTCATTATCTTAGAAGTTTATTGACAAAGAGGGGGAAATGTTTTAGGTGAATGGTGCTAATAATGCTAAAGTAGAGCGCCGTTTTTTTTTCTTATTCATCGTAGGTATATTCTTATTAAAATAGTGGTCTATTTAATCGTCCTGTATTTATTAATACAAAGATCTAGGTGGGATTTTATTGGCAAGACGACGAATAATATATATTTTTTTTTGTGATATTTGCAAGTAAAATTGAATGTGTGTCCAAATCCTTTGACACTATAGACCGCAACTACCCCGAGTTCTAAGGTATCTGGTTCTAAGGGTATATACGAATGCATTTATTTATTTGAAGACGAAAGCTAAAAGGATGAGCATGCAGTTGGTGGTTTCTTCACATACTTCAGATACTTCTCTCTGACATAGGCTATATAACTCGACTTCACCTAGCACGCCATAGACTCTGGCTCGTGAACAAGCAAAACCATCCTTTTTGGCCCCAGGCAAGAGTTCTGCGGAGCTTTCCAAAATGTAAAGTCATATTCATCAATCCGGCCTGAGGTTCACACTTTCCGTAAAAACCGCACAGGTTAGACCCTTACCTGTCTCCAGGAATAATCTGAAATCGGCGGCATAGGAAAAAAAAACCGGGACAATATCAAAGTATTGCTCTCGCAACACAATTAATGAAGCCTCAAATGAATGAACCTCGTCAGATGAAGCTTGAAAATAATTGTCTAGTGCAGGGCTTCTTGAAGTTTAAGAAGTTTAATGGAGTTAAAAGTTTAAGAAGCCCTGGTCTAGTGTAACTGTTTATTTTGTATTGGCAGCGTGAATGTTTGGGGACAGACATTCTACCGCAATTACATCTGATGTTACAAAGGTCTCGTTTAAGCATACTACTCGCCTACTTTAAGCAAACACTATTGCGGAAACCTCTCTAGTTTCATCAGCTCAAACTAAACGCCAGAAGGAAGACATTGCTTTGGTTAGCAAGAGATACTACCTATGTCGTAAAACATAAAATATTTTAGGTGATGGGAAACTGCATTAGGGAAATCTCAAGACACCCTTGTAAACTAATAACTACGCGAAGTGACTGAATTGTCTGAGCCGATGAAATAAATCCTTTTATTGCAAACTAATAGTAATTACGACACTTAAGGTATGTGGCTTCTGTGTCAAGCTGTGAGGAACCAGCTGAAATCAGTCGGGTGCCTGCTGCCTGAGACGCTTAAATCAATGTGGTCTCTATCGGTGTGATTATTCGAGGTAAGCATAAGCATCCTTTATGTACTGGATTTCCAGCATTCCTTTGTCGGTCTGAAAGTAGATTTCTTCGAAATGGATACAGGCAATAATATATGTTGCTAACAGCAATTCTTACTTGCAACATTTACTTGACCCTTTTTAACTGTTACAAAGACTTGGAAAAACATAAGTAGAATAGCGGACTATCTGGAGAACTTACAGGAAAGAAAAAGAATTAGCGGGTAATAAGAAAAAACAATTATTTTTCTCGATAAATGTTTCGTTGGTTTTTCGTTCAGACAAATTAACACTGCTATAATTATTCGTCTGAATTAAGCGCTTATGAAAAATATCGCAGTGAAGTATTTCATGCTCCATACCTACAATCCTAAGACTAAATAAGGTGTTTTTTGCTTCCATCGTGCAAATCTTGTAGTTTTAAATTGCATCTGCCTTCTCCTGCACGCCCTTGCGTTTGCTCATCATTATTGTGCTCATGTATATTAAATTCCTCATTAGTTCAGAACCAAATTAATTTGAAGGCCCCTAATTATTAGTTATAATGGGAGCAAAATTATTGTCAGTAGTTTCAAATATTTTTAACTTGGTAAATATCTTTTTCGCTTTAGACATGTCCGCTTTTTAAAAGAAATTATTTTTTGTGAATCCAGCCATTCCAATATAAAGAACTTTCGGGTTTTATTGTCATTTTTATGAACTGTCTTGATATGATCTCTTTTTTTTTTCAGATATTTTGTACATAATTGGCGTGAATGTTATAGAGGGTAACGAACAGTAGTATAAGGCATAATGAATAGATGTGTCCTATATCCCTAACATCTTCTCAGAACATTCTTGACTATCAGATGACGTAATAAGCCCATTTGATCAATCATTCAATCATTTATGGCTAGAAATTTGAATAGTTTAAAAATTTGACTGATTTAAATTAGAAATCTAGGACCCCTTATTAACTGATCCGGCACACTAACCAACTCAGCTAACGAGCCATTGCTGATAGACTGTTTTTACCAATAAATTCAAAATCAGAAAACGAAAAACATGTAATTATTAGGAATATAAATATTTTTTAATCTTGGGATTAGACAGTATGAAACTTTCAGTGATTGAAACTTTCGGCTGAATATCAAATTAAATCCTATAGATTTTTGAGTAGTGACTTAAAAAGGAAACTAAAGAGCAATATCAAAACTTAAAATATAAATTTTATTATCTCAAAATCAATTACAAACCGAACATTTCTAATTACAAATTAACATTGTTTAATGTATAAGCTAGCCGATTCTGATTTCAGTTTTGAAAATTTTATCCTCCCCCGGCGTGTCAATAAAGGGTCATAAATGTTCTGAAAAGTCAACAATTAATATCCAAGGATTGATTGGAGTTATCTAGTTGAATCTTTGAGGGAGGTGACGGAAAAAACAATTTGAACTAAATCTATCAATTATTTTGAGCTTGGACCTCCAGAGGAAAGTAAAGAGCAATATTTAAGCCTAAAGAACTTATAAATAAAGTTTTGGAGAGGTCTCCGAAGCTAGCTCATTTATTTCGAATCTGAACATTTCCCGTTTTCCCTTCAAATTGCCTTTCCCCTACCCCAACCTAAAAATCACATTTTCAAAATATGATTTTTGGAATTGAAACTTCATAATTTGTATATAATGTTTTTTTTTTTTTAAATAGGTTTTTTAAACGTTTCTTCTTTTAAAAAACAGTTTTGGTTTTAAAGTTGTAGCTTCCAAGATTCAGTTTTAAAGTTTCATTTTTACCGTTTTAAATATTAATTCTAAAGATGTAGTTTCAAAGTTTAAGTTTTGAAAAGCTATCTTAATTGTTTTAGTTTTAAAATGGGCCGGGTACTATCAAAATCTCGCCCGGTATTATCAACATGTTGCATGCTATTATCGTGTAGGAGTTGAACTGCCCCCCTTCCGTCTCCTCTAACCAAAAGAGAGCTAAAGCTTGCTGTCCTATTTACGCTTTACTGAAAACAAAAAATAATACATTTTTTTTTTATTTATAATTTTTTAAAACAAAACAATGAAAGTGAAAAAATCTTTAATCGCTAAGTTTCCTTAGATTGATTATAGGCAGCGCAATAGCGTTGCCAAGTAAAGACTGATGTGGGTCCAATTTATTATTTTTTGGGGGGGATGTTTTTAGACCAGGACCCTTTGTATCAAAAGAGTTGTCGTAGAAACTTCGAAAAAGGCTCATTTGATTGAAAATTGGAAGGGCTAGTGCCCTTTTTAATAGTAAAAAGTGATTGGAGGGTAACTAGCACCCCTCCTACACCTACCATTTTCCCGCACACATCCAATCAAATTTTGAGATTAGCGATAAAAATTTGAGAGTCATTTTGTTCAAAGCAGTTGAAAGGTCTGGAAATTTTGTCTGTGAGTATGACAGCCCCACAACCCTCGGGGCAAGGGTTGTGAGTTATGCCTGGGGGTATATAAGGTTTATATGGAAAGGATGATCGTATAAACTTGGGTGGGGGCTCATTGGATTGGTAATCAGAAGTTCTACAACCCCTCTTAAGATGCAGAGTGATCGGAGGGTGAATACTCCCCTACATATTCCAGGAATACAACTTGTAGAAATTTTAAGATGATTAAATGTAAAGGGCCTTTTTTAATAGCCAAAAGTGGTTGGAGGGCAACAAGACCCCCCCCCCCTCCTCACGCTCATCAGTTCTCGAAACACATCTAATCAGAATTTTGAGATAGCCATTTTGTTTAGTGTAGTTGAAAGGGTAATTATATCTTTGAAGATGACACCCCCCGAGCCCTAAACGCAAAAGGTTATAGGTTATACCCTGAGGGTATAACTTATAACACTATTATGTTATAAATTGTAATATAGTATATGGAAAGGGTGGTCGTATAAACTCTAGAGGGGCCTCATTTGATTTGAAATTAGATGTTCTAGTTCCCTTTTTAAGAGTCAAAGTGATTGGGGGCAGGCCCTCCCTCTAAGTTTATTTTACACAAATGCATATGTTAAGAATTTTGGGCTAGCCATTTGTTCAAAAAGCCGTTTATGGAAGAGCTGGTCATGTGAACTTTAGAAGATGCTCATTTGATTTGTAATGTATAGTTCTAGTTCCCTTTTAAAAGTCAAGCATGAGGAGAGCAACTAGCAACTAGCCTTCCAGGCTTCCTCTTTTCCCAAAACACATCTAACTGAAATTCTGCGATAGCCATTTTGTTACAAATAGTCCAAAACCATATAGCTATGTCTTTCCGGTGGATAAAATCCCCAAGAACCCGTGAGCAGGGGTTCGGGCAGTTGCATGAACTATGGATTGGCTGGAGCTTATTTGATTGGAAGTCGAAAGCTTTAGTGCGCTTTTTAAGAGTCAAAAGCAAACGGAGGAACGTCAGCTCCTCCCCCAAGCTTATCATTCCCAAAACATATCTGATCAAAATTTTAAGAGAGCTATTTTGTTCAGCACTGTTGAAAGGTCCAGTGTTTGGGGATGCCAACCTCCGCACTGTCCTAAAAACAAGGGCTGTAAGTTAAGAAATTCGTTCATTGTTTACACATACTATATGTTATTGAGAAAGATATGCTTTTCTGAACTTTACTTTCCAAGAATACGAAGGGTATTCAGGTAAGCCTTTCAGAGAGTTTTGAGGCGAGTGTTGAACTAAATCAAAACACGATCTGTGATTACGGGTTGTCAAAAGGGTGCAACACAGGAATAACTGAGTATATTAATTTGGAAATTTAAGGAAATGATAAGGGAGATGATCACAAAGGCACTATTTGCATGCTGTCAATACAACTACAACTACCACATCTACTACAACCAAACTACTCCATTTACAGTATTAAGAAGAAATTTAAACTAAATCAAAAGGCTTTATGTGCTTGCACACAGTCGAAATAGCGTATCTCAAGAATCAACTTGAGTATTAAGTTGAAAGTTTCAGAGGATGCTTAAAGAGGAAGATCATCTCACCAAAAGGCAATATATGCACACTATTGCCAATGCTACTGTTACTGCTACACTCCCTACTGCTACTACTACTTCAATTGGAACTACTTGTAGGGCTAAGAGCATTGGTATGAAAATTTCAAGAAGTATATGAGAATACAGGTTATCAAAAGGACATATCAGCGATGTCAGAGCAATGGCTAATTGTTTTAAGTTGAAACTTACAGGTCTTGATGAGAGAGATGTTCAACTGAACAAAAGGCAATTGGTTAATACTACTGCTGCTAGTAGTACTACCGCTATTAAACACTATTACTTATAATGCCAATACCGCTACTGTGGCTGCTATTACAACTATGCCTAAGAGAGGGAAAATGAGCTGAATCAGAACACCTTGTATGCAGGTTGTCGAAAGAGTGTAACAGCAATATCTTAGAAACAGTTTTGTATGTGAAGTTGAAACTAGCAAGGCTTGTTGTGACGGATGCTGAGCTAGCCAAAAGAAAATATTTGCATGCTAATGCTACTTCCCCTACTCATACTACTGCTACTGTCATTATTATTAGTATTTCTGTTACTACAACTGCCACTAAAGCTTAGGCTACTACAATTAATTCACAGCTACTACTACTGCTACTACTAGAACGAAGAATATTAAGGCGAAAAATTTGGGATATAGAAACTGTATAGAACTAAATCGAAACAACTATGCCCGCAGAGGCTGTAAAGCGGACAGATCCGAAATGATTCAGGAGTGGTTGATGGTATATATTAAGCTGAAACTTTCAGCGTGTGTAGAAGGGGATTTTGAGGAAACAAAAGGTACTATGCGCACACTACAACTATTGCTACTGAGCAAGCTAAGGGTATTAAGGTGAAGCTTTTAAGGAATATTTAGGCGGATGATGAACTAAACCAAAAACAAAATGAGCATGTGGATTTTCCAAAAGATGACAAAAAAATATTTGATGAACAACCTTATATCTTTACTAGCTGTTGGGGTGGCGCTTTGCGCCACCCCAACACCTAGTTGGTGGGGCGCTTCGCGCCCCCCCCCCAAGCCCCCCCGCGCGCGTAAGTCGTTACGCGCCATATTAGTTACGCGCCATTGTAGTTGTGTCTCTGTGTCCCACCTGTGAATAGAGATAGATATAAATATATGTTTTTAACTACGTAAAACATGCGAATATACAACATTCTTCGCTGTCCCATTGTCTGTGCATATAAATAGATTGTCAGGTTTACTGACTCTTGAACATGCAACATATAATTATCCATGGGAAAAACAATCCGTATACAGATCTATACCTCATTATTCTAATGATGTATCCCTGTGTCCCGGTCGTCATTTATATTCCCTGTGTCCCGGTCGTCATTTGTGTCCCGGTGTCCCAGTTTGTAATTTCTCTTTGAGTGTCCCGGTCGTCATTTATATTCCCTGTGTCCCGGTCGTCATTTGTGTCCCGGTGTCCCGGTCTGTAATTTCTATTCGAACAATCCCTGTGTCCCGGTCGTCATTTATATATCCCGCCTGTGCCCCCGGCGTCCCCGTTGTAGTTGTGTCCCTGTGTCCCGGTCGTCATTTATATTCCCTGTGTCCCGGTCGTGATTTGTGTCCGGGTGTCCCAGTCTGTAATTTCTCTTTGAGGTTCCCGGTCGTTACTTATATTCCCTCTGTCTCGGTCGTCATTTGTGTCCCGGTCTGTAATTTCTCTTTGAGTGTTTTTTCTTTTTAGTTTTTTTTTAGTTTTTTACCTTTTTTCTTTTTTCAGTTTTCTTTTTCTTCTTTATTTTTCAGCGTCACTATGAAGTACATATTGACGAACCTTTGTTTTTTTTAACTTAAATCTGGTAGGCACTGATGACCTTATCCAAGTCAAAATCCCAAACCCAATCATCATCGCTATCATTTTCAGTTTTGATATGTTTTGACTCTCGCTGTCCAGGTGGATTTTCATCTAACTGCGCGGTTTTGCGTTCTTTAGCCGCAAGCCTGTTTTCTTGCTGTTCTTGTGATTCCTCGGAACGCATTATTTTCTTACTTTCTATATCAGCAGCAAGTTTTTTGGCATAAAGTCTTTGAGCAGCTTCCTCGGCTGTTGCCATTGTAGGTTCTTCAGTCATTTTACAATTAAACATTTTTCCGTGAACAAATGTCTTAAATACCGTTAATGACGTCACCGTCATAGCAAAAATGACGACAACTAACTTCATGACGTCAGTCGACACAGAAACATGACGTCACCTGACAGACAGACACACAGACAGACAACTTATTTTTATATAGATTTAAGATCTTTAAGAGTAAATTTTGGGAGATTTTGAACTAGCCAGAAGGCAGTATGTGAATATATTCAATACTACTACTGCTACAGTTAACGTTACTAATGACGCTAAGGGTATTTTTCATCTTACTAAAGGTAAAACGAAACTTTAGGGAATGTTTAGTAGTTTCAATTAAAGGAAAAAAACTGTATGCATGCAGGTTTTCAAAAGGGCTATGATAAGGAATATCATAGGCAACACCGCTCTATAATAGCTAGAAATATAATTGAAACTTTTAAAGGATTCAATTTAATAAGAAATTAAAAGTTTTGGTGCCCTTTTTGTTAGAGTTTAGTTAGAGTTAGTTGTTAGAGTAACAAGAGATTGGAGGGCAAGCAGCCTTTCTCTCAAGCCAATTCTTTTTCCAAACGCATCCAGTCAAAATTTTGTGACAACCATTTTATTCAGCATAGTAAAACGGTTCTGCAATTTCCCCATTATGCTTTAAAGCTAAATGTTTCTTTTTAATAAGTCAAAAGCCATTGTAACTATGGTTTTCAATAAAAAACCTCATCAATATATCAAGAACGACTAAAGGTATTAAGTTGAAACTTTTGAGTATACTACTATTACTACTTCTGCTTTTACAATTTAAATAAATAAAAGAGTGTAAGCATATCCAGGTTGTCAAAGAGCCTAGATAGAATCTTTTGAGGATGATATTAACATTTATTATTCAGGTCAGTATCAGAAGCTATAGAATTTTGTTTTAGTCTTCAGAAGGCATAGGAGCTATCAGCCATACTCATGTGAAAATAAAAAAAAACAAAAAAAACACAAATTACCGTGGATCGTCAAATTGAGTGGAAGAAGACAAAAGTCACGCCAACCAATTATTGGGTTGATAACCGGAAACTAAATCGAAGTGTGTGACCATTTCACCTACCTTGGTTTTGCTACATCTTCGGGCAACTACATTGACCCCAAAGTTGTTACCGTCTTCGGTAGGCTGAGCAGTGTTTGGAAGAAGCCGATGACGAGCTACCAAATTGAAGATCCTTGGAGCCTCAGTCTTGTCGATCCTGCTGTACGGAGCCGAGACTTGACTTGCAGCCGTCAAAGGTCATTTTGATACTCTTCAATCAATATGGCTACAGTGAATTGAGGGAATCTGATTGACAGGTTTTGTCAGCAACAACCGCTCACGAGGTATGTCTTCCCAGTCACTATTTCCACGCCAGGCTGCACAGTGGACACTTCACTTGTTCGGAGATCGTCTATCCCTGCTTGTCGACACTCTGGCTTTGGATTCTTTATAACATTGACCCAATTAGCAGTGACTGGAAACGTCCAAAATAAGGTCCAAGCTCCTTTAGCCCCGGGAAATCCCTGGAACAGGTTGAAATTCTGCTGCAAAGTGCAGAGACGCTTGCTGCTGACCGCCCCAGGTGGAAAAGGATGACAACGCTCTTAACCCCATCTTGGCAAGACTGATGAAGTAACAGACACCCTCTTTTTGCTGAAAAGATAAAAGAAGAAGCCTAGGTAGGCTTCATATGACCTACTTATATGACCTACATAAAGAACGATGAAAGGGAGAACACAATCTTCCAAAATAAAAATTTTGCTGAAACTCCATCCTTCAGGAAATTTCAATGGCCAAAAAATTGACTTTTTTGGCATTTTAATCCAACCCCTCGGCCGAAACTCCTATATAGATACCGTGTATTTTTCAGTGATGATCGTATCAAATCCAACTAATGTTCTAATGTTCACAGAAAATGCAGAGACGGCTCATTCAAACGGATGGTTTTAGCGCTTGTGTCTTCTTAAGTATTGAAAAATTCAAGTCTCTATAAGTTGCGGTTGTCTGCCATTTTGTCCCACTTTAGGTTAAAGTGTCATCCGACATTCTGAGGTAGCCATTTGGCTTAAGGCATCAAAATGCTTTATGAAAACTCCACTAGTTTCCAAGGCAGCACTCCCAAGTGCGAATACATTTCATTCTATTATGAGCTATTTATTATCTATTCATGAGCTATTATGAGCATTATGAACTATTTGTTATCATCAGGAATGTCCTTTTTCTCAGGAGTGTCATTTTGTAGTTTTCAGTTTATTTTCGTTTATTTCCTATACTCTTCTGTGCACATTCATGTATGTATAGAGGTCATAAATAAATTATTATTATTATATAAATTTTAATTTACTTATTACAAGTTCGACAAAACCAATTTGTTCTACATAAAAGTAAAGCGTACTTAAGTTTTAAAACAAGTAAAAATTCAACTGGAAAATGCTACTCCAACCTCCTTTAACTCTGTGCTAAAGAGTTAAGCTAAGCTAAAGCTTTACTTGCATTTTCTTGAAAACTTATTGGAAAGCGAATAGAATCAGTTTGTCTTTTCCTAAGAGCTACGTTTATTGCATACCAGATACAAAAAAGGACCCTAAAAATAAGAAGGCAAAAGTACAAAATATTTTTCTCTTCTTGATTTTAGATAGTAGCCGTGGGCTGAGTGAAGACAAAGTTCATTGAGTACCCTCAACACCAGGGGCATCTTCTCTTTCCTTAATTCGCCCTTTATTGAACTACTCTCTTTGGAAACATTTCTTCTAATTACCTGGCAAATTTTTAGCCCCCCCCCGGACGTACGATGGGGAACCCGAGTCCCCCAAAAATTCCAAATCTATAGTCTTCACAGATATATTCTATGTGTTTACAGGTAATATAATACTGATTTAATAAGAGAAGGAGAGGGGTGAAGCCCCTCTACCAATTCCTATATTTATGACTGGCTTCAAGCAAAAGTTGTTATAAATTACCTTATTTTTATTGATTTTGTGTAAGGCTTATAAACATATTAAGGTAATTATTAATTTTGTGTAAAGATTTGTGTAAGCGAAATAACCTGGAATGGACCATTAGCTTTTTGTTAAATTAGGGGCTGTAACTCCTAACAAGACCGTTGGAATATCATATAATTAAGAAACTGATCAGATCTTTTATCTTTCAGATAACCTTCAAATTACCATATTTAAGCTATAAAGAAATTAAAATTTCTCCACCGATACAAATCCACTCTGCCATTAATTTTTTGTCTATAATAAGCCAATATGAATGCCCAGTTAATTTTTAGGGCACTAATTAAGATTTCAGATTAGTGTAAAGATTTATAACAAGTTCTTTATTAAGAAATTTTAGTTTCTCATCAAAAGCAACAGCCATATCAGCCATCTTATTATAGAGGTAAATAAAAATACCTGATCATGATCTTAATGACTATAAAGGCAAATGATAATTAGGCATGCAACGATGAATCATGGTTTTTATGTTGGTCAAATAAAGTTGAATGTTGGTCAAATAAAGCAAGTCTCTAAATGAGATTTGCGCAAATACAAACTTTAGTGAGGGTACCAGAACCCTATATGTAGGCCTTTACTTATAGGGACTGAGTCTTAAAAGGGCTAAATAATATCCATTGATGTATATTTTTAGTATTAAAATTTCAGTATAGCATAAGTTACGCTTCTTTTCAAATCCCACCTCATCTCCTCTCATGGATCCCGAACTCTATAAAATCAAAAACTAATGATCATTTTCGTGTAACTCCTACACTTGAAAACAAACAATTTAGAAATATTTACCTTACCGATTAGTAAGTTTGGGCGGTTAAAAAACGAGTAAATTTAATTCTGGGCATTCTACAACCAGCTGCCATTATCAAACACTTGTCCAGTCTTATTTCAGGGTCCCTTCCATCATTGGGACCTCATTCTACGGTGGAGTCAACATTACAATATATTTACCAACAATACTTTTCGTTCATTACAAATTCTCTCTGTTTATCATAAATTTCCCTCCTCCCAAATAATCTTAATTCACCCAAAGGAAAAATAGTCGCTTTAACTCATCTACCCAAAACTTGATACAACAATTGAACAAAGTTTTAATTTCATTTTTAAACATTTGAGTGGAGAAGCTGACGCTTTAATATTTAAGTATAGGAATTTACGAGGATCTTTTAAAGAGTCAAAAGTTCTTGGAGGACAACCAGACCTTTCCCAAACGTTTCCTAGCTGCTCTCCCAAGCCTCAAAGACATCCCCCAAATAATTTTAAGATTGCCATTTTGTTCAGAATTGTCAATAAGATCTTTTGTCAATAGACAAGGAATGTTGAGGAGGATGCTGAACAAGTCAAAAGGCACCATTTGCAGCCAGGTTGCTAAGAAGGTGGGAGTGCAATATCTCATGAACGGCTGAAAGTATTAACTTGAAACTTTCAAGGCATGTTGAGAGGGGATGTTTGAAAAACCAAAAGAAACTATGCGCATCCAGGTAGTGAAAGGTCTTATCTGAATTATTTCAGAAACGAATCAAGCCAAAACTTTTAAAGAAGATTGAGGTGGATGATGAACTAAATCAAAAGACGTAACATACATCCAGGTTTTCAAAAGGGCCTATATTGTAATATCTGAAAAAAAAGCTAATGGTATTAGGTTTAAAGTATTAGGGGATGTTGAAAGTAGGTGAAGAAGTTGAATACAGTGTATTTGCATAAATCTAAATTCACAATGTGCATCCAGGTTGTCAAAACGGCGTACCTGTAATATCTAGTGAACGGGTAAAGATATTAAATTAAAACTTTCAGAGAATTTTTGAGGGGCATGGAATTAAAGCCAAATGCATCATGTGCATCTAGGCTGTCAAAATAGAGCATCTATAAAATTTCAAGTACGGCTAGGGATATTAAGTTGAAACTCCGAGAAAATTCTGAGAGAGAAGTTCAACTAAATCAAAATTCACTGTATGCATGTAGGTTGTCAGAAGGGTATATCTGCAATATCTCAAGAGCTGCTAAGAGTATTAAGTTAAAAACTGTAGGGAGTGTTGAACTAAACCAAAAGACACTATGTGCATCCAGGTTGTCAAAACGGTATACCTGCAATATCTCATCTACTGATGAGGGTATAAATCAAAAGCTTACGGGGCCCAGTTTAAACTTTGAGGGAATATTGGTCAGAGTGATGGTGAAAAATATCATCAGAGAAAATGTATGCGAACTGATTCTTAGTGTGATTTCTTATGTTAAATTGCTGCAGATTTAAGGCCATAAAAACAGCACAGTTAAAATTTCAGACCAAAGGAACCACAACCAGGAACAAATCTGGCTGCAATCCAAATCTGGTTGACGTCCTATTTTTATCATACAATTCGTGGTAACGAACTGTAGTAAGGAGCGACCCAGCTCAATAGTAACCAAAACTCGAAAAAACGGAGTTTTGATACAAATAGTTACATCAAAACAATTGCATCTTAATGTTGATTTAAAATATATAAGTATCATCAAGTTTATTTTTACTCGTCAAAAGTTACAAGCCTGAGAAAATGTGTCTTATTTTTAAAAATAGGGGAAATACCCCCTAAAAGTCATAAATCTTAACAAAAATCACACCATCAGATTCAGCGTATCAGAGAACCCTACTGTGGAAGTTTTAAGCTCCTATCATAAAAAATGTGGAATTTTGTATTTTTCGCCAGAAGACAGATCACGGATGCGTGTTTATTATTTTTGTTTGTTTGTTTGTTTGTTTTTTTCCCAGGGGTGATCGTATCGACCCAGTTGTCCTAGAATGTCGTGAGAGGGCTCATTCTAACGAAAATTAAAAGTTCTAGTGCCCTTTTTAAGTGATCAAAAAAATTGGAGCGCACCAAGGCCCCCTCCCACACACATTTTTTCTCCAAAGTCACTGGATCAAAATTTTGAGATATCCATTTTGTTCAACTTAGTCAAAACTTATTTACTATGTCTTTGGGGATGACTACGTCCACCACAGTTCTCAGGGGAGGGACGGTAAGTTACAAACTTTAACCATTGTTTACATATTGTAATTGTCAATTATGAAGTGTACAGATGTTTCAGGGGGACTTTTTGTGTAGGGGCGGAGGTGGGGCTCTGGGGGAGGGTTACGTGGGAGGATTTTTCCACGGAGGAATTTTTCACGAGGGAAGAGAATTTCCATGAAGGGGGCGCAGTATTTTCTATCATTATTTATAAAAAAAGACAACGAGAAAATAAATAATTTTTTTTCAGCTGTAAGTAATGATCAACATTAAAACTTAAAATGACAACAAAATTTTACTTATATAAGGGGGTTCGTCTCTTTCACAATACCTTGCTCTTTACGATAAAGTATTTTTAGTAATTTCAACTAGTTATTCTACGGCCTTTGTGATTCAGGGGTCATTCTTAAAGATTTTTGACAAATTCAAGCTTTAGTGTAAAGAACGAGGTATGGACGACGGGGCAAACTCCCTCATATACGTAATAAAAATAAACAAATATACAAGTTCACTACGTAAGCTAATTTGTAAGGTACGTATGTTTATTACTAACAAAAACGTTTGTTAAAAAAATGAAAAAATCTGGTTGCATTTTTAAGTAGCCAAAAATTGGGGGATAACTAGGCTTCTTATAAAGCTTCAATATTGTATGTTTTTCCACACTACATATGAGTGGTCGTACAAACTTTGAAGAGGGCTCATTTAATTACTAATTAAAAGTTTTAGTGTCCCTTTCAAGTGTCAATGTGATCGGAAGACAACTAGTACCGCCCCTTGACCTTTTTCCCCAAAATTTATCCGATCAAAATTTTAAGATTACAACGTCTGTTTTTCAAAATACTCCAGAGATCAGATAATAATAGCTGCAGGGTCAACACAACCCCATAGAGCCGGGGAACAAGTGTTGTAATTTAAACCCCCGGGGGTACATAAGCGTTTTATGGAAGGGCTGTTCATGTAAACTTTGTACTGTAGGACGCTCATCTGTTTAAAAATTAGAAGTTCTACTTCCCTGTTTAAGAGTAAAACAAGAGCTAAGAGGTCACTTGTCACTTGTGACGAGGTCTGAAGAGCCAAGAGCCAAAAGCTCATATGGTGTGAGCTCTAGCAAAATTCTAAGAATCAATACATTGCTTTAAAAGGAAAATCAGAGGTTTAATGGCGGTCGGGATTTAAAATAAGAGCGCTGAGTCACGAGGTCCTTCTAAATATCAAAATTCATTAAGATCCGATCACCCACTCGCAAGTTAGAAATACCTTAATTTTTCTAATTTTTCCTCTCCCTTCAGCCCCCCAGATGTTCAAATCGGGGAAAACGACTTTATTAAGTCAATTTGCACAGCTCCCTGACACGCCTACCAATTTTCATCATCCTAGCACGTCCAGAAGCACCAAACTCGCCAAAGCGCTGAACCCCAACATCTAACTCCCCCAAAGAGAGCGGATCCAGTCCGGTTACGTCAGTCACGTATCTACGACATTTATAAGCATGTTCGAAGATTTCTGGTTCCCCCTCCAGCTCTCCCCAATGTCAACAGATCTGGTCGGGATTTGAAACAAGAGAATTGAGACATGAGTTCCTTCTAAATATCAAATTTCAACAAGGTCCGGTCGCCCTTTCTTAAGTTAAAAATACCTAAATTTTTCTAAATTTTCCAAATTAACCAAAGAGATTCCAAAATTTTCCAAAGAGAACGGATCTGTACCAATTATGTCAATCTCGTATCTATAACTTATGCTTATTCTTCCCATCAAGTTTCATCCCGATATCTTCACTCTAAGTGTTTTCCAAGATTTACGGTTTCCAAGATTTCTGTTTCCCCCCTCCAACCCTCTATGTCCCGGAATCAGTTCCAATTGAAAATGGAGCATCTGAGACATAAGATTCTTCTATATATCAAGTTTCATTGAGATCCGATTACCCATTCGTAAGATACCTCGATTTCACGTTTTCTAAGAATTCCGGCTCCCCCCTCCAACTCCCTTCAATGTCACCGGATCTGGTCGGGTTTTAAATTAGAGTTTTAAAGCACAAGATCCTTCTAGATATCAAATTTCATTAAGATCTGATTATCCGTTCGTAAGTTACAAATACCTCATTTATTCTAATTTTTCCAAATTAATCCCCCCCCCACCAAATCCACCAAAGATTCGCCATTCACCAAATCCCGCCATTAAAATTCGATCGCTCCTTCGTAAGATTAAAATACCTCATTTTTTCTAATTTTTCAGAATTAACCCCCCCCCCCTTACAGCTCACCCAAACAGAGCAGATCCGTTCCGGTTATGTCAATAACGTATCTAGAACTTCTTCTTATTTTTCCCACTAAGTTTCATCCCGATCCCTCCACTCTAAGCGTTTTCCAAGATTTTAGGTCCCCCCTACAACTCGCCCCAATGTCACCGGATCTGGTCAGGATTTAAAGTAAGAGCTCTGAGATGCGATATCCTTCCAAACATCAAATTTTATTAAGATTCTATCACCCGTTCGTAAGTTAAAAATACTTCATTTTTTCTATTTTTCAGAATTAACCAGCCCCACCCCCTCCCCTCTTCCAGATGGTCAAATAGAGAAAATGACTTTTTCAAATTTAATTTTGTCTGGTCCATGATACACATGCCAAGTTTCATCGTCCTAGCTTGCCTGGAAGTGCCTGAAGTAGCAAAACCAGGACAGACAGACAGACAGACAGACTGACAGAATTTGCGATCACTATATGTCACTTGGTTAATACCAAGTGCCATAAAAAAGTATCGGAGGACAACCAGCCCAACGCCCTCTTTTCCCCAAATGCGTCCGATCAAAATGTTGAGATAGCTCAGACACGTAGACACCTCCACCCACTGTCTAGGGGGAAGCATTATAGGTTCTTATGGAAGGGATCATCCTGTAAACTTTTTAGGAGGCTCATCTGATTAGAAATTTGAATTTATATTGCCCTTTTAAGAATAATTCCCCCATTTTTTTTTCCAAATACACCCGATGGAAATGCAGAAAATGTCAATTTCTTCAAAATAGTCTAAAGATCAGATAAAAATAACTGTGGGGTTGACATAAACCCCATAGTTCTAAGGTAAACGTTATCAGTTACGCCTTGGGGGCAAATAAGGTTTTTATGAAAGGATTGGTCGTATAAACTTTTTAAGAGGCTCATTTGTTTGGAAACTAGAAGTTCTAGTGTCCTTTCTAAGAGTAAAAAGTAATTAGAGGGCAACTAGCCTCCCACATCCTGTTTTTCATAAATGCATCCGACCAAAATTTTGAGGTAGCCATTTTGTTCCGAATAGTCCAGAGATCAGATAAAATAAACAATCATAGCAAATAAAACATACAACAGGTACTAATATAAATGAATAGATAAATCTTAAAACGAGTAAAACTCAAATTGAACATGCAAATCAACATTAAAACGAACAAAAATCAGTACAAACAAGAGTTTGGGTACTGCCTCCTTCACTAAATGTAAAAGTCTAAAAATTGCTGCGTTATTGGTGATTTCCTGAAAACTATATGTGAATGAAATATAAATAATAAGTTTTTGGGTAGAATTGGGCCAAGAGGGGAAAGGAGTCGGCTCCCATAAGCTTTGGAATAGTTTATCCTTCATAAACTATTTGAGAGGGGGTCGGGCCAGGGAGAGCTAGAGGTCAGTTCGCTTAAATTTTTGAATGTAATACCGTTAATAAGTTGTTGTTTTTTTTTTGGGGGGGGGGGTCAGGCCGAGGAGGGACAGGGGACAGCTCCTATAAGCTTTGCAATAAATTATCCCTAATTAGTGTTTTGAAGAGTTGGGGAAGGGGATTGGGAAATATAGGGCTAGGGGATAGCTCCCATAAGCTTTGCAATAAATTATCCCTAATTAGTGTTTTGAAGAGTTGGGGAAGGGGATTAGGAAACATAGGGCTAGGGGATAGCTCCCATAATTTTTGGAATAAAATATCGTTAATAAGTTGTTGTAATAAGTTGGAGATAAGCCCTGTGCCTTGGTTTATTACTCTCAAATTTGGGAATAAAATATCGTTAATAGGTTCTTTTGGGTTGTGTGGGGGAGGGGTCGGTGTTATCTTACCTTTGAACTATTTCAAAAACCCTTCCATGAAAACATTAAATGCCCCAAGGAATAATTTAAAACACCTGCGCCGGGATGGGGGGGGGGGGGGTTAAGTTGACCCGGGAGTTTTTTTTTATTTGATCTTTCAACTATTTTTAACAAAATGGCTATCTTAAAACTTTCAATGGTAAAAAGGGTTTCCCTTCTATCATTATTGACTATTAAAAAGGGCACTAGAAAACCCGGCTGAAGGGCCATAGGCTATGCCCCGAGGCCATATATGGTTCTTATATAAGGGTGGACTTAAATTTCAATAAAATTCAGACAGGGCTGATTTGATTGGAAATCAGAAATTGTAATCCACTTTTTAGGAGTCAAAAGCGATTTTAGGGTAACTAGCCCTCCCTCCCCTTTGATTCCCCAATCACACCTGATGGAAATTTTGAGGTAGTGATTTTGTTCAAAATTGTCCAAAGATCATATAAAATACCCTCGGGGTCAACAAAACCCCCCAGAGGCCTCCTTCACTAAATGTAAAAGTCTAAAAATTGCAGCGTTATTGGTGATTTACTGAAAACTATATGTGAATGAAATATAAATAATAAGTTTTTGGGGAGAATTGGGCCAAGAAGGGAAAGGAGTCGGCTCCCATAAGCTTTGGAATAATTTATCCTTCATAAAATTGTTGAGGGGGGTCAGGCCAGGGAGAGCTAGAGGTCAGTTCCCTTAATTTTTTGAATATAACACCGTTAATAAGTGTTTTTTTCTTTTTTTTTGGGGGGGGGGGTCGGGCCGAGGAGGGCCAGGGGACAGCTCTTATAAGCTTTGCAATACCTTATCCCTAATTAGTGTTTTGAAGAGTTGGGGAATGGGATTGGGAAATATAGGGCTAGGGGATAGCTCCCATAATTTTTGGAACAAAATATCGTTAATAAGTTGTTGTAATAAGTTGGAGATAAGCCCTGTGCCTTGGGTTATTACTCTCAAATTTGGGAATAAAATATCGTTAATAGGTTCTTTTGGGTTGTGTGGGCGAGGGGTCGGTGTTATCTTACCTTTGAACTGTTTCAAAAACCCTTCCATGAAAACATTAAATGCCCCATGGAATAAATTAAAACACCTGCCCCTGGGCTGGGGGGGGGTTAAGTTGACCCCGGAGTTTTTGTTATTTGATCTTTCAACTATTTTTGACAAAATGGCTATCTTAAAACTTTCAATGGTAAAAAGGGTTTCCCTTCTATCATTATTGACTATTAAAAAGGGCACTAGAAAACCCGGCTGAAGGGCCATAGAATATGGCCCGAGGCCATATAAGGTTCTTATATAAGGGTAGACTTAAATTTCAATAAAATTCAGACAGGGCTGATTTGATTGGAAATCAGAAATTGTAATCTCCTTTTTAGGAGTCAAAAGCGATTTTAGGGTAACTAGCCCTCCCTCCCCTTTGATTCCCCAATCACACCTGATGGAAATTTTGAGGTAGTGATTTTGTTCAAAATTGTCCAAAGATCATATAAAAATGCTCTCGGGGTAAAAAATAAACCTCCAGAGCCCAGGAGAAATTGTCCAAATGTTCAATAACTATGATTCCGGGTTTAATAGCTCCCTCCCAGCTCATAGGACAAGAGCTAACAGTTATGCAAGCTGCCCATTGTCATCATATAAGGTTCTTATGGAAGAGATAACCCTATTATCATTGGTGAAGTTTTTTCTGACTGTAAATTGGAATTTTTAGTAGAGTTAAAACCAAATACCCAGCAACTAAAAGCAAGTTATTCACCAATATCCATGATTTGCATAAAATTGAAAAACTCTTGAACTAACATCGAAGGATAATAGCAAGTAGTATTATCCCATTAAGCACTTCAACGACACACATATCCTGAAACCGGTTCCCGAGAATTTTGAGAATTCTAAGAATGATGAATTATTTAGTATTATGTAATCATTCATATTGTTGATGTAACTATACAACGAATACAAGCGGGCCCATATCATGATTTCCGAAAATTTCTTGGCATGTTTTTGAGAATTTTAAGAATGATGTTTTATCTTGTATCGCGTCATCATTCATGTTTTCGGTGAAACAATATAATGAATACAAGCAGGCCCAAATCTTGATTTCGGAGAATCTCTTGGTATGTTTCTGAGAATTTTAAGAATAATGTGTTATCTGTTATCGCATTACCATAAGTGTTGTCGGTGAAAAAATGAAGTTTATTCTGTGACAGCCCTTACATATGGTCTTTTAAAATAACCGCTGAGCCAAAAACATTTTTTAACGTCTAAGCGGTTTCCGATTGATTTTATGAAATTCATGTCTAATGTACTAAACATATTTATTAAAAACCAACTTAGCCTCTCGCATATGTTACTCCTCAGAGAAAGGTCAAATGTTTAAGGGGAGAGTGAAATTTTGAAGGGAGTATTTTTTGGAACTTCCAAATATTCAATTTAGAAGATTTCGAGTGCCCAAAATATCTGTATGGATATATATTCCCGAGAAAGAGATACGACTTTTTAGTGTATAGATTCCAAGACACATACCTTCTCGGAATATGTGTATTAGAAACTGTAGGAAAAGAACGAAATTCGTGGTATAAATTGGGACCGCACTAGGTGGATAATGAATGATGTTAAGTAATAAATGTTTTATGTATATATGTATTTTTATATTAATAATAAACATGTTTAGTACAAAACGACTTAGCCTGTTGTATAGGTTACCCTTCCGAAAGGGAGGGGGTTAAATTTTTGAAGGTAGAGTCAAATTTTGAAGGGGGAGGGGCTTTGGAACTTAGATTTTCTTGGGGACTAAAATTTTTTAACTTGGATTTTTTTGAACTTTATTGCGTGGTGATTTTGTTCGTTAAATTTGTCGCATGTTGATTTTTCTCTTGATAGAGCTTGTACATTGGTTTTCTTCACATGAAATTTATTATATTATGGATATTACTGCAGGCTGTTTTTGTTCGTAAAACTTGTTGCGTGCTGAATATCGCTCATGAAACTTGTTAAATGTTGATTTTGCTCTTTGTAAAACTTGTAAATTCGTTTTTCTCTTTGTGAAACTGATTTTAGTCATGGAACTTGTTACGTACTGAATTTTTTTCATTGAAACTTGTTGCATGTTGATTTTTCTCTTCTTGAAACTTTTGCATTAATTTTTCGCCTCGTGAAACTGATTTTGTGCATAGAACTTGTTGGAAGCTGATTTTTCTTCTTGACTTGTTACGTGCTGATTTTGTTCGTGAAACTTGTTGCAAGCTAAATTGTCTCCTCGTGACAGTTTTCCTCCTCATAAAACTGATTTTACTCATGGAACCTGTTGTTTGATGAGTTTTTGTTCTTGAAACTTGTTGCCTGCTGATTTATCTCCTCTAGAAACTGATTTTGTTCTTGGAACTTATTGGGCGCTAATTTTGTTTGTGGAACTTGCTGCGTGCTGGGTTTTGCTCGTGAAACTTGTTGCATGTTGATTTTCTTACCTTGAAACTTTTACCTTAATATTTCTCCTCATGAAACTGATTTTGTTCATGAAATTGTTGCTTGTCACTCTTCGTGGAATTTATATTGTGCTGATTTCATGTTAATTTTTCTCTTCGTGAAACTTGTACGCTGTTTTTTTCCTTTGGAAACTGATTATGCTCAAGGAACTTGCTGCATGCTGAGTTTCATCTGTTCAGCTTATTAAACGCTGAATTTCGCTCATTGAACTTGTCACATGCTCATTTTGCTCTTCGTGAAATTTGTAGATTGATTTTTCTCTTCGTGAAACTGATTTTGTTCATGGGACTTGTTGCGTGCTGATTTTGTTCGTAGAACATGGTGCGTTCTGATTTTTGTTCGGAAACTTATTGCATGTTGATTTTTTCTTCGTGAAACTTGTAGTTGGATTTTTCTCTTCGTGAAACTGATTTCATGCATGGAACTTGTTAAGTGCTGATTTTTCTTCTGGGAACTTTTAAGGTGTTGATGTTTGTTCGTGAAATATGTTGCACGCTGATTTGTTTTTTCGTGAAATTTGCACATTGATTTTTCTCCCCATGAAATTGATTTTATTCATTGAACCTGTTGTGTGATTACAATAGTTTGTGAAACTTGTTGCATGCTGATTCTTCTCCTCTTGAAGCTAATATTGTTCTTGGAACTTCTTGCGTGCTGATTTTTGTTCGTGAAACTTGTTGCTTGCTGATATTTCTCCTCTATAAACTGATTTTGTTCTTGGAACTTATTGCGTGCTTTTTGCACGCAATTCGTTTGTTGAACTTGCTGCATGCTGATTTTTTGTTCGTGAAAGTTCTTGCATGTTGATTTTTCTTACCTTGAAACTTGTACATTAATACGTCTCCTCATAAAACTGATTTTGGTCATGAAACTTGTTGCTTGTTACTCTTCGTGGAACTTATATTGTGCTGATTTTTGTTTGCGAAACATTCTGCATGTTGATTTTTCTCTTCGTGAAACTTGTACGTTGATTTTTTTTTCTTTGGAAACTGATTATGTTCATGGAACTTGCTGCAGGCTGTGTTTTGTCCCTTCAACTTATTACATGCTGAATTTAGCTCATGAAACTTGTCACATGTTGATTTTGCTCTTCGTTAAACTTACACATTGATTTTTCTGTTCGTGAAACTGATTTTGTTCATGGAACTTGATGCATTCTGATTTTTGTTCGCGAAACTTGTTGCATGTTGATTTTTCTCTTCGTAAAACTGATTTCATGCATTGAGCTTGCTGCGTGCTGATTTTTCTTCTGGGAAATTTTAAGGTGCTGATTTTTGTTCGTGAAATTTGTTGCATTTTAATTTTTTTTTTCTTTGTGAAACTAGTATTTTGATTTTTCTCTTCGTGAAACTGATTTCATGCATGGAGCTTGTTAAGTGCTGATTTTTCTTCTGGAGACTTTTAAGGTGCTGATTTTTGTTCGTGAAATATATTGCATGCTGATCTGTTTTTTCGTGAAATTTGCACATTGATTTTTCTCTCCGTGAAATTGATTTTATTCATTGAACCTGTTGTATAACGACATTAGTTGGTGAAACTTGTTGCTTTCTGATTTTTTTCCTCTTGAAACAAATATTGTTCTTGGAACTTGTTGCCTGCTGGTTTTCGTTCGTGGAATTTATTGTATGGTGACTTTCTCATCTTGAAACTTTTATATCGATTTATTTTTCTTGAGAAGCTCATTTTGTTCATTAAACTTGTTGCGTAATGATATGTCTTCGTGGAACTATTGTGTGCTGATTTTGGTTGGTGAAACTTGTTGCATGTTAATTTTTTCTCTTAGTGAAACTTGTACATTGATTTTTCTCCTCACGAATCTCATTTTATCCATGAAACTTGCTTCATGCTAATTTTTGTCCTTAGAATTTGTTGCGTGCTGATTTTTGTTCATAAATCTTGTTAAATGTTGATTTTGCTCGTCATGAAACTTACATATTAAGTTTTCTCCTCGAGTAACTGATTTTGTTCATGGGGCTTGTTGCGTCCTAATTTTTGTTGGTGAAACTTATTTTAATCTTGATTTATGTTCGTGAGACTTGTTTCATCTTGATTTTTCACTTCGTGAAACTTGCACATTGATTTTTCTACTTGTAAGCTAGTTTTCTTCTTGGAACTTTTTGAATAATGATTTTTACTCCCGGAAACCTATTGCGTGCTGATTTTTTTCGTGAAACTTGTTGCATACTGATTTATTACTTTGTGAAACATTAACATTGATTTTCTCCTCGTGAAACTGATTTTGTTAATTGAACCTGTTGCTGTTTGATTTTTTGTTCATGGAGCTTGTCGAGTGCCAATTTTTGTTTGTGAAACTTATTGCATCTCATTTTTATCTTTTTGAAATTTGTACATTAATTTTTCTCCTCGTGGAATTAATTTTGGTCATGGAACTTGTTTCATGCTGAATTTCATTCGTGGAATTTGCTAATTGCTGCCTTTTTGTTCGTGAAAATTGTTGCATGTTGATTTTTCTCTTCGTGAATCTTGTATTTTGATTTTATCCTCGTGAAGCTGATTTTATACATGGTACTTGTTGCGTGCTAATTTTTCTTCTTGGAACTTGTTACGTGCTAATTTTTGTTCGTGAAATTTGTTGCAATCTCATTTTTCTCTTCGTGAGACTTCTACAATGAATTTTTTCTTCGTGAAACTGATTTTGTTAATGGGACTTGTTGCGCTGTCATTTATTATTCATGGAACATGTCGAGTGCTGATTTTTGTTTGTGAAACTTGTTACATCTTGATTTTTCTCTTCGTGAAACTTTTACATTGATTTTTCTCCTCGTGAAACTGATTTTATTCATGGAACTTGTTTTGTGCTGATTTTTGTTCGTGGAATTCGCTACGTAATGATTTTTGTTCGTAAAATTTGTTGCATGTTTATTTTTCTCTTCGTGAAACTTTTATATATATTTCCTCCCCATGAAATAGCTTTATGGAACTTGTTGTGTGCTGATTTTTGTTTGTAAAATTTGTTGCTTGCTGTTTTTTCTCCTCTTGAAAGTAATGTTGTTCTTGGAAATTATTGCGTGCTACTTTTTGGTCGTTGAACATGCTTCGTGGTCATTTTTGTTCGTGAAAGTTGTTGCATTTTCATTTTTCTCTTCGTGACAGTTGTACAATGATTTTTATCCTCTTGAAACTGATTTTGTTATTGGAACTTGTTGTGGGCTCATTTTTGTTCATGGAACTTGTCGAATGCTGATTTTTTTTTGTAAAACTTGTTGCATCTTGATTTTTCTCTTCGTGAAATTTGTATAATGATTTTACTCCTCGTGAAACTGATTTTGTTCATGGAACTTGTTCTGTGCTTATTTTTGTTCGTAGAATTTGCTATATGCTGATTTTTTGTCGGTTTAACTTGTTGCATGTTTATTTTTCTTTTCTTGAAACTTATAGATTGATTTTTCTCCTCGTAAAATTAATTTTACTCTAGAGTTTATTGTGTGCTGATTTTTGATGATTTTGTTCCTGGAGCTTGCTACGGTGTAATTTTGTTCGTGAAACATGTTGCATATTGATTTTTCTCGTCGTGAAACCTGAACATTGATTTTCCTCCTTGTGAAATTGATTTTTTTCAGAGACATTGTTGCATGCTGGTTTTTCTTCGTGAAAATTGTTGCATGCTGATTTTTTCTCTTCTTGAAACATGTACATTGATTTTTCTCCTCTTGCAACTGAGTTTGTCCATGGACCTTGTTGCATGCTGACTTTTCTCGTGGTACATGTTGTGAGCTGATTTTTGTTTGTGAAAGTTTTTGCTTGTTAATTTTTCTTTCCGTGAAAATTCACATTGATTTTTCTCCTTGTAAAACTGAACATGAAAGTTCACAAAACTTGTTACATGCTGATTTTTGTTCGTACAATTTGCTGCTTCCAGATTTTCTGTTCATGAAACTTTTTACACGTTGATTTTTCTCCTCGTGAAACTGATTTCGTTCATGGAACTTGTTGTGTGCTGATTTTTCTTCGTCGAACTTGTTGTTTTGCTGATTTTTGTTTTGTTTTTGAAACTTGCTGATTTTGGTTTGTGAAACTTGTTGCATATTGATTTTCGTTTGTGAAACATGTTGCATATTGATTTTTTCTGTTTGTAAAACAAAGTCCTTACCTTAGACCTTAGACCTTAGATCCTCCTGTGACTCCAGAGGCGCCCAGGGCATAAACGAGAAGCCACCAGTCATCCCTCATGTGTGGCGCAGCAAGGACATCTTCCCACGCCGGTTGAAGGGAAGCATTTATGTTTCGCAGGTCCGTCTGATAGGTGCGCCGCAGTGTATTACGCGGCCTGCCTCTTCTTCTTATTCCTTCAGGTTGCCTCTGGAACGTCGCTTTCGGGATCCGGGAATCGTCCATGCGAAGTACATGCCCCAAGTATTTTCACCGACGTGTCCTAATGACATCTGTCACTATGGGTTGTCCGATCATCCGTCTCACCTTCTCATTAGAGATTTTTTGTGACCAATGGATGTTTAGTATTCTCCGGAGACATGTATTCTCTAAAGCTAGAATTCGCCTTTTTTTGCGTGTTATTCAGATGCCAGGTATCGGAAGCATATAACAGGACGGGGATGACGTTGCTATTGAATAGACGAAGCTTGAGTCGGAGGGAGAAATTCTGTGACCTCCATATCAATTTCAGTCTGTTGAATGTGCCGGAGGCCTGCCCAATGCGGCATGATGTATCTTTTTCAGTTGATCCTGCATTTAACACTGTGCTCCCAAGATATTCAAATTCTAGAACCTGCTCAATGTCCTGGTTATCGCATCTCAGGTGTAAAGGTGAATCGGCTACTGCCATACTTTTTGTTTTATCATCGTTGATTCTTAGTCCCATAAGTCGGCCTCTGTCATGTACATCTTCTAGAAATTCTTGCAGTCTTTATTTACAGGACTCAATAAGCGTGATATCGTCGGCAAAGTCTAGATCAATAGTGTTCTACGTTTAATTGTATGCTTCTGGTGCCAGTGTTACAGAGCAGATGGTCAATGGCTAGCGCAAACAGGAAAGGTGACAAGACACAGCCTTGTTTAACACCGGAAAGGACACGAAAGTATCTTGTCCTTCCTTCTGTTGTTTTAACTCAGCATTCAGATTCTTCGTATAGAGCCATTATGAGGGCTATTAACTTCTCAGGGATCCCATAAAAGGTTAGTAGTTTCCATAGAGTCTCCCGATGCAGCGACTCAAAGGCCTTTTCAAAGTCTATAAATGACATGTACAATTTGTTTTGCCATTCTCGGCTATCATCAATTAACACCCTTAGTGTGAAGATCAAATCGGTACATGAAAGTCCTGGTCTAAAACCATGCTGCTCTTCTCTCAAGTACTCGTCAAGTGGACTCTGCATTTTGTGAAGGATTGTTAGTGAAAGAAGTTTGCCAGGTATGAATGAGAGACTAATACCTCTCCAGTTCCCAGGTATTGTCTTATTACCTTTTTTGGAGAGTTTTATGAGTGTGCTGCGCCTGCAATCTGTTGGTACTTTTTGTGTCATCCAAATTTTTCGGAACAAGGACAGCCATATAGACATGCATGGAGCGATTGATGCCTTTATCAACTCGGCCGTGATACGGTCTTCGCCTGGTGCCTTGCCGTTTTTTAATTTCTTTGTGGCTGTTAGTAATTCGTCAAGAGTCGGGGGTTCTGTATTGATGTCAAGCCTGAGGAAAGCTATAGAGGGTATATCTAGAAGCTCATCAGGCGGTGGTCTATTCAGAAGCTTTTCAAAATGGTTGGCCCATGTTTCATCAATAGCCGATCGCTCGGTGATGAGAACGCCATCAGAATTTCTTACAGGTCCATCTTGAATCGGTTTCTTGCCTATTATTTCATTCGTTAGTTTATAAAGGGTCCTCGAGTCTCCTCTCTTCGCTGCATCTTCGGCTTGTATTATTTTTTGCTCAATGTAATTTTTCTTATCTGTCCGTGCACTTTTCTTGATTTCTTTGTCGATCCTCCTATAATCATTTTGTTTGTGTATTTGTACACTTGGTACATGGGCATCCAGGAGTTGGCTTTTAACTTTTTCCTTTCAGCGATCAGGTCCCACGTCTTTTGGGAGAGCCATTCATCATTCAATTTTGGACGGTACCCAATTGTTGATTCTGCCACTTCTTGACAGCATGACTTCATACTCTCCCATATTGTCTCACAATCTATATCTTCGGGCGAAACGAGGGTTTCAAACTTATTGGATAGTTCAACACTGAACAACGTTTTCATTTCATTGTCTTTTAGCTTTGCTGATACGAAAAGTGGTTTTGCAGGCAGGGGGCACTTTCTTGTCTGTTTCTTTAGTTTCAAAAGAATGATGGCTATAATTAAATTGTGATCAGATCCTACATCTGCTCCTCTATAAGCTCTAACATCTTGTAGACTTGAGCGCCATTTCCTATTAATGAGACAATGATCAATTTGGTTTCTCATTCGACCATCAGGTGAAGTCCAGGAGTATTTATGTATGTCTGGACGAGGAAACAGACTTCCCCCTATCACCAGATCATGTAAAAGGGCAAAATCAATCAGTAGTTCCCCATTGTCATTTCGCTCTCCGATGCCATGCTTTCCGAAGACCTCCGGACAGAAAGTGTAATCGTTTCCAATTTTGGCGTTAAGATCTCCCAAGAGGCATAGCACATCATGTCTTGGTATGTCTTTGAAAACACCTGCTAGTTCATTATAGAAGCTCTGTTTATCCTCTGTGGATGCTTCATTCGTGGGGGCATAACATGCTACTATGGACAGCTTCGCGTGGGAACCGAGGAATCTAGCCGTTATAATTCGTGATGATACTGGGGTCCAACTTATCATAGCTTGGGTAGGAACATTTGTTAGCAGAAGGGCCACTCCTTGATCTCTGGTCGCATTGTTGCCGCTATATATAATAGTATGTTCTTTGTCTATTCGCTTTTCGCCCATACTGTCCATCGGACTTCAGGTAGAGCTAGGATATCAATTTTATATTGAATCATCTGTTTTATGACTTGTTCCGTTTTTGAAAGCTGGGATATGGCTCTCACGATCCAAAAGCCAAGTTTAAGCTTTTTCTTAGCAGTCAAAAATCTTTTCCGTGGGCATGCATTAGTCGTCATCGTTAAAGGGGTTGATCCGAGGCTATTCGTTGATGTTTCGTTTGCAATTTGGTTTTCTTCCACTGCAAGTTCGTGCTGTAGAGTCTCAGGTGGGGGTCGCAAGCCCCCAGCCCAACCCTCCTCCTTTACCCCGGCTTGAGACTGGCTACTGACGAAATAATCCGACAATAGGCGGAGTTGTAAAACTAGTAAATTGATTTTTCTCCCCGTGAAACTTATTTTAACCATGGAACTTCGTGCGTGTTTACTTTTGCTCGTAAGACTTGTTGCGTACCGATTTTTATTCGTAAAGCTTTTTGCGTCTTGATTGCTCTCTTCATGAGACTTGTACATAGATTTTCCTTCTTGTGAAACCGATATTGTTCATGGAACTTGTTGTGTGCTGATTTTTCTTCGTGGAACTTGTTGTTTGCTGATATTTATTCATGAAACTTGTTGCATGCTGACTTTTTCTCTATGTGGAACTTGTACATTGATTTTTATCTTCGTCAAACCAATTTTATTCATGAAACTTGTTACTTGCTGATTTCTATAAGTAGAACTAGTTGCGTGCTAAGTTTTGTTTGTGAAACTTGTTGCATGTTGATTTTTTCTCTTCGTGTAACTTGTACATTGATTTTTCTCCTCTTGAAACTGATTTATTCATGGAACATGTAATATGCTGATTTCTGTTCGTGGAACTTGTTGCGTATTGACTTTTGTTCGTTTAACTTGTCACACGTCTATTTTTCTCTTCTTGAAACTTGTACATTAACTTTTCTCCTTGTTAAACTGATTTTGTTCATGAAGCGTTTTGCTTGCTGATTTTTGCTCGTGGTACTAGCTGCTTGCTGATTGTTTTCGTGAAAGTTGTTGCATGTTGATTTTTCTGTCCGTGAAACTTTTACCTTGATTTTTCTCCTCGTGAACCTGACTTTTTTCATGGAACTTGTTGTTTGCTGATATTTTTTTCATGAAACTTTTTGCATATTAATAATTCTCTGCGTGAAACTTGCACATCAATTTTTCTTCTCGTGAAAACGATTTTATTCTTGGAACAGGCTGCTGACTGATTTCTGTTTTTGGAACTTGTTGTATGCTTGTTTTTCGTTTATGCAACTTGTTGAATGTTGATTTCTCTCTTCGTGAAGCTTTTGCATTGATTTTATGCTCATGAAACTAATTTTGTTCATGAAACTTGTTGGCTGCTGATTTATGTTCATGGAACTTGCTACGTGCTGAGTTTTTGTTCGTGAAATTTGTTGCATGTTGACTTTTCTCTTTGTGAAACTTGTAGATTCTTTTTTCTCCTCGTGAAACTGATTTTGTTCATGGAACTTGTTGCATGTTGATTTTCTTTTTCAAACTTGTTAAGTACTGACTTTTTTTGCAAAACTTGTTGGAAGCTGATTTTTCTCTTTGTAAAACTTATGCATTGATTTTTCTCATCGTGAAAG
Organism: Artemia franciscana; assembly: GCF_032884065.1. Classification (NCBI taxonomy): domain Eukaryota; kingdom Metazoa; phylum Arthropoda; class Branchiopoda; order Anostraca; family Artemiidae; genus Artemia; species Artemia franciscana. The sequence goes on along the minus strand of NC_088883.1, from coordinate 14,217,865 downwards.
TAATTTTGTTTTTGAATTTTTTTGCTGATTTTTCTTCGTAGAACTTGTTGTTTGCTGATTTTTTCGTTTATGAAATTTGTTGCTTGTTGATTTTTCACTTCGTGAATCTTTTACATCGTTTTTCTCCTCCTGAAACTGATTTTGTTCTTGAAACTTGTTGCACGCTAATTTTGTTCATGGAACTTTTTTACTGCTTATTTTTGTTCGTGAAACTTGTTTGTGAACTATTATTTTGTGAAACTTGTTGCTTGTTGATTATTTCTGTTCTCAAAACTTGTACATTTATTTTTCTCCTCGTGAAACTGGTTTTATCTATGGAATTTCTTGCGTGTTGATTTTTGCTCGTTGAATTTGTTGGGTGTTAAATTTGGTTTGTGAAACTTGTTACATCTTGAATGTTCTCTTCATGAAACTTGTACATTGATTTTTCTCCTCCTGAAAATGACTCCGTTCATGGAACTTGTCACGTGCTGATTTTCGCTCGTGAAAATTGCTTCGAGCTGATATTTTGTCTGTGAAACTTTTTGCATATGGATCTGTTTGTAAAACTTTTACATTGATTTTTCTGCCCCTGAAAGTGATTTTGTTAAATAAACTTGTTGCTTGGTGAATTATGTTTGTGAAACTTGTTGCATGTTGATTTCTGTTTCTGAAACAAGTTGCATGTTGATTTATTTCTGTTTGTAAAACTTGTAAACTGTTTTTTTCCAAGAGAAACTTATTTTATTCATTGAACTTCTTGCGTGTTAATTTTCGCTCGTAGAACTTGTTGCGGGCTGATTTTTGTTCTTGGAACTTTTTGTATCTTGATTGTTGTTTCATGAAACTTGTGCATTGATTTTTCTCCTCGTAAAAATGATTTTGTTCATGGAAATTTTTATTTGCTGATTTTTCTTCGTGGACCTTGTTGTGTACTAATATTTTTTCATGAAACTTTTTGCTTGTTGATTTTTTCTCTGCGTGAAATTTGACATTGATTTTTCTCCTCGTCAAACCAATTTTATTCATGGGAATTGTTGATTGCTGATTTCTGTTCGTGGAACTTGTTGCGTGCTGATTTTTGTTCGTGAAACTTGTTGCTTGTTGATTTTTCTCTTCTTGAAACTTGTATATTAATTTTTCTCGTCGTGAAACTGATTTTATTCATGGAACTTGTTATGTGCTGATTTTTGCTCGTGAACTTGTTGAGTGTTAATTTTTTTTCGTTAAGCTTGTTGCACGTCCATTTTTCTATTCAAGAATCTTGTCATTTATATTTCTCCTTTTGAAACAGATTTTGTTCATGGAAATTCTTGCGTGCTATTTTTTGATGTTCTTGGAACTTGCTGCACGTTGATTTTCATCCATAGAACTTGTTGCATGCCGAGTTTTGCTCATGAAACTTGTTGCATGTTGATTTTTCTTTTTGTTAAACTTGTACATCGATTTTTTTCTTTGTGAAACTCATTTTGTTCAGTGAACATGTTATGTCCTGATTTTTGTTTGTGAAACTTGTTGCATGTTGATTTTTGTTCGTGAAACTTTTGCAATGATTTTTATTATCATGAAACTGATTATGCTCATGAAACTAAATGCTGCATGCTTATTTTTGTCCATGGAACTTGTTGCGTGCTTATTTTTGTTCATGAAACTTGCTACATGTAGATTTTGCTCTTTGTGAAACTTCTACATTGATTTTACTCACCTTGAAACTGAATTTGTTCTTGCAATTTTGTTCGTGCTGATTTTTGCTCGTGAGACTTAATTTATCATGATAAGCTAGTCAGTTAGGTTAACCTAACCTACACAGGATAAGTTATGGTAAGTAAGGTTAGATGACGCGTCATCTAACCTTATTAACTATAACCATAGAGTTGTCACAGGGTATCCGCATATTTTCATGGTGACATGAATTGCCGTGGAGGTCATCATGTTGTTGTCAGTAAAGTAAGTAAGTAAGACGGCACTAGACCCTTAAGCTCCGAACCGACGGTGCTGATCTCCGTTTCACGGCCCTTTAGCCAAAAAGTGCAATTTGGGGGCTGGGAGTCAACCATCCTGTGCTTTCACACACTCTTCCTGCTTACCTTCCCCAGATTTCTCCAGGTACCCATTTAGAGCTGGGCAGGCTTTGGCTGAGCTTACGGAGTCACGCCACTGACCCCTGCCCCTAACTAAGTAATTGGTTGAAACTGTTATTGACCCCGTGACCCTTGGACAAAGAATTCCCACACGAGCACGCCAACCGCTTAGCTAGCACGGTATATCCAGCACTGCCACCATCATGTTGATGGGTGGTAGAAGTTGCCGTTCGCCATCCGTTTTTTGACTAGTTGACGTGAATTGCTTGGACTAACATGATCTAGAGCTTAAAGTTAAGGTGGGAGGCGTTAAAAGAATTTTCAGCGGTGGGGGGACTGAAATCTAATATTCAGTCAAAGAAACGAGACATTTTCATTAGGACCATATCTCTAATTTCAGTTTAAATCTACGTTAGTTTTTTCTCTAATAACAAGCTTAACCCTCTGGAATTTCCTAATAGGTTGGGCTAGCCACATATTGTGACGGTGGCGTGAATATGCATAGCCACGGCTCAAAAAAACGTAGTATTTCCATTAAAACCTCTCAGAAATAACTCTTAAAAATTAAGTTTAAATTTATTTCTAATAAAAAATCTCCCCTTTGGAATTCGTTGCTAGAGCTCCCCTCCCCTAGAATGGGATGTTAGTGATTAGTGATACTGCTGGAATCGCTCATTAGGGGATGGGTCAGCCGCTTATTGTCACAGTGGTGTGATTATGTATAGCCATGGTTCAAAGAAACGTAGGACTTACAATAAAACCTCTCAGAAATAACTCTTAATTTGGTTTAAATTTATCTCTAATAACTCCCTCCCCTAGAATGGGATGTCAGTGATACTGCTGTAATCGCTTACTAGGGGATGGGTCAGCCACTTATTGTCACAGTGGTGTGATTATGTATAGCCATGGTTCAAAGAAACGTAGGACTTCCAATAAAACCTCTCATGAATAACTCTTAATTTGGTTTTTTATTTTGGTTAATTTATCTCTAATCTCTCTCTCTGAAATTGGTTTCTAGGCGATCCCGTTGAAATTGCTGGCTGGGGAATGTGCCAGCCATTAAGTGTCACACACTGGGAATTTTTCATGGAACACCACCAACTAACAATGAAATGGCAAGTATCCGATGTTCAAATAAAAATAATGGTTACTTTTTAGTTCTAAAATTTAATTTTGACAGAAAAAGGTTGAAAAACCCTGAGACTTGAAAATATACCCCCTGATGGTATCGTTGGGGGTGGTTCGTTGTGCCAAGCTGGTCTCAATCGCTAGAAGTCATCAGTCGGAACACTAAATGGGATTTTTGCATTAAGTTTAGACAATCGATTCTAGTGTAAACGGTTGTTTTTGCAGGAAAATGCTTGAAAAATTCCATTTGTGCTATAATGCCTGCTATAGGGTGCCGTGTGTCAGATATTTATTGTCCTAGGCTGAGAATTACCATGAAATATCGCAATCTAAGAATAATGGTAAGTTTCAGCTGTTCAAATAAAACAATGATTATTTTTACATTACTTAACACCCCACGTGCAAGGTTTCGCCACGATCCACGTTTGCACCATCATTAGTAGCACCACACATGTGCATCACAATTACGTAGCATCCATGTATAAGATTGCGTCACATCCCACGTATGTGCAGTCATTACGTAACAACCACGTGTGCCCACTCCTCATTACGTAACATCCACATGTGTATTGTGCTCAGTTACAAGCGGGGCATTTTTTTTCCTATCACGTCGTGCAAGATTGCGTCGTTCCCAATAAATTTAGCTATTTAAGAACGATTGAGTGGCACTCAATACCAATTACGTAACAGACACCTGCATTTTTAGAAAACAGTCCCTATAACGTAAGTAACACCTACTGGCTGTCATGGAATGATGGGATAAATTTCCCTTTAGAAGCAGGGTTAGGGCTACCTTTAAAATCAGGGATAGGGTTCCCTTCAAAACCATATTCGGTATACAACTCAAGAGTCTTTGGACTTTCTTTTGAATTATTATAGGGTTCTGTTTCTTCTGATCTTAAGTTTAATATGGCCTTTACTTTTCTTTGAACATTACTTTAAAAAAAAAATTTAAATCAATTTTTAAAACATCAAATCTGAACTATTTCTCATAAATGAGCCCAAAACCTATTTATTTAAACAAATAAGCAGTTAGTATAAAATCTAACACAATGAGATGCTTATAATGAAATGGTCGATCTTAAGGTTGTAACATAGTAAGGGTTTATAACACAACCCGTGTTATTTGTTAAATGTAACAAATATATTTTCAATATTTTTTTTTGGATAATGTTGCCCCTACCCACCAGTCCAAGAATCCAAAAAATCCAAGAATCTACAGTACAACTATTAATAAAGTTTGTTTCAAAATTTTGTCGAAAATGCAAATAGCAAGCCAAAATCTTAATTTGCAAACCCCCCTCCCTCTAGAACACACACAAAATACTTAAAAATGCTCCGTTTATCAAACTATAAAATTCTTTTTAAAACGAGTATGAACTAATTTGAAAAAATAATTTTCTTTTAATTAGGTCTAAAACAAATACAAGTAGAAATAAAGTAAAATTATAATTCAAATTCAAAAATAACAGAAATCACTATCAATGAATATGTGAGACCCAAAATGAACAGAAATTACAATGAATACTCAGCTCAAACTTACACGAACAGAAGTTACCATAAACAAGAGCAGGGCTAGTGCCCCCTAATTTTCTAAAGACCAGAGTGTTGTTTGCACTTTACTGAAAACAATCTGAATTTTCAACATTTCTTCTTTTATAACTCTAATAAATTCCAAATTGTTTTAGACTTTCAGGAATAAATATCGTTACATATTAAACGGTCAGTATATACTCATTAATTCTTTTTAATAACATAGGCTATTGTGGTGAATTTCTTTTTTTCTGTTGAAGTTATGACAAAGAAAGACACTGTTTAAAATAAAGAATGTGTTCAGCAAAGCGCAAATGGCACTCGGGGCCAGAACCCGATTCCTATTTGCGGAAATCCCTCTTAGTGTTAAGGAAGACTTGATTATCCATTGTAATTCCTGCTAGTTTTATGCCTCATTTATTTACTTATCGTTAGTTATTTCTTTTAATCTTAAATTTGAAGTATTATAATTATTTGGCTTTATTTCTGTTCGTCTTCGGTATGATGTACCTTTTTAGTTCCCTTTAAAAAATTTTTTATGGAAAGCAGTTTGTTTTAATCAGTTTAGTAATGAAGCATAAAATCCCTGCGTTTAATTTCTGAAAACTTTAATTCAAAGTATTTAAAAGAAACCTGATTCGAAATTCTTTTGATGGCTATTCGTCCCAGTTCTAAGGGATATTAAGTTCAACAAAGACGAAGACCTCACTGCTTTTCCATCATAAACACCAAAAACAAGAAGAACAATAGGGAATTTCTCAAGACAGTGGGAAACAAATTAGAATGAATATTTCGGCCCTATGTCCAAGGGCCGTCCTCAGCAATACAAATAGAAAAAACAACTTACAAGAGGATAAAATCAATAAAACTAAAATGAACATCTTTTCAAACCAGTCCAAACATCCTTACTTCAACGAAGTTCAACCAGGACTGATAAATAAATTATGATGAAACGAGGCAATTCATTGAAATGAAAGAAAATGATTTAAAAACACGTTTTTAATGCCAGCCTAGCTTTTTCGCTGCTGATCTCATAGGTCTATTTGTGACAGGTTCTGTGTTAATATCTATTGGTTTTTCACAATATTTCGTAAGGTCATTATTAATTAAATTTGTGTATAGAGCATTTAGTTAATTTTCTCCTAAATCCCTATTTAAGGAAATATTATTATTAATCTTATGTCTGATTTCAATTGCTTCTCGAACTACTTGCTTTATGCCTAGATCATTGCTAATAATGGCGGATTCTTCAAAATTATTTTGTGGCTAGGATTTTCAAAGACAAGGCTACTTAAAGCAGAAACATAAGTAATATTAGAATTCAGAGCTGCGGTGATATCATCCTTATGTTATTGTAGGCGTTTCTCGAAATTTTGGTGGGTTCTCCCTACATAGAATTTGCCACAGTCACATGGTATTTGATAGACACCTCTTAGGCGAGTAACTGGAGTCTTACCTTTACCAGAATTTAGGAGATTTATGATTTTCAAATTATTGGTAAATACAACATACAGATTATTTTGTGTGCATACTTTTTTAAGATTTCTAGTGATTTTCTGGATATATAGGAGGTAACTTATGTTTTGGGGCTTATTGGGATTCTCACATGGTAAATTATCGTTGATTTTATGGGAGTGTCTTTTCACTCTACGGTTAATTGTATTATTAATAAATAAAAGAGGATACATATTTCCAAAAAGTATGTCCCTGATAAAGTCTAGTTCAGCTGTGGTGTAGGAATCAGAACAAATGTTTAGGGCACGATCGACGAGAGATATTACGACACCTCTTTTAACTTGTGGGGGTGGCTTGACTCAAAGTGTAAATATCTATTATTTTGTGTTGGTTTTTTGTAAATAGTAAAATTAGTCAGTATTATATATCAGAATAGTCAGTATGTAAATAGTCAGACTTAAGATTAATAATAATATTTCCTTAAATAGGGATTTAGGAGAATATTCACTGAATGCTCTATGCACAAACTTAATTAAAAATGACTTTACGAAATATTATAAGAAACCAATAGATATTAACACAGAACCTGTCACAAATAGACCTATGATATAAGCAGCGAAAAAAAAGCTAGGCTGGCATTAAAAACGTGTTTTTAAATCATTTTCTTTCATTTCAATGAATTGCCTCGTTTCATCACAATTTATTTATCAGTCTAAGTTGAACTTCGCTGAAGTAAGGATGCTGGGACTGTTATGAAAAAAATGTTCATTTTAGTTTTATTGATTTTATCCTCTTGTAAGTTGTTCTTTCTTATTTGTATTGCTGATGACGGCCCTTGAACATAGGGTCGAAATATTCATTCTAATTTGTTTCCCACTGTCTTGAGAAATTCCCTATTGTTCTTCTTGTTTTTGGTGTTTAGGATATTAAGTTGTGAAAATATTTCTTCATTATGTCTGGTTAAACACATAAAGAATTAAATTTGTATGATGAAAGTTTTCCTAGCATGAGGAGTCTTCTTTGCACCACTCTTAGAGGGATTTTGCCTTTTTTTTCCCTGGGCCAAAAAATATGCCGTACCAATTTGCGGGTTTCCAGCTGTGAGCCCCTCCCCCAAAACAATAAAGTTCCATTACAAAGTTTGTTTTTGAGTATTTAATTGATGCTTAAGACAATACTTACTCACCTGTTTTTTTTTTTGTGTGTTGCAGTATTTTTTTTTTTTTTTAGGGTAGTACTTATAGGAAAGGCAACCTCAAACGAAATCTGGATTATATCGATCTTTTTTACTGCCTCGGACCCACTTTGGATCACATCTTTCAGACAGGTTATACTCAGTTTTGCGTGAATTATGAAAAGCAATTATTAACTGACTGGTTTTTATAGGCATCTGGATACTTGTAAATTACGACACCATGAGGAGAAAATGTGTTATGAAACCACTTAAACATGATTATAGCCATTTTTTCTGCATAGGGTTATCATCGATCTCAATATCGTATAGAGATCTAATAATGGATTTCCTTAAAAAACGAAACAAAAAAAGTAAAATTGAGGCTTTTTATACAAAGGAGATTCTTTCAAGAATTTAAATTAGTTCCAAGCTGACTCAGGGGAATAATGACTAGAGAAGAAAACAGGAACCTCATCTGTGGACAAGCCCTTTAAGGACAATATATTTATGGAATAGTATAAAAAAAAAAATTAAAAGTAGGTCTTTCTCAAAGTTAGAATATTTAAGAATTATCGTTTTGTTTAGGTTATAACCAAAATCCAGTTCCTATCCTCCCCCTTTAGAAAAAAAAGAAATACCTGATTTACAGGTAACGATGAAGCTGCATACTTTTCTTATTCCCAGGATGATCTCATTCGGTACGATATTTCTGCTTTTTTCTGACTGTTTGCTTATAATTCAGAGGTCACAAAAGTTAGCAGTAGAGTGGTACCTACACAGCACTTAATGCTACATGTGACAGAAAGATACCTTTAAAGATTATAAAAGTTATCTTGTTAAAACTTATCTTGTTTTGTTTTGTTAAAAGTTATCTTGTTGATCAAACAGTTCGTGGTAACGAACTGTAGTAAGGAGCGACCCGGCTCAATAGTAACCAAAACTCTAAAGAATTGAATTTTGATATCAATAGCTACATCAAAAGAATCGCATTTTAATGCTGATTTTAAATATATAAGTTTCATCAAGTTTAGTCCTACCCATCAAAAGTTACGAGCCTGAGAAAATTTGCCTTATTTATGAAAATAGGGGGAAACACCCCCTAAAAGTCGTAGGATCTTAACGAAAATGACACCATCAGATTCAGCGTATCAGAGAACCCTACTGTAGAAGTTTCAAGCTCCTATCTACAAAAATGTGGAATTTTGTATTTTTTGCCAGAAGACAAATCACGGGTGCGTGTTTATTTGTTTGTTTTTTTGTTTGTTTTTTTTTCCCCAGGGGTCATCGTATCGACCAAGTGGTCCTAGAATGTCGCAAGAGGGCTCATTCTAACGGAAATGAAAAGTTCTAGTGCCCTTTTTAAGTGACCAAAAAATTTGGAGGGCATCTAGGCCCCCTCCCACGCTCATTTTTTTCCCAAAGTCAACGGATCAAAATTTTGAGATAGCCATTTTGTTCAACATAGTCGAAAACCATAATAACTATGTCTTTGGGGATGACTTACTCCCCCACAATCCCTGGGGGAGGGGCTGCAAGTTACAAACTTTGACCAGTGTTTACATATAGTAATGGTTATTGGGAAGTGTACAGACGTTTTCAGGGGGATTTTATTTTATTTGGGGGTGGGGCTGAGGAGAGGGGGCTATGTTGGAGGATCTTTCCTTGGAGGAATCTGTCATGGGGGAAGAAAAATTCAATGAAAAGGGCGCAGGATTCTCTAGCATTACTATAAGAAAACAATGAAAAATAAACATGAAAACGTTTTTTCAAATGAAAGGAAGAAGTAGCATTGAAACTTAAAACGAACAGAGATTATTACGCATATGAGGGGTTCTAAAAATACTTTAGCATAAAGAGCGAGGTATTTAGGAGGAGATAAATACCTTGGTCTTTATGCTAAAGTATTTTTAGTAATTTCAACTATTTATTCTACGGCCTTTCTGATTCAGGGGTCATTCTTAAAGAATTGGGACAAAACTTACGATTTAGTGTAAAGAGCGAGGTATTAACGAGGGTACAAACCCCCTCGTATACATAATAAAAATATAAGGTTATGAAAGTTTGTTACGTAAGTTAATTCTTAAGTTACGCATATTTTTTACTAATAAAAACGTTCGTTAAAATTAAAAGTTCTAGTTGCCTTTTTAAGTAACCGAAAAATTACAGGGCAACTAGGCCTCCTTCCTCACCCCTTATTTCTCAAAATCATCTGATCAAAACTAAGAGAAAGCCATTTAGCCAAAAAAGGAATTAATATGCAAATTTCATTTTAATAATTTATGTGCGGAGAGCCAAAACCAAACATGCATTAATTCAAAAACGTTCAGAAATTAAATAAAAAAAACTAATTTTTTTAGCTGAAAGTAAGGAGCGACATTAAAACTTAAAACGAACAGAAATTACTCCGTATATGAAATGGGTTGTCCCCTCCACAATCCCTCGCTCTTTACGCTAAAGTTTGACTTTTTGCCACAATTCTACTTTTTAAAACAATTAAAAGCTTTAGCGTAAAGAGCGAGGGATTGTGGAGGGGACAACCCATTTCATATACGGAGTAATTTCTGTTCGTTTTAAGTTTTAATGTCGCTCCTTACTTTCAGCTAAAAAAATTAGTTTTTTTTTATTTAATAACTTAAAAAGTTATCTTTATTTAAAAGTTATCTTGAAATTCCAGTCAAATTCTAATGCTCTTTGCAGCGCCATGGTAGGTAGGTATGCGTTTATTTCATCAAATAAAAATTACTAAAGTTGCACTTACAATCAATAATATACTGCTCAATTTAGGGACCTAAAATGTCCCTGTTCAGCAGCAAAACTACAACAAATAAATGATAACTATTCATTCAAAATCAAAGAAATACGCAAAAAAAAGAAAAAAAAAGATGAAACACTATACAATCTCTAAACAGCCATCTCTCATCATAAAAAAAAGAAAAAAAGGGATAAAAATTTAAACAATATAATTTATAATTTATTAAAAAAATAATTTTTTATTCTTACTTTAAATAACATAAGATTTTCAGAACACCTAACACTCTCTGGAATTGAGTTCCAAATAACAACACCTACATGTTTAATCATAAACCCAGATCGCGTTGTATGAAATGAATGAATGAATGAATGAATAGATGAATGAATGAACGCCATGAATGAATGAATTTTATTAATTGATTAAACCTTTGCAAGTATTTCACTACTACTGAAATCACACTAATGAACAATACGGACTAATACTGCTAAAATTTTACTTATATAAAATGAAATGGTTGAAACACAAATTATACATACTAATATGATACATACTAATATGATAAATAAATGATACATACAAATGAACATATCTAATTTGGTCGTCTTCACTAATACTGCTACAAAGTACATTACTCTTTAAGTACAGTGAGCTTAACACGTCTGCTTCAACGAGAATCTACTAGAACAAACTATTAACAGACTGCACTTACAATCATTAGAAATCCCAAATCTGCAACGAAGATTAAGGAGGGAACAGAAAGAAGAAGGTTTCCAATATTAGTCCTATACACCCCCCCCAAAAAAAATAATAAAGAATCCATGGCCTAAAATGTGCTTATTTCGTTTCTTAGACTATATTATTTGCTTAACTATTAACTATGATTGACTTGCTTAATTGACGTTTTCACAACGTTAAATTTGCGTTAAGTTGCAGTGCCATGAATGAATGAATGAATTTTATTAAATGATTAAACTTTTACAAGTATTTCACTACTACTGAAAATAAAACAAAAAATAAAACTAATGAACAATACGGTCTAATATTACTGAAAATAAAACTAGAATAAATGGAATTTCTAAATGCTATGATCGAAGGTAAAAAAAAAGAAATAACATATCAAACATTAACATTAAACGAGTCTTCTAGTTGAATTTTAAATTTTTTTAAACAACACCTTAGCGCTTTATCAGAAACTACTGAACTAGAACAAAAAGGGAAATTAATCCCTAGATTAATTTCCCTTTTCCAGTTCCAGTTCCAGTTCCAAACCAAAATGTTAAAAAAAAATAAATAAAAACAATGCAAGTAAACAGGAAGTGGCTACAAATTTCACTTTCACCACAAACACATTCTCCACTTCAAACCTTTTCAATTTTATTTAAAAATATTTCAATCGGCAATATACAGTTACAATTAACTTTAGCTGGTGTGTAATGTTCATTTTAGAAGCAGCTATTAAATGCGGCGCCATAGAACCAAAATATCATCACCCTATGGTATGATTAAATAAGAAAAAAACAAGTTTTTTTTAACTGCAAGTAAGGAGCGACATTAAAAATTAAAACGAACAGAAATCGCTCCGTATATTAAAGGGGTTCTCCCCTCCTCAACGCTTCGCTCTTTACGCTAAGTTTGACTCTTTGTCATAACTCTACTTTTCTAATAATTGGGTGGGGGAGGAGGCCTAGTTGCCCTCTAATTTTTGGTTACTTAGAAATGCAACTAGAATTTTTTTATTTTTTACGAACGTTTTCGTTAGTACTAAATATAGAATTAACTTATTAATGAACTTCTATATTTGTGTATTTTATTACGTATGTGAGGGGGTTCGCCCCTTTGTCAATTCCTCGCTCTTTACACTAGAGCTTGAATTTGTCCCAATTCCTTAAGAATGACCCCTGCATCATAAAGGCCGTGGAATAAATAGTTGAAATTACTAAAAATACTTTAGCGTAAAGAGCAAAGTATTGTGGAGGGAACGAACCCCCTTTATATAAGTACTATTTTCTGTTCGTTTTAAGTTTTAATGCTGCTCGTTACTTCCAGTTGATAAAAATTATTTACTTTCTCATTGTTTTTTTTTTAATAATGCTAGAAAATTATAAGCCCCCTTGGTGGAAATTTTTTCCCTCATGATAAATTCATCCATGGAAAGATCCTCCCACGTAAAACACTCCCCCAAACCCACCCCGCCCCAACGCGAAAAAGTCACCCTGAAGACGTCTGTACACTTCCTAGTATCCATTATTGTATGTAAATAATGGTCGAAGTTTGTAACTTGCAGCCCCTCCCCCAGGGCCAGTGGGGGATAAAATTGCCCCCTAAGACATAATTATTGAGTTTTCGACTAAGTTGAACATGATGGATGTCTCAAAGTTTTGATCTGGTGACTTTGGGGGAAAATGCGCGTGGGAGGGGGTCTGGGTGCCATCCAATTGCTTTATTCACATACAAAGAGCACTAAAACTGTCAATTTCCTTTAGAATGAGGCCTCTCGCGACATTCTAGGACAACTGGGTTGATACAATTACCGCTGAGAGAGAAACAAACACGCATCCATGATCTGTCTTCTGGCAAAAAATACAAATTTCCACATTTCTGTAGATAGAAGCTTGAAACTTCTACAGAAGAATTTTCTAATACGCTGAATCTAATGGTGTGATTTTCGTTAAGGTTCTATGACTATTAGGGGGTGTTCCTCCTATTTTCTAAAATAAGGCAAATTTTCTCAGGCTCGTAACTTTTGATGGGTAAGACTAAACTTGATGAAACTTGTATAATTAAAATAAGCATTAAAATGCAATTCTTTTTATGTAACTATTGGCATTAAAATTCTGATTTTTAGAGTTTCGGTTACTATTGAGCTGGGTCGGTCCTTACTACAGTTCGTTGCCACGAACTGTTTAATAGGGTTCGTCAAGAAAAGGCATTAGATATCTGAATTCGTCATAGAATAGCCTCATATAGCTTTCCACAACGAGTCATTCTTTGCGGTAGAGCAGGGAATAAAACAATAAAAACTTGCTGTTGTGAAAACTACGACTGGCTATAATTAGGGTGTGTTATTTCACTTAGTCACATAACAATAAAATTACGGCTTGATCAACACTTCAGAGGCAGATCAGGCAACAACATAGGACTTTGTATTTCTCGGTCCAAACCTTAGAAGGAGGTATTGCCTCCCCCTCTAGATTTTAAAAAATACCTTTTTATGGTATTCCCACTGAAAAATCGAGAAAAAGTAAAATCCTTCCCCCCCTAGAATTGGGAAAATTCTATTTTGGTATCTTTATTGATGGAACAAACCCTTGACCCATCTCATTACGTTCTCCGGAATTAGCATCTCTGACCTGGCAATACACTATAGACAATTATCCATCAAGTTGTTAATAAAAATAACCCAATCACCTTCTTATACCTTAATCTGCATAGCTATTAAATAAAAAAAGCGTTTTTTTAGTTAAGATTAAGGAGTACAATTAAAAATTGAAAAGAAACGGAAATTATTCCAGAAATGGGGGAGCTGCCCCCTCCTTAATCTCTCGTTTTTCCCGCTATAGCTTTTTAGTGCTTTAAAAAGCTTCCAATCCTGATTAGACAGCCCTTGTGTTTCAGGGGTCATTCTATAAATAAGAGCTCCTTTTAATAGACCGTGATAAATTTCACAAAAAATACTAGATATTTCGGTCACATATGCAGTGACCGTTATCAGCAGTAATACTCAAATTACGCCAAAGAGAAAGTAAGATAAATAAAAGAGTTTGTATGAGAATTCTGGCAAATCCCCCTATGTAAAGTTTCCCCTGGAAAGTTCACCCCTGGAAACTGCCCTCACCACAAAAAAAATATCCCAGTGGAAAATCTCCTCGAGAACGTCCGCATACTTCTGAATAACAAACAATATATGTAAACAAGTGAAAAAATTAAAAAATTTACAGTCCTTTCCCCAGGGGCCCTGGGGAGTCAGGTCATCCTCAGAGGTATTATTGTTAGATCTCTCAACTATGCTGAACAAAACGACTATCTAAAATTTTTGATGGGATGTTTTCCCCTTTTTCGAAAATCAGGCAAAGCTTCTCAGGCTCGTAGCTTTTGATGGGTAACATTGAACTTATTGAATTCTATATCTTTGGAATCAGCATAAAAAGTCAATTGTTTTGATCCATCTATCATTATCAAAATTCCATTTTTTTTTGTTTCGGTTACTATTGGGTCGTGTCGCTCATTACTTACAGTTTGTTACCACGAACTACTCAAAAACGTAAAAGGCACTTAATTAAACTTCAAGCCCCCACCCATTGGAAGAATCTTTTGGCCCTGACAAATATAGACGATGTACACAATCGGTGCTGGATCCAATGGTGGCTTTAAGGGCACGCCCCCACCCCACAAGAAGGTAGAAAATTACACTAACTATAGGGTTAGAGGGTAAAACTTATCGATGGGGAGGCCAAATTTTTATCGGTGCCTCCCCCATTATTAGCTCTGCACTCTCCCCTGTGCCACATTGCATCTATATGAACATAATGAGTTTTACGCTGTGTATTGCAGAAGAACTTTCAGAGGAGATATCTTTAGTACAAGAGTCTTACTCTTAAAGGCTTTTGCAAAAATATTACTTATAAACTGGATAATATTTTGTGCAATCCAAGCCTATTATTACGAGGAAAGTTGTCAGCAGTGATACCAGATTTTGTGGACGACTTCAGCATTCAGAAGTTATTAAATGGAAACCTTCTTATCTTTATGTTCCATTCCTATGAAATTCTATACCATTGAGTTTTCTATAGAAAAGCTGAATTGTGGAAAATTCCACAGCAATCTCATTTCAGAGATAATAGTGAAGCGTTAGTGCAGTCAAGAATCATACGGGAAAAGGGTTTCGTGGCTTGGATTAAATAGATATAAGGAATTCTTCTTCCGGGAAGTGTTTTTGCCAATAAAATTTCCATGTAGCACGCATTTCGATTACATAGATTTGGTCAGAGTAAGGTTTATTGAAAATTGAAATTTGTGTCACAGCAAGACTGATTTCCCTTTGTAAGCTTTGGAATGTAATGTTTCTGTTGTCATAAGGCTTTAGTATTCCATGGTTAGACAAGATTTTCTCTACAATCTGATGGCTGAGAGTCAGCCTTATGCATCAACCAATTACATTTTTAGTTTTGTTTTATATTTTTTGAAATTGAAAAAATTTGAGATAAATTAAATCAGATGAAGTTTAGATTTTCTAGTATATTTGGGTGAGGTGTTTGTACGTCCGGGGAAGGAGGGGGGAACCCTATGGTTAAGATTAAAAAATATATATTTATAATGAGGAGGCGTGTGGTTGTGTCGAAGAGTGAAGTGGGAGCCGTACTGCGTATTAGTGAAGAATCTTTTATGTTTATGGGTCTTAACGTGAGTTTTGTCACAGAGCAGTGTACTTTAAGTTTAGTTATTTCCTTTTTTTAATTAAACCCGATTAAACTTTTAACTTTGAACATAACCAACAGAAAAGGTAAAAGACAAAACAAGTTTAATTTAAGTATAGCAGTGGAACAAAACACAAAGACAACAACAAAACTTTAATTGGTATTTGTATGATAAACACCCCCCCCCCGCTTCTCAAGTTGTTCATTCAACTGACGCATTATAGAACCAGGTTTTTGCGTTAATTTTTTCAGCTTAACGTGAGGCAATATAAAGAGAAGTGGCGGAATTGATTGAAAATATATAATTCGGGCTATATATTTGCACATTAGGGGGAGGGGGCTAAAGTATTTTAACACAGTGAAGTTAAAGAGCGATTCTTACTACATATTATGCAGAATAATTGTACCTAACAAATTAGGCATGCAGACCCGCTATACATTACCCCCACCCTCCCTTATGTGCAAAAATGTAGCTTAAATCTGTTTCTAAAATGTTATATTTTTATCTTACTTTGGTATATTTCATTTGGATTGAGCGTCAGGGAAACATATTAGAAGAACATGTGGTAGGGGGTATATCATAGAAGTATCATTTAATTAATGAAAAAAAATTAGAGTAAACTTTAAAGAAAAAGATACAGTATTTTTTTTCTAATAAAATGATCTAAAAAATGACAACTAGGGCTCAAGAGAAAAAAAGAACAAACAACAAGAAAATAAACAAATAAATATAACTGACATTTTAATTAAACACTTCCAGAATAGTATTTACTGTGATCTCTAACAAAACAAACGGATGAATATAGCACAAAACGGATAATTCTTCTCTTTTTTTCCGTTGAAAAAGGAGGACGGACATGGAGCCGAGGTATTCGGATTTTCTTATTAATTAAATTTTGTTGTTGTTTTTCTTTGTGTTTTGTTTCACTGATTTATTTAAATTAAACCCGTTTTGCTCTTTTAATTTTTCTTAACGGAAAATCAGTGTGGTCTTAGAAATTATTGAAAAACATGTTGAAACTATCTCAAAAACATGCAATATATAATGCAAATATGTGCAAATTTTCCCAATTTCTAAGGAATTTTGGATCTTTCTCTAAGGAAAAAGTCTATGGAATATCATAATTCTGGCTTGCTGAATTGATAGATCTAAAAGTATCAAATTCAACAACACAAGCAGGCTATCTTGTATTATCGCTGAAAGTAGTAGCTTGTAGGCTTGTCAAAAAATGTAAGTTTTATAGGAAATATATATCGTAATTATTTGAGTTGGTGGTACTGCAATCTTGAGACATCAGTATTAAAATGAACTTTCATGGTTTTGTCACACAAGGCCTTCTAAATTATCAAACCCTAAAATTTTTTCAAAAATAGTCACCATGGAATTAAATTTGACCCTAAACTGTTTTGAATTACCTTACTTATCAAACTTAGATTTGTCTTAAGGCTAATTAGTTGATAACAGAATTTTTCTTGTTGTTGTTAAGGCGTGTGAGCTTTAAATTTGTTTTAACCAGTTATCAGGGATGTAGCCAGAATTTTATCCAGGGGGGGGGGTCATTTTTCAAATCATACTACCAGTAATACTAATGATATGCCAAATTTATTCAAGGATATGAAATGATTGAACTCAATTAAAGGGTATGAAAGAGTGCCTTCTGGAAAATTATTCTAATGACATCTGATAGGTCGGCTATCTAAATATAATTATTTAAGATTTTTTAACATGGCACCATTTTAAAAGCATCAGTTTGTCCATTTCGATTTTTTGGAAAAGACCCTCGCCTAATCCGTCTCCTACACTGAAAAATAAACGAAAGGAAGGTGTACAAGTGAAAGAAAACTTTTGAAGTAAACTAAACCGAACCAGGAAAGTGACTGAACAAAATATAGGCCAAACAAATGAAAGACCGTTCAGAAATTAGATTGGGAGAGAATTCTTTCTCTAGTGAATAGTCCTTACTGCTGTCTATTGCCCTGATGTGTTAGGAAGGCTAATTGACCTTGTTTTAAAACAAAAAAGGAGTAATCTGAATCTCTTTCTATTAAATCATCATAAATAGAGTTTACAAAAATATTTCTAGTATCTCTATTTAAAACGGGATTCCTACGTCCGTGTTTTTAAATTTCATTTGCCTCCCAAAAAGATTGCGGTAAATCATTTAGTGTGGAGCTGTTTGCGGAAATATATGTTTCGTCTTTTCTCACTGGCTGAAAATCGCCCACTTTTAAATTCTTTTTTTTCCTTTATGTCTAACGTCATGTATAACCAATGTAGTTTCAGAACATATGTAGTAGAAGGGGGTAAGAGATCCGGGACTAAAAGCAGTCGAGGCGTTTTATAGAGGATAGGCTTGAAGAACGCCTGTCAGTAGAAAAAGATGTTCACACCGGATGAAAACAGAAGAGAGGAGGGCATGGACGACAGATACACGCATTTTTTTTTACAGAACAGATAAGGTAGCCTACTTAAAGTTGAAATGTTTCGTACATCTTGAAATTTTTGTAACGAGAGTAGGGTTTTTGTTCTTTGCTTCTAGTGGTACTGAATATAGATCTGGATTACTTTTGGTGGAGTTTTTTATTATAAATGGTAATTGTAAACTTTACATTTCGACTCACATCCGTTCCCTAATCCTCCACCAGTCTTCAATGTTGCACCGGGTTAACTCATTTCTTCCTCCTGATGTCATGGTTTCTCTTTATTATGCTTTTATTTATCCTTACTTTTCTTATTGCTGCTCTGTCTGGGGTAATACTAATAAATATCTTCTCTGCTCACTTCAAAGAGCCCAAAATAGGGCAGTGAAGGCCACTTTTCATCGCCCTTGGCTTTAACCTTCCTCTGATCTTTATAATGATACTGGAATAGCTCCGCTGGATCATATTATAGGTAAAAGTAATCTTTATTCAGCGCATTCTGCTTTTCTAGGTACTCTTCCACCGCCCCTACAGCAATGTTTTTCTCGGACAGGCTCAGGTAGGTGCTCTTCTTTTTTACGTAGTTCTTCTCGACGGTTTATTTTACCAAATCGATCATCTACAGCAGCCCAGAGGTTTCCTATATATCAATCAATTATATTATGGAACTCCATCACTCCGGATATCCCTCTATTTCTTTTTGCAAAGGCAGTTTTTCGTCGGATCTTTCCAGTTTAGTAGTTTCTCTCTCTCTCCCTCTCTCTCTCTCTTTCCTTTGTTTTAATTTTTCCAGTTTTCTCTTTTCCTATTATTTCTCCTTTTTGGAATTCTTTCATAATTGATCAATCTCTCTCTTATTCTTTTTAAAATTGTTTTCAGGAATCTTCTTAACTTTTAATGTCCTTGTTTATTTGTATTTTTTCTTAATTTCTAATGTGAACTTTTTCTCTCCTGTTTCTCTACTGTCTTGGTTTCTACTTATTTCTTTCGTTATAATTACTATCAGTTTTTTTTGTTTGTTTTTACTGTATGCTAGTGTTTATTCTTCCTCATCCTCATTTCATACGTATTGTTTGATTTAGGGTGTTACTTATGGTTCTTTAAGTGCCGTATTATTGTGCTGTATGGCCCATAACAAGCAAAGCTTCTTGGGCAAAATAACTTTTTTACATTTGTAATAGTGTTTTAGTATTAATAAAATGATTGATTGAAGGATGACTATGAGAGGAATTATATAAGAATCGTAAGTGATTCGTCAGCTAAAAACTATTAACCAATCAGACTCGAACCATCATATTGAAGCTCCCCAATACTACTACTGCTACTTCTAATTACTATCCGCAGCACCAAGCCACCTAAGGCCAACACAGCTACGCACGCTCCTCCTCCAACCCAATCTATTCAAGGTCTCCCTCTTTACACCCTCCTAGGAAGTTCCAATTTCCTGTAAATCTTTATTAATGACATCCTCCCGCCTCAAACGAGGACAACCTACTTTCCGTTTAGCCCTTAACACGAGTCATTAAACAAGAATTTGGAAAGTGTGTGAAGAAAGAGCTTCCCAACTCCTTACAGACAGTCTGTGAATCAAAATATATACAAGAAATTTTATCATATATTATGTGCGCAGAAATATTTCAACGCCTTCCTGCTGGGAAATAGATACCATCAGGATTTTCCCGGAATTTCTTGTCGTTTTGATCAGATTTACTTTGTTCTATTTTTGGTGAAACAGAGACGGAACCAAATGAATCATTTAACTGAAAAAAGAGTATTGTTAAACATCTATTCTTTAACATGCCTAAGAGTGGAAACTTAAGTTAAAATTTGATTTTTACGCTAATTATAGGAGCGGGAATATCTCTCTTAATAAGGAAGTTTGATACAATTTCTGGAGAAAATTCTCTTTAGTAAGAAACTGAATTAAGACTCTGGATGGATTCCAGCACTGTCACTCGAATAACTGGAGTTACTCCAGCCTTGTTTTCAAATCGATTTTGGGAAAATCTTTACCTCTACTTATCACACGTTTTTCTTAATAAGAACCTTAAATACCTCTTTTTAGGTGTTTTAATATTAATTTCTAAAATAACAGTAACAACTTAGAGCCAGCATGTGCCATATAGGACATAAACCTTGTAATGGGGTCATTATTGGCTATTGGAGCTCCTGGGGCTTCAAATTGTTGAATAGACATAGAAATATACAACTTTTAAGAGTTTTTTGGGAAATTTAAAATGCCCACCTCTTGGACAGTGATGATATGGTCTAGGTCTTTATGTCAGGACAAAAACCCCTAGCTGGACAAGAATACATAAAACCTTTGTGAAAACTATAAACAGGGTACAAGGGAGAGTGAAAATTAAATCTGATTATTTGAACTAGTTTATTGGACATTTTGGCTACCTATTATGCTTGACTACATATTTATCAAATTGGTGGGGGAAAATGGGACGTCAATTTTTAATGAAAAACACCTCATTATACAGATATAGAGTTTTTCGTAGCAGGGGGATCCATTTAAAAAAAGAGAGGCTGGTAAAAAAAAAATCAAAAAAGTTAATCAAAGATGGCAACGAGCTGCTTAGGGACGTATAACTTTCGTTTGAAAGTGTTATTGTCTTTGAAATCAATTGGTAATGTTGGAATTTTTACTGTCGGAAACCGCTGTCAAATTTATTTATAAATAATTCTACATGAATTCTTGCCCTTGTGGCTGCGCAGGTTGAACTGCCTTCTGCTACTCTTACTATTAGTACAAACAACTCTCTGCAGGACCACGCTGATCGAGGCTAACGAAATTGAGTACTCTTCTCCTCCATCTTAATCTGTCCAAACTTTATACTTTTGCCCCCTCCTTATGATCTTTAACTGGTTCTTTCTAGGACGAATGAGGCCCTACTTTATTCTTTCAAACTTTCTTCAACTTTGAATCAACACCCTGTGTCTTGGCTATTCTACTTTTCACATCGTCACTGCATCCATTATCTTTACTAATAAAACTGTCCATGCAAGTAAAGCCATCCACTTGATCAATGTTCGTCTTATCCATCATTACCTCTATACTTTCATTTATTCCGATTCTATTAAAGTTTATTTTTAAACTTTTTCCTGTACCCTGAATGCTCAAGCCTTCGAAAAAAAATGCGAATATCTTTCTCTAAGATACTACAATCATCTGTATAATCGAAATCTAAGAGAGTTTTGCCTTCCCATTTGATTACACGCTCTCCCATTGCCGTTGCCATGTTCCTTGGGACTAGTCAATGAAAACACATAAGATAAACTGGAAAAGGACACAGCCCGGTCTAATTTTTGATTTAACAACAAACTCGCTCCTAACCTCAATTCCTACCTTAACCAGACGAACATCGTTCTAGTACTTAGTACTAACCGTTTAATCTACATATCTGGTAAACCATACAGAGATTGAACCTTGACTAAAGCTCTTCTATTAGCTGGATCAAATGCTTACTCATAATTTAGAACACCAAGGACTAAATGGGCTGATGGATCAGACACTTCTCAATTCTTAATAGAGGAGGGAAGTTTTGGTCGACGCATCAACCCCCCCCCCTTAAAAAAATATGTTGTCAAAACATTATCTAAAACCTCTTTTAGAATAGTAAGTATCATCACGCTAAGTAATTTGCTTTGTATAGAAACAAAGCTAAGCCTCTAAAATTAATAACCTCACGAGGCTATAAGTCATACTTCTTTTGAGGGGGATTAATAAAAATTTTCCTAAGATTACTAGGAAATTCTGTTTTTTCCGATAATCATATTCAAAATATTCAGTAATTTGTCCCTTCACAGTCACCATATTTCCAAACTTATTTACCACACTATCAGCACCTGAGACGTTTTTTAATCCTTTCAGTAGTGTCTCTAACTCTTCCTTGGAAAATAAATCCTTGTGATGTGTCCTCCCTATATCCCCCAATTTGATTAACAGTGTTTTTGCTCGAAATCTTACTCATTTTCGGTGAATAATGGGGTCAACTTTGGTCGGGATTGCAATATTATTGTTTTAAATCAAACTAAAATTATTTATTTCACAATTAGTATTTGATTCCAACCATCGTTTGCATTTTGGGGTTTCTGAGCATGTTGATTATAAATTAGAATTATAATATCTTTATCAAAGTCCATTGAGAATTTCAACTTATTGTTCTTGGAAGTTCCTCGTAAATTACTGATACGTTCTTGTGACCTTCTGTATATGCATTTTGTCTTTTAATATTGTTCGATATACCACTCATTGTGCCCTGAAAATTTAAATTTGAAACCCTTAGAAACTCCTGATAAGCTACAGATATGCCTTTTGACAGCCTTAGATGCCCATTGTGTCTTTTATTTTATTCAACGTCTTTGTCAAATTTCTTGAACATGTAAACTTGATGCATGTAAAAGTTCCTGATAAACAGAAGGAATGGTCTTTTGACAATCTGGATACATTGTCTTTAGATATTGTTCTAAATCCCTCTTAATATACCATGAAAGTTTTAGCTTAATTCCCTTTAGTCGTTCCCAAAATGTTGCACATGTATTGTTTTGGTAACCTGGATGGGCATAATGCTTTGCATTTGGTTCAATATCCCCTCTCATCATTCCTCTAAGATTTCAATTTTTCTTTAGTCGTTCCTTATGAATTTAAAATACGCTCTTTTGACAATCTGGATAAACTTAGTTTCTTTTTTGATTTAGATCAAAACTCAAATTTCAACTTAGCCTAATACCCTTAGCCAATCTTGATTTATTGCAGATACGCTTAGCTTAACAATTTGGGTGCTTTTGATTTAGTTCAAATTCTTCTGAACACTCCCTTTAAGTTACAACTTAACAACCTTTAAGTTGTCCCCGAAATGTTGCAAATATATCGTTTTGGTGGCCCAGTTGGACATTGTGTATTTTGCTTTATATCAATACCCCTTCAATTTGCCTTGAATTCTAAACCCAAAGAAGCTCCCGGTAAATTGAAGATATGCACTTTAAACAACCTTAGGTGCATGCAGGGTCTTTCGATTTAGTTGTATCCCCGCCAACAAACGCAATGAAAGAAAAAATATGACGATCACCGATTAATATACTGACTGCTCGGAAGTTCAACAGACCAAGTCAAACAATCCGGAATTTCTTCCAAAATGCGAATGAGCTATGTATTATATCATATTTATGCACATGAGGTTCTAGGAACATAATCTATAGCAAAGCGTTCCTCTGGTCCTTGTTCCGATACAATTGGTCCTTGTTCCGATCTAATCCTATTCTAGAGAATGCTCTGATAATTACAATATAAAATATTCACGATAAAACTTTGAAAATTTTGCAAAACAGAGGTGCTTGATTTATATCAAACAGTTCGTGGTAACGAACTGTAGTAAGGAGCGACCCGGCTCAATAGTAACCAAAACTCTAAACAACGGAATTTTGATACCAATAATTACATCAAAAGAATTTCATTTTAATGTTGATTTCAAATATATAAGTTTCTTCAAGTTTAGTCCTGCCCATCAGAAGTTACGAGCCTGAGAAAATTTGCCCTATTTTAGAAAATACGGGAAAACACCCCTTAAAAGTCATAGAATCTTAACGAAAATCACACCATCAGATTCAGCGTATCAGAGAACCCTACTGTACAAGTTCCAAGCTCCTATCTACAAAAATGTGGAATTTTGAATTTTTTGCCAGAAGACAAATCACGGATGCACGTTTATTTGTTTGTTTGTTTTTTGTTTTGTTTTTTCCCCAGGGGTGATCGTATCGACCCAGTGGTCCTAGAATTTTGCGAGAGGGCTCATTCAAACGGAAATGAAAAGTTCTAGTGCCCTTTTTAAGTGACCAAAAAAATTGGAGGGCACTTAGGCCCTCTCCCACGCTCATTTTTTTCCAAAGTCGTCGGTTCAAAATTCTGGGATAGCCATTTTATTCAGCATAGTCGAAAAAACTTATAACTATGTTTTTGGAGACGACTTACTCCCCCACAGTCCCCGTGGGAGGGGCATCAAGTTACAAATTTTGACCAGTGTTTGCATATAGTAATGGTTTTTGGGGAGTGTACAGACGTTTTCAGGGGGATTTTTTGGTTAGGAGGGGAGTTGAGAAGAGGGGGTTATGTGGGGGATACTTTCCATGGAGGAATTTGTCATGGGGGAAGAAGATTTCCATAAAGGGGGCACAGTATTTTCTAGCATTATTTTAAAAAAACAATGAAAAAGTAAATATGCAAAAAATTTTTCAACTGAAAGTAAGGAGTAGCATTAAAAATTAAAATGAACAGAAAATATTACGCATGTAAGGGGTTCATCTCCTCCTAATACCTCAGTCTTTACGCTAAAGCATTTTTAGTAATTTCAACTATTTATTCTAAGGCCTTTGTGATTCAGGGGACAAAATTTAAGCTTTAGTGTAAAGAGAGAGGTATTGACGAGTGGGTGAACCCTCTCATATACATCATAAAAACGTACAAATATAGAAGTTTGTTACCTAAGCTAATTCGTAAGTTACATATATCTTTTACTAATGAAAACGTTCGTAAAAAACTAAAAGTTCTAGTTGCCTTTTTAAGTACCCAAAAAATTAAAGGGCAACTGGGCCTCCTCCCCCTCCTTTTTTCTCAAAATCATTCGATCAAAACTATGGGAAAGCCATTTAGCCAAATAAACAAATATGCAAATTTCGCTTTAATTATTCATCTGCGGAGAGCCGAAATCAAAACACGGATTAACTAAAAAACGTTCAGAAATTAGATATAAAAAAACAAGTTTTTTTAACTGAAAGTAAGGAGCAACATTAAAACTTAAAACGAACAGAACTTACCCCGTATAGGAAAGGGGCTGTTCCCTATTCAACGCCCTGCTCTTTAAGCTAAAGTTTTTACTGTTTTTAAAATTAGAGTTGAGAGAAAGAGTCAAACTTTAGCGCAAAGAGCAGGGTGTTGAAGAGGGAACAGCCCCTTTCTTTGCCGTAGCAAAAAACGTGTTTTTTGCCGTAGCAAAAAAGAGCAAATTTGCAGTCTCCGGTATTCGTCGTCATTACCTCTAGGATTCGAATTGGCCAGAGGGGATAGCCCTCAAATTTGGCTAGGAATAAATCACCGATTTTAATGTTCGCAGGATTCATGCCTAGTAAATGAAAGATTATAAAGTGAAAGAAATTTATCTTTCCGTGAGGGCCGAGCCTCACTAATGTATCCAAGTGAAGAATCAGTCCAAACTGTGCGAGGTCGGCCCAACTGCTAATCCTTCTCTACACTAAACAGCGTAATTAACGCGCAGGCAAATTATACCCAATTTTCTCTACACACCACACTTGGCTATCGTATCTAATTTTCTCAATTCAAAACGCCAAAAATCTGATTGTGTGATAAATTCAAGCATCAGATTGCACAATTTATGTAGTCACTGAATTAATTCATGGCTAAGGAATCAAGTTCAAACAATTCAAAAGTTCAAACAGGTGTAATCCCTTTGAGAGCTAGTTCAATACTGCAGCATATCAGTATAGCCTACTGCAGGCATCTTCTTTGAATTAAATTCTTTTTTTCGGTAATCTCGGTTATAACGTTTTTTTTCTGAAATTATGAGAAATAGAAACATTCAGATCGAAATAAAGATTTTTAATTTTATGAATGGATTAAGAATATTAAGTGGAAACTTTCAGAGCATGATGAGGGGGATGTACAACTGATGAAAAGGCAATATGCGCAAACTTCCTTATATGAAATTACTCCGTATATGAAAGGGGCTTTTCCTCTTCAACGCCCCGCTCTTTACGCTAAAGGTTTTTACTGTTTTAAGAGGTAGAGTTAAGAGAAAGAGTCAAACTTTAGCGTAAAGAGCAGCAAATTTGCTGTTTTTTGCTACGGCAAAAAAAAGGGGCTGTTCCCTCTTCAACGCCCTGATCTTTGCGCTAAAGTTTGACTCTTTCTCTCAACTCTAATTTTTACAACAGTAGAAACTTTAGCGTAAAGAGGAGGGCGTTGAAGAGGGAAAAGCCCCTTTCATATACGGGGTAATTTCTGTTCGTTTTAAGTTTTAATGTTACTCCTTACTTTCAGTTAAAAAACTTGCTTTTTATTTAATATTCTTTAAGAGTCTTGGATAGATCTTTGTGGCCCTGGGAATGATCGGATTAGAGGCATCAATCATCACTGTCACAGCCAATGCTACTTAAAACCCTTAGATTCACTTCTTTCTAAAAAAAACTTTTCTAAATTTCTCTACGTAATTAGTACATATTAGTACTTAGTAATTTATAATTAGTACAATTACTACGTAATTAGGAAATTAGTACTCAAACTTCTGTATAAAGCTATGCTGAGAAGCAGCTTCAAATTAGCAATTATGTGGTTGAACGATTTAATTAAACTGTTATCTCCGTTTGAACAAATCCAGGATTTCAAGAGCAAGATCAATATGTGCATCCGAACTGGTAAAAATGTTGATCAGAAACATACAATTTTGGAGATTTTGAGAGTCCAGGGACTTGAATGGGTTTGAAAGTTATTTTTTAAAAGACTGTGGAAGAAGTGAATTCTGTCTAATGAGAAAATTCACCAAATGTTTAGTTTTCCAAAGCTAGATAGCATCATAGTTGGCTTGTTGAGGTGTACTGTCCCTCAATGTTAACCTGCACCACTGTTTACAGTCAGTAGTGATGCTTCTCAGCTTTTAAAATGAGCCATAGTCACTATTATTTTCTTCCTTTAATGATTTATGATGACGAAGAAGTTTAACGGCGAATCCCTCAAGACGCAGCTGTTATTAATTTTCTTCAAGACGCATGTGCTTGTTACGTAATTGGGAAAGTTTTCTTAAAGACGCCGGGCTCTTGCAAGAAGTTCCACTGGACCTTAGCAACCAATTCCAATGGGGGGTCCTAGGAGTCAATCCCAAGGGGGGAGGGGGGCTTAGCAACCAATTCCCATGGTGGTCTTAGCAGTCAATTCTCCCGTGGCCCTAACATACAAACTTAACGAGGGACCCCAGCGAACAATTCCTACAGGACCCATAGCAACCGATTCCATCGGGGATCCTAGCAGTAAATTCCGTTGGGACCCCTAACATCCAATTTCACCCGGGGGTCCTAACTTAACTACCGGGGCACCCCCTGGTATCCACTTTCACTGGGGGTCCTAGAATCCAATTCCATCGAGCCCCTAGGATCCAATTTTGTCGGGGGACCTAACCTAATCACTCGGGGCCTTAGCAAACATTTGAAACGGGTGCCCTAGCAGTTAATTCCATCGGGGGTCCTAGCATCCGATTAGCCAGGGCCCAAGCGAGTAATTCCAAATGTGCCCTTAGCAACCAATTTTGATGGAGGCCCTATCAGTCAATTCCGACGGAGCCCTAGCATCCAGTTTCACCGGTAGCCCCTAACCTAACCAACGTCACCCTAGATCCAATTCAACTAAGGTCCTAGCAAACAATTCCAACGGGAGCCCTAGCTCCCAATTCAGACGAAGCCTCTAGTATCCAATAACATTGGGGGCCCCTAGTAATCAATTTCACCGACAAGATGTTTTTCAAGATTTTTCAAGATTTCGTTTGTTGCTATGCGATAGGGAAATGTACTTATGTTAAAGATGACGCATTCACACATGACTTGTTTCTTCTGCCCCCATGGGGGATCTCTGCTTGTAACTGAGGTGAACACACACGTTTGTGTCACATAATGACGATGTACACGTGGGATGTTACGTAATACTTTAAGAGATTTCGTTTTCTTTCAATTTGTTTTTCCTAGGGAATCTTTATATTCTAATGATTTTTGTCCCCATCAGGATTCGAAAGGGCATTTCTATCCAATTGAATGGAGCGTTAACCATGTGAACTGTGAAAACAGTTCTAATATTTTTATTCGGCTAATACATTCCACATGATAACCTATTGCAAACAAGGAGAATCCCCGGTTAACGCATACTAGAATGATTAAATGGTTCGCATGTTTCCAACCCTTTCCAGATAAGAGCACAAGCGTCCCTATCATATTGATGTTTCCTCCATTAGATGTATCTGCCTATTACAATGTTATTAATTTTCTAGCGTGATCTAGACAGCATACAAATATATACAAATTTTACTAATGAAAACAAATCTAAAAAGTATTATTAAATCATAGAAAGAGCAGTTAAAATTCAAAAAATTCAAAAAACGTGAAAAAGCTTATAAATGACAAAATATAAGCAAAATGAATCGTAAAATCACAGAAAAAGCAGTTAAAAGGCAAAAAATGGGAGAAACATGAAAAAACCTGATATAGGGTAAAATATAAGCAAAAACAAGCATCAATTAAACAAAGGCAGGGGTACTAGCCACAAATTCCAGATGGAGGGGTTGTTATTAGAGTTGAATTTGGCCCTTTTCAAGAGTTATTTCTCAGAGGTTTAATGGAAAGGTCTCATTTCTTTCAGCCAAGACTATAAATATTGACGCCACCGTGACAATATGTGGCTGGCCAAACCCCTAGCAATCAATTTCAGAGGAATCCTCTAACATCCAATTACTCAGGGGGCTTAGAAACGATTTCCAATGGGACCTTGGTTTATTCCAACAAGGCCCCCTAACCTCGAATTCCAACAGCACCCCTAGCAACTAATTTCAGAGAGGGCTTGTTATTAGAAATAAATTCAAATCAAATTAAGAATTATTTCTCAGAAGCTTTAATGGAAATGCTATTTTTCTTTGAGCCATGGCTGTTTATATTCACGCCACCATGACAATATGTGGCTGACCCACCCCCAAGCGAGCAATTCCAGTGGGATCCCCTAACATCCCATTCCACCAGTGGTCCGGGAAACTAACTCCAAAGGGACCCTAGCGAGCAATTCCAGCGGGGTTCCTTAATATATAATTCCAACGTTGTGCCCCCTGGCAACCAATTCCAGAGGGGAAGTTTGTTATTACAGATAAATTTAAACTAAAGAGTTATTTCTTAGATGATTTAATGGAAATGCTACGTTTCTTTGAGCCTAGGCTGTGCATATTCACGCCACCGCAACAATATCTGGTTAGCCCGCCCTAGCAACCAATTTCAGAGGGGGGGGTTGTTATTAGAGATAATTTAAAACAAATTAAGAGTTATTTCTGAGAGGTTTTAATTGAAAACTACGTTTCTTTGAGTCAATGCTAGGCATATTCACCCCACCGTGACAATATGTGGTTAGCCCACCCTAGCAACGAATTCCATAAAGTGGGGGTTGTTATTAGAAGCAAATTTATACCGGATTATTTCTGAGATATCTTGATGAAAATGCCTCATTTCTTTCAGTGAATGTTACATTTCAGTCCCCCAACTGCTGAAAAATTCTTTTTATAGCTTCCACCTTAACTTTAAGCTGTGGAACATGTTAGTTTAAGCTATTCGCGTCACTTTGTCACAATATGGATGGCACACGGCACCCTCCCGTAACCCTCAACGGGATGGCCTCCACAGCGATTCTCATCACCGTGACAATGTGTTATTATGGGCTGCCCCGTGACAATTCTATGATGCTTATTATCATTTCTAAGACATTTTCCAGATATTTTCTTTTAAAAAATTATGTTTATAGTCCATTTCGCAAGCCACCCCTCAATGTGATGCCCTCCACGGCAATTCAAGCTACCATGCCAATAGGTGGCTGGCTCGTGGCACCTTTTAGCGCCAGTTCATCATTCCAAAGATATTTTCCAATGGCCAATTTTTTTCACAAGCCAACCCTCCGTGATACACCATGTTAATTCATGCCACAGTGTCACTCTGTGACTAGTCCTCTGGCACCCCCTCATCATTCCTAAAACATTTTCAGATATTTTCCTGTTAAGAATCATAGATTAAATCTATTGATTCATGTTTTTTCGCAAGTCAATCCTCCATGATAAGCCATGTCAATTCACGCCAGCGTGCCACACTATTACTGAACCACTGGCACCCCGTCGTTATTCCTAAGACATTTTCCAGATACTTCCATGATAAAAATATGATTGAAATTTGAATGTTCATGCTTTTCTTAAGCCAACCCTCCGTGATACACCATGTCAATTCACAGCACCGTGTCACACTATGAATGGCCTCCTGGCAACCCCTCATCATTCCTAAGACATTTTCCAGTATTTTCCTTTAAAACAATCATACATTAAATCCATTGATTCATTTTGTTTTCGCAAGCCAACTCTCCGTGATGCACCATGTCAGTTCACGCCACCGTGCTACATTAGTCCTTACCCTTCGGCAGCCAAGGTACACTGTCATTATCTTTAAGACATTTTCAAGATATTTTCATGTTAAAAATACCGCATTAAATCCATCGGTTCATGTTTTTGGCAAGCCATCCGTCCGTGATAAACTATGCCAATTCACGCCACCGTGCCACAGTATTATCGAATTTCTTGCATCTTCTGGCACCCTATCATTATTCTTAAGATGTTTTCCACATATTTTCACGGTAAAAATATGATTTAAATCGAATGGTTCATACACTGTCAATTCACGCCAACGTTTCACACAATAACTTGCCCCTTGACCCCCTCTCACCATTTCTAAGACATTTTCAGATATTTTACTGTTACAAATGATGCATTCAATCAATTGATTTATGTTCTTTCGCAAGCCAACCCTTCTTGACACTAATTCCCCTTTGGAAGCCTCTGGCACACCATTATTATTCCTAAGACACATTCCAGATGGTTTTTTTTTTGTTAAAAATAACGCATTAAATCCATTGCTTCATGTTTTTTTTCAAGCCAACCCTCCGTGAAACACCATGTCAATTCATGCCACACTACCACACCATTACTGCCCCCTTGGCACCTCTTGACACCCCCTCTTCATTCTCAAGACATTTCTAAATATTTTTCTAATTTGGTGATAACCCATTCCACTTCCCCCACTTCTGACCCCTGGTTAAAACGGTTCCACCTCCGATCCTGCTGGCTTCCGCCACGGTTCAACCGATTCCAGCTCCCAATATGCCCCCTCTGATCCCAACTCCGAATCTGACTCCAGTTAAGTCACGTCCGTATTCCCCACTTTTGCCCCCCCCCTGATTCCACAATTCCGATTCCACCAATTCTGCTCCAAGTTCCACCAATTCCAAGATTTTGTTTGAGGCTGACCTCATGGTAATCTATGGCTGGCAAATGACACCCTTCTGGTGTACACGATCACGCCTAAGGGTTTTTCAAACATTTTCCCCACAAAAACACCTTTTTAAACTAAAGATGACCATTGATTTTTATTTGAAGAGCGGAAACTTGCTGGGTCCCCCAAGGGCACCCGGTTGGTATGGTTGCTTGGGCCCCCAGTGGTTAGATTAGGGCCCAAATGGAATTGGATGATAGGGGTCCGATGAAACTGGATTCTGGGCCCCTCCTCCACTGAAATTGGATGTTAGCCCCTCCTCCTCCCTATTCCCAGTGGCTAGGGTAAGTTAGGGGCCTCCGTGAAACGTAATGCTAGGAACCCCAATGGAATTGACTTCTATGGGCCCAGATGGATTTGGTAGGTAGGGGGGCTCATTGGATTTGCTTGCTAGGGAACCCAGGATAATTGGGTGCTAGGGTCCCGTTAGAATTGACTGCCAAGTCCCCCGTTGAAATGGTATGCAAGGTCCGCCCTTTAGAATTGAATCCTATCCCCCCCCCCCCGATGCAAATGGTTGCTAGGGGTCTGGTGGAATTGCTCACTAGAGCCCGGCGCCTTGAACAAGACATTCCCTATTACGTGAAATGCACCTGCATCTCTTAGAAAACATTCCCTATTACGTAAAAACCACCTGCGTCTTAAATAAAATTAATAACAGCTGCGTCATGAGGGAATCGCCATTAAACTTCTTCGTCATCTAAAATCATTAAAGTAAGAAAAGATTACTGGCTATGGCTAATTTTAAAAGTAGAGAGGCATCACTACTAGTCATGGGTCCTTCATGGTGAATTTATAAGAAGTCCCTTTGACGCTAATGTGGTGCCACGATGTACAGACAGAATTCTCTTGTGAAAATGGGACAGAAAATAGAGCTAGAATAGAACGAAAATTTTAAACAATTGGTCAAATTACACCTATTGAAAGATTGTTAACGTAACCTCCCACCAGTGTCCCGTTAGAATTGACAGCCAAGGCCCCCGTTGGAATGGTTTGCTAGGTCCGCCCTTTAGAATTGAATCCTAGCCCCAACCCCCCCCCCCTCCCCACCCGGATGCAAATGGTTGCTAGGGGTCCGGTGGAATTGCTCGCTAGAGCCCGGGCCTCGAACAAGACATTCCCTGTTACGTGAAATGCACCTGCATCTCTTAGAAAACATTCCCTATTACGTAAAAAGCACCTGCGTCTTAAATAAAGTTAATAACAGCTGCGACTTGAGGGAATCGCCATTAAACTTCTTCGTCATCTGAAATCATTAAAGTAAGAAAAGATTACTGGCTATGCCTAATTTTCAAAGTGGAGAGGCATCACTACTACAGTCATGGGTCCTTCAAGGTGAATTCATAAGAATTCCCTTTGACGCTACTGAGGTGCCACGATATACAGACAGAATTCTCTTGTGAAAATGGGACAGAAAATAGAGCTAGAATAGAATGAAAATTTTAAAACAATTGGTCAAATTACACTTATTGAAAGATTGTTAACGTAACCTCCCACCGGTGTCACGCTAAGGCACCCTTGTTCCTACACATATATTAAATCTAAACTCAGTGGATGATTGTTTTGACTGTTGATGCATTAACTAAACCTTAACGCCCGTCCTGCGGCTTTTTCACTAGAACAAAAGCTGACTTCGCTGGCTTTTTACCACCTCCCTCTGCTATCAACGGGCTTGGACCATTAGTCCTTGCAAATATGGCCCCATACATTTGCTATGTTGTCGTCACGTATCTTTTACTCGAGCGATCCTTGGTCTTTGGTCTTTGGACGATTGTCGTTTTCTTTAAGCAATATTTTCTGATTTTAATATGCTGTTTTTGGTATTTCTTTTCAGCTCTGGATACTTTCTGATCCCTGCCACTGATTTTGACCTGTATTTCCCTAACAATCTGACAAAAAAGAAATATTTGTCTATATTGTGCATTTTAAAGTTACAAAAAGCAAAACTCTCTAATTACTCTGACTATGACTACAAAAACAACTCAGATACTTATAAAGATATTCAGCTGATCAGCAATATTGTTTTAGTTTTGTTTTGCGTCTCTTTGCCCCCTTTACCAATTATTTTAAAAGGGACAAAATAATTTTTCTTACGAAAGTAAAAGGTGGAATCGAAATTTAAAACAAACGAAAATTATGGCTTCGCAGATTACGCAATATATATATTTAAACCTGTTCAAACAAACTGACTCGTGACATTTTTCAATATCTGTAGAATTGTAAACTAAAAACCCTCTACTAAAAACACAAACTCAATCCCCAAGAAACAAGATGTCACTCTCTTAAGAGAAGAAAATTCCATAAATAGCCCGCGGGAAAGAGGAAACTAATTTGTAAGGCTTTAAATGGTCTCTCACCGGCCATTTATCAAACTTTTACGTACAATTTTTATGTTCTGCTGCAACTACTTCCATTACTAATCAAAAACTACAGCACTAAGTCCCCTGAGGCCAACACAGCTGCACACGCTCCTCTTCCGTACCAATCTATTCAAAACCTCCCTCTGTATAGCCTCCCATGAAGCTCCTATTCTCATTAAATTTTTCCTTACGCATTCTCCCATCCCATTCGGGGATGACGTGCTTTTTGTTTGGCCCTAGAGGGTTGGCCGACAAGGAAAATCTTTAGAAACATGTCATCCTTCATCCGCAGAACGTGTCTTAGCCGTCGTTATCTTTGAGAACCACTTCGTTAAAAAATCGTCTATTTTCATGAAAGTGAAAAATAAATAAATAATCTTTTACTGATTGAATAGCTTTTTTCAGGCCGGTTTTTTGGCTTTCACTTACCAAGGGGGTAACATGGGGGGAAAGGGATATGAAATAGCGAGGATCTTAAATCTCCTGGTGAGAGTTGTCGACCATGGATATTACAACAGCACCCTCATTATGCTTCCCAGCCTTTGCGTTTCAGAAATGTCACCAAAAAGTGGTTGTAGTTTTCAAAAAAGAGTTATTATGACGAATTTATGAGATAGTGGTTTTAATTTTGCCATTAGATATCTCTCCACGATCTTTCAGTGGCCTGCTAGACCTAGCAGAAAAAAATAAACTAAACCTACTATATAATGCTAAAATTCTGGTAGCTGCATATTGTAGCTGCATATTGGTTTTTACTTACATTTCATGACCATGACCTGTTAGTCAATCTTTTTGATGCTTCATTTAATTCAGCAAAAAAAATCTGTTTACTCGTGTATTTTCAAACTCCTCCTTCTCATGCTCAAGACTTTTTACTTTCAGGGGTCCGCAGTTTCAAGTTGATGGTAACAAGTTAGAGTAAACCAAACAATGCTGCCTGTTTTTTTTAAGATTGGGGTTATAAACCCTATATAGGATTCAGACCATGATAAATTAATTGGCAATCTTAGAATTTGCATTCCTTGATATTCTCAACATTGATGTTTTGTGCCCCAAAACGACAGAACAAGCCACTTCTCTGCATTTTTTCAGGATAGCGGGGAGGGGGAATAAAGACATCCTGTTCGAACTTGTAGTCATGAAAAGCTGAATGGTTATCGTCAAATTTTCGATTTCCCTGTATTTTGAACTTCTTTGGGCAAAAATTGTTCTTATATGATACTATATTAAATAATAACAAGAAAATATTACTTTTCTACGGCACAGTCTTTTGTTGTCTAAAGCTAGATACTGCAATGTCTATTAAAACCAGCCCTCTCCCAAGATACTATGAACAATGGTTCGAAAGGGTCATCACTGGAGGGAAAAAAAGAAGAAATAGGAGACACGGACGGAAAAGTGTTTTTCCATGTTATATAAGGGGGGACTGTAAATCTCCTTAGTAGAGTTTTCAACCATGATAATTTCAACTGTGTGCTTTTAATTTTCGATCATAACCCCAGTAACAAGGGTCTGTGGGTCACTTTTACCAAGATATCACATTTTTTCTTCTCTATTTTTCCGTTTCATGTGATTTCCATGTGAGATTTTTCTTATTATTTTCTTTGTAATACAGAATCCTTTAGCTGTCTTTTTATTTCTTGAGCTAGTGTCGTTAAAAAGAAAATA
This sequence comes from Artemia franciscana, assembly GCF_032884065.1. Lineage (NCBI taxonomy): Eukaryota > Metazoa > Arthropoda > Branchiopoda > Anostraca > Artemiidae > Artemia > Artemia franciscana. The sequence goes on along the minus strand of NC_088883.1, from coordinate 14,182,775 downwards.
CAGATCAATTCAGGCCTAATTTTAGTTCTAAACAATGTCTATCTTAAGTAGTAAGACAAAAATGAAAAATGGAGTTTTAATTTTTACAAAGTGCTTAAGCATGAATAATATCACGAGATTCCATTTCAGCTAACTCTCGACCACGAGTTTCAGGAACAAAAAGAAGAATAAATATAAGTCCAAGAATAGATATCCCAGAGTACATCCAAAAAGTACCATGTGTACCTAGTAATTCTTGAAAATCAACAAAAGTCTTAACACCTATAAATGCACATGCGTAATTAACACTCGTGGCAATAGCACCTCCGATATTTCTGTATTCCAAAGGGAATAGTTCTCCTACGAGCAACCATGAAATGGGACCAACTCCGATAGAATATGCAAGCATAAACACTATAACACACATTAATGGAACCCAGTCTAAATTCGAGTTTTGAATCGGAATCCGTGAATAGAGCTCTGTTTTTAACAATGGTTTGGCTAATTCTGTTCCTATATATTTATGGCTAAGTACTTGTAAAGTAGTATTATCAATATACACATATGTGCCAAATGCGGCTAAGGCCACTGACATGAATAAACTCGATGCCACAAGTAGAGGAAGGCGACCAATAATATCAACAAGCATGCCACTGACAGTGGCTCCAATTAACTGTACTATACCCACAACAACAGCTGCGCTGTGTGGATTAATATCGTTAAAAGTTGTACTAAAAAGCGGTGCAGCATAAAAACTAAAGGCATGCGCACCACATAGCCGTTGAAATGCCATCACACCACAAGTGATGGCTAAAGGGTGAATAAGGCGACGTTTCATAAAGGCTCGGTTTGTGATTGTCGTTTTTTGGCATTGCCGTCGCACATTGGCTTGGATTGTTGAAAGTTCTTCCGAAATATCTGAGTTCATACCTCGAAGCCACTGTAAAGATTTTTCTGCTGAGTCTTCTCTGCCATGAAGAATTAAACAGCTGGGCGTTTCTGGAACATTAAATGCAGCAATTAAAAACATCAGGGGTGCTGCCGTTATAACCATTGCAAGTCGGCGCCAATCCAAATACGCACCTAAGCAATAGCTTGCGAGCAATCCCAAATGGGAAGATAATTTAACAGCTGCTCCTAAGCGTCCTCTGATAGATGGGGTTGCAATTTCACTAATATAGACATGTGTCACTAGTAATATAATAGCAGAAAAGAAACCACACAAGAAAGCGGCACAATACAACACTTTCACACTATTTGCAAATACTGTCAACAACCAACAAAACGAAAAAGGTACACACACACTTAGAAGAACTCGTTTTCGTCCGAATTTCATGAAGAATCCTCCAAAAGGACCTCCAACAAAGGCACCAAGCACAGATAGACTGGCAATCCATGATCCTTCTTGTGGAGATACTGTAAAATCACTATTTCTTATGAGTTGTAGTGATGCAAGCGCGGGTGAAGTATAGCCTTTGCTCAGTCCACAGGCAAATGGACCTAAAGAAACAGCCAACGTTGCAAGGACCTAAAAAAAGAGATAATGGTATTTCTTCTGTGTGCATTGAATTTCCTCTGTGAAAAAAGATTGTTCGATTAGCTATGTTGTTAACCGTTCTACATTGAATAAACATATAAAACACGTTTTCTCACTTTCTGAACTTTTTTATAATATAATTAAAAGGAACTCCATTATCTTTTGGATTGTAATGAAGCTTTTCTCAGAAAATAAACAAACACGTTTCTTTTTACGGAAGGGGACCCCTTCAATTAGACGATTTGAAATGAAAATGGAGCGCCAGACAAAGCTGTTTCTGAATTGCTCTGTCCTAAAGGCGTCCCACCTTTTTAGATCGTTAGAGCTGGCTCTGTGCCTGAGTAATTTTCTTATTACTACGACAAGTGGCAGCACGACAAAAGAAACCCCCTAAGAAACATTTTAAAAGGGAAATTGTGGTCATTATTTCAATTTAAATAATGGCAGCAATAAATAAGTAACGTTAGTGCTATATTTGTATCCCCTACTGTCATGTATCTAAACGACGAACCTTCCTAAACTATTGACACGTTAGTGACTTTCGAATTGATTAAGAGTTTCATATTGACAATCACACTTATTTTTAGATAGTGCTCTCTGAAATGTTTTCATAAATGACCAAGACATACTTTAATATTTTGTGTCTACAAACTCCAAGGTCCCAAAATTAAAAATTGCATACTTATAACCATGAAAGTTATACTCCTTCCCCTCCAAAACCAAAAAACAAATGACTGAATTTCAAGAATTATTGCACAAATCTGCAACCGAAGTAAAATTTGGAAAAATATTCAAATTTTGCCCAAAATCTAAATTAGAATCTAGAATTTTAGTTCTTAAGCATAAAAATGGAAAGAACTTTACAGCCCCTTCCCTTCCAAAACCAACAAACAAATGCCTGAATTCCATGAATTATTGCACAAATTTGCAACCGAAGTAAGGTTTGGGAATTGGGAAAATAATCATTTATAATTAATTAATCCAAAATTTTAGTTCAAAAGCATAAAAATGGAAAGAAATTTACAAGTAAAAACTTTACTTGTATTTAAATACACATTATATTTAAAAATACAACTATGGCAATTTAAAAACTAACAAAAACTAATTTAAAAGATATTTTCCAAAACCGGAGTTTTTCAATCAAAAACGAAAAGCCATGTTAAAATTGAAAACTAGCAGAAATAAAGTTATTGAATAATTTAAACTGGAAAAATAAAAATTATTACGAATCAACAGACATAGCCTAAAACGAACAGAAATTAAAATGAATAGTGATGAAAAATGGAGATAACGTATATTACTGTGGATGTTCAGACGAATCCTAAACAAAAAGAAACTAAAATGAACCATTCAATCAAACTTAAAACGAACATAAGTTGCCACAAATTAAAGTACGATTACTACCTATGTGCTTGAATGAAATGGAATCAAACTGAAAAGTTTTGAAAAGAAGTGTCCTTCTAAACACAGCAAAATCAAATTGAAAGCTCTTAATTTTGCTGTTAAAAGGACTATTTTTTGCTCTTTTCTGTTATGTCGATTATTACCGCAATTTTCTTTCTGCATGATGTTGGTCTTCAATAAAATCCATGCAAATAAAATTCACACTGTTTAATATACACATCGTGTTCAGTAAAGCGCCAATGACACTTAAAGTTTTTTAGCCCCACCCTTATTTGCAGTAACTTGAATTCAGAAATATTGGTCAGCCTCGTGATATAATTTTATTGTTGTGGTTTTGTTGATGGTATGGCAAGTAAAACACACTGCTCAGAACACAAATCGTTTCAAGCCAATTCCACATCACGCTCAAGCCATCCGAGGGCTTGGGAGTAAGGTAACCCTTCTGTTTATGGCATTATTTTGTGTATTTTTGTAAACAGTCAATTTTGACTTGACTGTTCATTTTAATTAACCTCTAAGAAAGGCAGTTTTTGATTATCCTTTAGTTCTAAAATAAACCGCAAATTAAAATCTGAGGACATAGGCACCAGGGTCACACAAAGAAATCACTTGACCGGCAAACCAACCCCAGAAACGCCGTTGCTGAGGAAAAGTGTTCGAGGCAGAGGTTTCAGTATTCTATGTCAATTCCATGTAAAAACTGGCCAAAAAGCAAAGGTTATAGGAATCCATGGAATCTAATGGGTAGGTAAATCTCTCCTAGACTTATACTATACAAATGTTGGAATGTCCTTTAATAATTTTTTTTTAGCAAAATGGATGCATTTTTGGAGGTTTAAGGATTTCAGAATGTATGAATAGGTGGGAAAATTACTATTAAGAAGACTAAGTCACTTAGACTTAGAATAAAGGAGGGTGCAAATGTGGTGTTGGGTAACGACAATATTGATCAAGTGAATAGATCCACTTAACTGGGTAGTTTTATTAGTAAAGATGTTGGAAGCAATAAAGATTTGAAAAGTAGGATAGCCAAGCCGGAGTACACTTTTTCACAGTGGAAAAATTTTCAGAAGAATAACAAGACTAGTCTGTGAAATAAGATTAGAACCTTAGAAAATATAGTAATGACAGTTGTCATATATATTTCGGAAATATGAGCACTTCAAAAGACAGAAGAAGAACTACTAAGTATCTCCAAGATCTATGAACAGTTTTAGATAGCCGTTTGACTGACCGTAATTCAAACAGCAAGCTGTAAGATAGACATATTTCTACTCCACTTCATGGGTCTAATATCCAAAAATCTTATCACTAAAATTGGTTGTGAGTAATCAAACTGAAAAATTATCGGTTTTTTTTATTAACTTATTTTGGTAATATACTCCTAGAGTTCTCTTTTCGTAATGTTGGTCCTTTGACCACTTGCCCTGATTTTGTCATAAAACAACAAATGGTAGCGAGACATCAGTCCAAGAAAATAAAAATAAAGAAGAGAATTACCTGTTCAATGTGTTTTGGTGCTGATCCTAAACGAAAGAGTCTTATTGTTGAACTCGACATTTCTTTTCAACCCGATTCCTGTAACAATTATAAACTATAGTATAAAATATCGATAACTTCAAAGGGAAATAGATTTTACTTTCTAGCACGATATTACAATTTTAAAATTGCACCATGTAGCATACACTACTTAAAAATTATTTACTTCCATTTAAACTGTCCACAGGAATGACTCCAGGTCAAAAAACACGAAGCCCCAAGCATTACTGACTGTGAGCTTGACTCCACCTAAACGGTATCGTTCAATTAATATACAGATGTAATAGCTCATATCAAGGGTGCATCCATATTTTTATTCGGGGGAGTATTTTTAGGGATGGGGGCTACCAAAAAAACTTTAAAAAACACTTCAAAAATTTTTTAATGCATTTTTGTTATGTTTTTGCGAGTCAGACAAAAATTTTAAGGGGGGTCAAACTCGGTACCCCTCCACCCTGGATACGGCCTCTGCTACTATGTCTTCCTTAAAAAAAAACTTTGATTGATTGAGATGGAGGAGGAGCATGCGTAACTGTGTTGGCCTCAGGCAGCTTGATACTGCGGTGAGTTGTTAGTTGTAGTTAGTAATGCTTGAATCGTAAGGGGATTTTAGTCGGTATACAACATTAGTCTAATCTTGACACCACAAACATTCCATTATCTATCTATCCCGCCCCCCTTTCCCTTAGATCAATCCTAGTTAATATTGTCAATAATTCCGAATAATCTTTCTGTGACCTATTATTTTTTTCATATATAGGTGAAGAGTTTTAAATATGTAAGAAACATTTTAATAGTATCTGTTTATTAGATAAGGAAAATAAAAAAAATCAAGAAGTAAGGTTTTCAAAGAAAAACTCAGAGCTATGACTCGCCTTTTCTGCATCCCTCAAAACAAAATTTTAGTTTCTATTGTCCCTTTCTTTCAACAAATGTGCCCAAAAGTCTAAACAATTTCACATGAGCCATTCCCAGGATACTGCAGACACGCTACAGCGAAGACTTGCAAAGACATATTCTCTTTCGATTTACCTTCACCACCCTCCAAGTTAAAGCTGTAAATTGACTTGACCCTCCTAACCTCCCATACCCCCTCAAAGTATTAACCCGATCCCTTAAGCCATTTCTAGGTTATTGTAAATATTTTGAAAAAACCAGGTGCATATAGCGTCTTTGGACTTACTCAAGTACATTTGTCATTTCCAGAGCACAAACTTGGGAGAAACTCTGGGAATCTTTGCCTTTTAAACAATCCGTAAGGACTTCTCGAAACAAAAGTAATTTGGATCCAAGAGTTTTTTGCCCCATTTTAAGACACCCCCACTCCCAACGAATGCACGACGTCCTTGGCCGAAAGGATGATCTCTGAAATTTTCAACTAACTGGAAAAACACTGCAGCAAATTGTGAAAAATAAATACGGAGTATTGCAAGAGCAATATTTTGAAGAGGTCAGAGACAGCACTGATTAAGACCATATAAATAGAAAAAATTGAGTCAGGATTCTCAATAGCTGGTGTCTGTTTATTCCATTAGAAAATACAATTTTTAAACTTAGCCTGACTCTGCACGTTAACAGGAAAAAATCATGCAAAATCTTCCCTCTATTATTCTCTATACCTCCTAAGGATACTTTCTAAGAAAAAACACACAGTTAATTTGCTTATGGTTTTTGGCAACCTTGGTAGCAATTAGTATGAAATATAGCGTTTGGCAGAATCCTTAGACTTCTGCGGCAAGATTTTTGAGAATTTTAGAATTTCAGAGAAGATATTTTAAGGGTTCTATACAGAAATACTGAATTGTCCCCTCAACATTTTCTGAAAGTTTCTAATTAATACCCTAAGCCGCTCCTGCAATATTACAGATACACGATTTTAACAAGCTGGCACCAAAATGTCTTTTGGTGTTTCTTTCCACTTTACCGTCCACGAAATGTAATTTCCTTAGGATCGTGTATCACAGAAACGTTATTATTGTCTAACTTAGAGACAAAAACAGTTTAGCCCCTTCCCCCTAACCAAAGATTAAATTTATTTACCTTGCTCCATTCACCCTCTTCCTTTCTACGACAACACCTAAAAATTTAACTCCATCCACTAAGCTGTTCCCAAGATATCGGGACATGCAGTTTTGATGACAAAAATACACATGATGTCTTTTGATTTACCTATGCTCCCAAACTCAAATTTTGATTTTGATTTTTACTCTATCCCTCTCCCTTTCAAATAATTTCTCAAACTTTCCACTCCATTCCTTAAGCCATTCCTGAGATAGTGTAGATAATTTAAAAATCAGATGAACATAATTTCTTTTGATTTACTCGGTTACCAGTGTCGTTTCCAGAAAATATTCCTTAGAATCACCGAGAATCTTGGCACACCAAATTATCCGCAAGGGATCGTTAAAAAATAACTAATAAGGAACAAGAAAGTTTGATCTATTTCTTGGCCCCTACCCCCGCCTCCAAACGAAACATAATTTTTTTTTGTCTTGAGAACGACGTCTAAAAGTCTTTACCTGATCTGGCACCCATTTGTGAATAAAATGGCTATTTTAAAGTTTTAATTGGATGTCTTCGGAGGTTAAGGGGGTTGGGTAGCTAAAAGGGGAATGAGAAGAGTTAAGGGAGGGTGTTGGCTGTTGTAGAGTCACTTTTAAATCTCTTAATTTCTTAGAAAGGGCACTAGAACTAAACCCCTTCGAAGTCTTTACACTAAAGATGACTGTTTGTACCAATTTTTTAGATAGACTCCTGAAACACAAGGGCTGTTTAATAGAATAGGAAGATTTTTTAAAAGTTAAGAGCAATGTATTGAGGAGAAAACAACCCCTCAAATGTGGAATAATTTTTTTTTTTTTTAGTTTCAATGTTGCTCCTTACTTTAAGTTGAAAAACTGTTTGCTTTTTTTAATTTATTCGCTCTTTACTCAGGCTGCACCATTGCATTGTCTATTAGTTGCTAACTTGGGCGTACGGAAGGGGGGAAGCTACCCACCTAGAACTTCAAACTAAAACTAGATATGGCTGAAAAGGCAGATGGTTGAAAAAGCAGATAGTTGAAAAAGAAAGTTAAAAAAAGGTATATAGCTAAAAAAGCAGTTTATAAAAGGTAGATGGTTGAAAAAGCTGGAAATAGACAGCTGGAATGACCGAATAAAAGTCAAGCAATTATTCATAATATCTTGGAAAGATTTAGCTCTAATCCAAGAAGATTAATGCTGAAGCTATTGATGATTTATGATTTTTGGTGATTAATTATTAATTAAGATTTCATAGGTATTATAGAACTTGCCGGCGATGTAGGGTTTTGCGAACTGCAAATATAGCTTCAGCCCCCTCGATCATCATTACGAAATCAGCTGCCCCCCCCCCTAAAGAAGAAGCTACGTACGCTCATGGTCTCTAACCTGCTGTGAATAGTCGTGTTAAATGTATGAATCTTTTCGTGTAATGATTCTGAAATGATCTTTTTATAGACTAAGTCCTCCTTCATTTAACCAAATTAACCCCCCCTCGTATCAACAAAATTCTGGCTACGGGACGCATTTTTGTACATAATAATAGTCTCTACTACATTTTTTCATTTGACGCTTTCTACTGTTACCTAAGGAATTAGTTTTCTTATTAAGAATTTCCAATTTAAGAGTTTCAAGGATTAGATATTTTAAATTGTGAACTTCATAATTTTTATCAGAGTCCTGGCGTTTGAAATCATTTGAATGATTCATTTGTTGCATGAACATGTCAATATTACATTATGTGCTGTTTCTTTTAATTAACAGCTACACGGGGGGGGGGTAGATTGAGGGGGGGGGGGTAATTACCTTGGTAATTACACCTCCTCTACTTACAATGTTCCAAGAATTCTCTATGTTTTTTTAAAATTAATTTTCCTTTTTTTTTAATTCAGGCAACTTCCTGGTGACTCCCTCCCTTAACGAACTGACAACAAAATCCTTTGTCAATGCCTAGTGGAGGGGCTTAGCAATCAAGTCTCTTATCCGAGGAAAAAGGTCATGGCCAATGTTCACTAAATTTTTGTTATTTTTATATTACTATCCTAACATTAGCATAAAAAAGAAAATTATGCAAGTCACTTTTTTTCTGATTGATCAAACTATGGAAAATATATCCATAAAGTTATGTACCCCTTGAAATCGATTAGGGTAATTTCCGTTGAGATCAAACTATGAAATTCCATACTTATGCAAAAGGGGGTCTGGAACTTAATTGGTATCTCGTGCCTCGCCTCATGTTCCGGATGGAGACACTTTAGTGGAAGCTGCGGTTTTTTACAGCTTCCTTTCATTGAGGGTTCACGAAGAAGAACAAAAAAATTAGTCAAAATGATTTTAGTGACTTTATAAACACATCAGAGAACGAACATAAAAGTAAAAGCTATCTCGCGTTTTCATTTTGCTCAAAAAGCTAGAAAAAAAGAGCTTTTTTAGAAAAGAGTTATGCCATCAAAATGTAAAAAACATTTTCTGTAAACACAGGTTTTGAACGAGGTGTATCATAGAAGCATTGATAAGTAAAACGAAAATAATAGCATTTCCTCCACTACATATTTTCCCTTTCCTCAATTTGTGTTTTTCATTTTGCTCAGGGCAGCTAGAAAAAAAGGGCTTTTTTAGAAAAGAGTTATGCCATCAAAATGTAAAAAACATTTTCTGTAAACACAGGTTTTGAGCGAGGTGTATCATAGAAGCATTGATAAGTAAAACGAAAATAATAGCATTTCCTCCACTACATATTTTCCCTTTTCTCAATTTGCGTTTTTCATTTTGCTCAGGGCGGCTAGAAAAAAAGGGTTTATTTGGAAAAGAGTTATGCCATCAAAATGTAAAAAAACCTTTTCTTAAACACAGGTTTTGAACGAGGTGTATCATAGAAGCATTGATAAGTAAAACGAAAATAATAGCATTTCCTCCACTACATATTTTCCCTTTTCTCAATTTGCGTTTTTCATTTTGCTCAGGGCAGCTAGAAAAAAAGGGCTTTTTTAGAAAAGAGTTATGCCATCAAAATGTAAAAAACATTTTCTGTAACCACAGGTTTTGAGCGAGGTGTATCATAGAGGCATTGATAATTAAAACGAAAATAATAGCACTTGCCCTTCACTACATATTTAGCCCCTATAATAATTATTAGTCATCAGTCAATAATTATTAGTCAGTTAATAATTAGTCATCCTTACATTGGAAATACCTCTACAGTGGCATCAATTCTCGAAAATTTAGATGGGAATGTATTTTTCAAGATTCGCGGGAGGGTATTTGTCGCTCTTTTGAATGTCCTTTAAGGACAATGCCAAAAAGAGGCAAATTTCAATAAATATACCTCAACAAGGTAAATTTTAAAATTTAATGGGGGATCTAGAGGATGTATTTTCTCTTGCTCTCCTCCCAATTGACACCACTACAGCTTTAGATTCTCAACTGGGTAGTTTTCAAGCCTATATGCTTCTGATATTATGGGTTTAGCTTCGTTTGGCCAAAGCTATCGATAAAATAACAAATCAAATAGTTTGCAAGTTAGTATCCCTTGTAACTTTCAAAATAATATCCAAGTACCCTATCTGCATTTGGTTTACCAATGATACCTAGTTATCATCCTGCCTGTACCAGCTATTGACGTCTGTGAAATCCATAAAATTCTTCCATATTTCTTATCTTTGCTTATACTGCAATAGTTACTTCCCTTTTTATGGCACTTGGTATTAACCAAGTGACATATAGCAATAGCAAATTCTGTCGGTCTGTCGGTCCCGGTTTTGTTACTTTAGGCACTTCTAGGTAAGCTAGGACGACGAAATTTGGCAGGCATATCATGGATCGGACCATATTAAATTAGAAATAGTCGTTTTCCCGATTTGACCATTGGGGGGGGGGGGTGTTAATTCGGAAAAAAAAAATTGAATTATTTTTAACTTACGAACGGTTGATCAGATCTCAATGAAATTTGATGTTTGGAAGGATATCGCATCTCAGAGCTGTTATTTGTCCCAACCGGAACTGGTGACATTGGGGCGGGGGGAGTTGGGAGGGGAAAACCTAAAATCTTGGAAAACACTTAGAGTGGAGGGATCGAGATGAAACTTGGCGGGAAAAACCAGCACAAGTCCTAGATACATGATCGACATAACCGGAACGGATCCGCTCTCTTTGGGGTAGTTGGGGGGGGGGGGGGTAATTCTGAAAATTAGAAAAAAATGAGGTATTTTTAACTTACGAACGGGTGATCGGATCTCAATGAGATTTGAAATTTAGAAGGATATCGTGTCTCAGAGCTCTTATTTTAAATCCCGAACATATCTGGTGACATTGGGGGGGGGGGGAGTTGGGAGGGGGAAACCTAAAACTTGGAAAACACTTAGAGTGGAGGGATTGGGATGAAACTTAGTGGTAAAAATAAGCACAAGTCCTAGATACATGATTGACATAACCGGAATGGATCCACTCTCTGTGGAGTAGTTGAGGGGGGTAATTCTGAAAAATTAGAAAAAATTAGGTATTTTTAACTTACGGACAGGTGATCGGACTTCATTGAAATTTTATATTTAGAAAGATATCGTGTCTCAAAGCTCTTTTTTTAAGTCCCGACCGGATCTGGTGACATTGAGGGGAGTTTGGGGTGGGGGAACCTAAAATCATGGAAAACACTTAGATTGGAGAGATTCGGATGAAACTTGGTGGCAAAAATAAGCAGAAGTCTTAGATTCTTGATTTACATAATTGGAAAGGATCGGCTCTATTGGGGGGGGGGGAGTTAGTTCTGAAAAGTTAGAAAAAATGACGTATTTTTAACTTACGAAGGAGTGATCAGATCATCATGAAACTTCATATTTAGGAGGACCTCGTGACTCAGATCTCTTATTTTAAATCTCAACCGGATCCAGTGTAATTGGGGGGGGGAAGTTGAGGGGAACCGGAAATCTTAAAAAATACTCAAAGCGGTGAGATCAGGATGAAACTGGATGGGACAGTCTATGACACGTGACTGACATAATCGAACCGGATCCGCTCTCTTTGGCGGAGTTGGGGGGGGGGGATAATTTTGAAAATTGATGTATTTGTAACTTACGTAAGGGTGACCAGATCTTAATGAAATTTGATTTTTAGAAGGGTCTTGCGCTTTAAAGCTCTAATTTTAAATTTAGACCAGATCCTGTGGCATTGGGGAGAGTTGGAGGGGAAAACGGGAATTCTTGGAAAACGTAAAAATTGGGGTATTTTTATTTTACGAATAGCTGATCGGATCTTAATGAAATTTGATATTTAGAAGGAATTCATGTCTCAGAGCTCTTATTTCAAATACCGACCAGATCTTTTAACATTGGGGGAGTTGGAGGGGGAAATCTTGGAAAACACTTGGAGTGGAGGAATCGGGATGAAGCATGGTGGATAGAATAAGCAAATGCCCTTGATACGTGATTGACGGAACCGTACTGGATTCGCTCTCTTTGGGGGAGTTGGGGGAGGGGTTCCGTGATTTGGCGAGTTTGGTGCTTCTGGACGTGCTAGGTCGATGAAAATTGGTAGGCGTGTCAGGGAGCTGCACAAATTGACTTCATAAAGTCGTTTTCCCAGATTCGACCATCTGGGGGGCTAAAGGGAGAGGAAAAATTAGAAAAAAATAGGTATTTATAACATACGAGTGGGTGATCGGATCATAATGAATTTTGATATTTAGAAGGACATCGTGACTCAGAGCATTATTTTAAATCCTGACCGGCATTAAGCCTCTTATTTTCCTTTTAAATAAATCTATTGATTCATAGAATTTTGCTAGAACTCATACCACATGATCTCTTGGCTCTTAGCTCTTCTTGCCTCGTCACAAGTGCCATATGAGCTCTTAGCTCTTTTTCTTTAAAATGATCATCTTCATTTTCTCCATTGAGTTCGGTCATATAACCGTAGTCATGAGAAAAATTTTAGCAGGTCAAAGTTGGTCCTATGCTCTGTCTGTTTTTTAAATCAGCTTCTGGTCAAATGTTACGAAAATTAAAAATACAATTCTTGGTCATAAACAAATTGAATTGATTCCAAAAGTTAGCCGTATGAAATAATTTCCAAAGTAAAGACGGATAAAACACAGTATTTTCCATTTATATGATGCAATCATAAAACTGGTGTTTTCTCAATTGCTGAATAGAATAAACTTCCTAATTACATGATTAAATTTTGTAAAATAAGTAAAACTGATAAGTTTGTGGCAGCTAATGGAATCGGTTCAAGTTCAGCATTTCTAAATTGTGCAGCACCACGTCACAAAGCAGATAGGAGCTTGACACCTCAACAGTTGGGCTCTCTGATGCTTTGAATTTGATGGTGTGATTTTCATTAAAATTCCTTGTCTTTTAGGGGGTGTTTTCTACCTTTTTTCAAAATCAGGCAAATTTTCTCAAAATCAAAGGTTTTGATGGGTGACACTAGACTTAATTAATTATTATATATTTGGAAGACCACAAACTGTTTGACTGAGATAAGTCACGCTCTATGCAGCCAGTTTTGAACTTTTCACGAACTTCTCGTCAATCAAATTGAATTTAAAACAGACAGAAATTACCACAAGTTTGAGCAGAACTACCACCCTCTAAATATTCTAAAACAGGAGATATTCTGTGCTTAATCAATAGTAGCTGATGATAGTTTATTCAAAATGATTCACTTCCGAGCACCAATTGAAAAATAAACATTTTATTACCTTACCCCTGCAAACTGGCCTAACATAGTTGCTTACAACTTTTAGTAATAAATGAAATGGCCAAAAAAACGACTGCAATACAGCCAAAGACAACATATATTTCATAGAAACTACAAGATATTTTTTTACTCCATTAATTACTTTTATTGAATTTCTTGCTAACTTCAACTCTGAATTACTAGTTTATGGTTCAAAAACATCTACATTAGTAAAAGTTATGTTAACATATTATTCAAATGCTATACATATATCAATTTTTGCTTTATTTGGGAAATGCAGCTAATATTACAACTCTGTCATAGTCGTTTTTACGTGAGGCGGGATAGTTTCAAAAGATTATAATAGGATATGTAAAAGGAAGTCAGATATGTGTAAAAACTGGACTGATATGAAACAATTCTTGGACTCCTTACATTATAAAAAAGTTAGAAAGAGGTTACAGTTTTCTAAACACAAAACTCTTCCATCATATTGAACCTCATGTTTTAAACAACGAATGAAAATTATTCTATGTAATTCCTTAAACACTTGTCCTTTATACTAAAGTTTAGCACCTGAATTATTGGAACCATAAATAACGAGATAGAAAAAAAGGTAAAGAATGCGGCATTGGACTTTACAGTCCCTACCAGCGGTGTGCTGATCTCCGTTACTTTATTACTCCGTTACTTCAGCCAGGAGGTGCAATGGGGGGTAGGGTCACCATCCTCTGCTTTCGCACACCCTTCCTGTTTACCTTCCCTAGATTTCTCTAGGTACCCATTTGGAGCAGGGTCGACTCTGGCTGAACTTACATACAGAGTCACACCACTGACAAATTTCCTCTCTTATAATTAAACTTTGGAAGATTAAAAATTGCTGAGATTACGAGGAATTAATCTCATTATATATTAAACAATCATTCTACTTTATTAGTTCTTTCCAATTATCTCGATTATTATGCTTAATTATTCTTATGTTTAAGTTAATAAAGGTCACACTATTCAAAATACATTTTACTCTTGATAAAAATCAAGTGACAATCATGCCATTTAGAAGGTTCGAGAGGGAGAGGGAGTAGCACCTAAATTATCTGTAAACTCTGATTAGCCCTGTGATATTATTCCTTTGTTGTGTTATTGTTGATGTAAAAAAATAAAAATATTATTGGTCGAAACAAGAATCGTTTTCAATGAAGTGAATATGGTGCGATGGCCTTTAAAATGTTTAGAGGGCGACAGTTCTACTTCTGTTTGTGGTAGTTTCGGTTCATTTTTAGTTTGAATAAATTTTTGATTTTAACTTCTGTTCACTTTAGCATTGAGTTATTCACCTCTCGTGATTATTTATTTAAACTTCAATTCGTTTGGAAATTCATTTATTCATTCATAGTATTTATGTTTGTTTTATTATTGAATTATTTTATTATACTATTTCTGCTCGTCTTAATGTGGGTCCTTACTTTTGTTTGCGATGACATTTTTTGAAAAGTGTTTTTATGAGTATTTTAATTAATTTTTGTTCGTTATTGATTGCCAAAATTTTATTATATGATAGTATAACAATATAGTATTTCCTCCTTCATATTTTACCCACTTCATATTTTAAAATTTAGCCGTTTTGGAGTTTTTTCTTTGTAAAATGCCCTTTTTGGAATTTTAGCTCAGAGAATTGAAAAAACCACAGATTTGCACCGCCACCTAGGTTTTCGAAATACATTTTCCCTCTCCCCCTAAATTTTCGTTAGTTGAATCCAAACCGCGAAGGAATAGTTGACCTGCCCTCTTTTGACATAGGAACTAAGCAAAATAAGCAATTATTTCTCATTGTGACAGTAATTTTCTCTTCCTCTAGCGTTGAATGATAAATTCCAGATAAAGCTTCATTCAAAGGCTCAAGTACAATTTCCTTGCCCCTACCAAATATACAAATGAATAGATAGGTACTAGGCTTATTTATTCGGCAATTCCCCCCCCCCCCCACCTAAATCCCCCCCCCCCCCCGAAAAAAAATTGTATTCTGGAGGAACGTTTATTAGACCTTTCGACTGTTTTTAAGCAGAATAATGTCTCAAATTTTTGGTCGTATGTCGTTTTAGGCTATGAGGGGAGGTTAGGTAGCACAAAGGGCAGGGTAGAGGGCTGGATCCCCTCCAATCACGTTTGACTTTTAAAACATGCACTCGAACTTTTAATTTCAAATTTATTAGCCCAGTCCAAAGTTTTAACGACCACTCTTCCATATGAAGTGACTCTGGGAAGAAGAAGTTTCAACAGGCATTAACTCTGGCGTTATGTCGTACCAACTATGAACTGTTCTGTCATGATAATTATGCTTAATAGTTTCGTTCCGTTGTTTAGAAATATTTGTCGAGCCTTTAACTTCACCTTTGCAATCTAATCCTATATTTTGCTTATTTAAGGTATATGTTACCTCTGAAAAAAGCAAATTTACAAGAATTCTACAGCTGCAACTTGCCCATAAAGGACAACATTCTTATATCACTGGATTCATTAGTCTATCATTAGTCTATCTTTTAAAAATTTTTCTATAGATATCATTCGTTGGTTGACCTTTTTTTCTTTTTTTGTGAATTTCATTTCTTGCTTGTATTTAATGTTTTTTTTTATTTCTCTATACTTCTTTTTTTATGTGTTGTTTATTTAATTTTTTGTGTTTATTTGATGTAAAAAAAATTCTATAGTCATTATTTTTCGTTTTTTGCATGTTTTGCATTTTTGTGTGTATTTCATTGTTTTTACTCCATATTTTAATACTTTTATAGCGTTTTTGTGGGTAAGAAATAAATTATAATTATTATTATTATCATTCAGGTCTATCCATTCAAGGAGCGAAAATTATGCTATTACTGGGACATTTTCTAGGGGAAGATTCCAAACTTACTTAAAAAAATACGAAACTTGTCCTTTAATCAACGATTTTACAAATCGTTGAATCTAAAATCCGAATCTAAAATCCTTGCACTTTAAATTTTAACAATGTGATTCGGTGGATATAAAGTTTAATATCAGCTATGGAATGATATTAAAACTGTGTGTTTTCGTTGATAAACCGTAGGAGAGTCGAAAAATAACATACTAAAAATATGCAAAGATAACATATACCTTAATATTTTTAACTTGCTAAAACATTTTCACTTCTGATAGTGTGAAATTCATAGAAAAATCCACATGTCAGTTCCTGTGAGCAATCTTGTGTATTTGTGACTTTGCATTTTTCAAAATTCACGTGTGCTGTATCATCTTGTATGCTGTAACACGAAAGAGAGACAGCCTAAAATACAGTTTTTATGGCACTTGGTATTAACCAAGTGACGCATAGCGATCGCAAATTCTGTCGGTCTGTCTGTCGGTCTGTCTTTCCCGATTTTGCTACTTTAGGCACTTCCAGGTAAGCTAGGACGATGCAATTTGGCAGGCGTATCGGGGACCTGACCAGATTAAATTAGAAACAGTCGTTTTCCCTATTTGAACATCTGGGATGGAGGGGTGGGGGCCAGTTAATTCGGAAAAAATAGAAAAAATGAAGTATTTCTAACTTACGAACGGGGGATGGGATCTTAATAAAATTTGATATTTGAAATGATATCGTGTCTCAGAGCTTTTATTTTAAATCCCGACCAGATCCGATGACATTCGGGGGAGTTGGAGGGGGTCCTAAAATCTTGAAAAACGCTTAGAGTGGAGGGATCAGGATAAAACTTGGTAGGAAAATAAGCAGAAGTCCTAGATACGTGATTGACATAACTGGAACGGATCTGCTCTGTTTGAGGGAGTTGGGGGGGGGCTAGGGTTAATTCTGAAAAATTAGAAAAAATGAGGTATTTTTAACTTACGAAGGAGTAATCGGATCTTAATGAAATTTGAAGTTTGGAAGGATATCGTGTCTCAGAGCTCTTTTTTTAGATTCCGACCAGATCCTGTGACATTGGGGGAAGTTGGGGGGGAACCTAAAATCTTGGAAAACGCTTAGAGTGGAGGGATCGTGATGAAACTTGGTGGTAAAAATAATCAGAAGTCCTAGATATGTGATTGACATAACCGGAACGGATCCGCTCTCTTTGGGGAAGTTGGGGTGGGCTAGGGTTAATTCTGAAAAATTAGAAAAAAATGAGGTATTTTAACTTACGAAAGAGTGATCGGATCTTAATGAAATTTGATTTTTGGAAGGATATCATGTCTCAGAGCTCTTATTTTAAATGCCGACCGGATCCGGTGACATTGGGGGGAGTTTGGGGGGACCTAAAATCTTGGAAAACGCTTAGATTGGAGGGATCGGGATGAATCTTGGTGGTAAAAATAATCTTAAGTCCTAGATACGCGATTGAAATAACCGGAATGGATCTACTCTCTTTGGAGGAGTTGGGGGAGGGAGGTTGATTCTGAAATGTAAAAAAGAGGTATTTTTAACTTACGAAGGAGTGATCGCATCTTAATGAAATTTGATGTTTAGAATTATATCGTGTCTCAGAGCTCTTACCCTAAATCCCGACCGGATCCGGTGAAGGGAAAGTTGGGGGGACTTAAAATCTTGAAAAACGCTTAGAATGGAGGGATAGAGGTGAAGCTTGATGGGAAAAATAAGCACAAGTCCTAGATAAGGGATTGACATAACCGGAACGGATCTGCTCTCTTTGGAGGGGTTGGGGGAGGGTTAATTCTAAAAAATTAGAAAAATGAGGTATTTTTAACTTAGGAAAGAGTGTTCATATCTTAATGAAATTTCATATTTAGAAGGATCTCGAAACTCAGATCTCTTATTTTAAATCCCGACCGGATCCAGTGTCATTAGGGGAGGGGGGGGGCAGAAATCTTGGAAAACGCTTTAAGCGTTTTCCAAGAATTAGCGAAAGATTCCGCTAAATCTTTAAGCTAAATAAAGCTAAATAAAGCGTTTTCCAAGATTCCGCTTTCTTAGAAGAAAGCGGAGAGATCAGGATGAAACTTGGTGGAAAGAATAAGCATAAGTCCAAGATAGGTGACTGACATAACCGGACCTGAACCGCTCTCTTTGGTGGAGTTGGGGGGGGGGGGGGGTAATTCGGAAAAATTTGAAAAATGAGGTATTTGTAACTTACGAACGGGTAATCAGATCTTAATGAAATTTGACATCTAGAAGGATCTTGTGCTTTAAAACTCTCATTTTATATCTCGACCAGATCCGGTGACATTGAAGGGAATTGAAGGGGGAAACCGGAATTCTCAGAAAACGTGAAAATCGAGGTATCTTACGAATGGGCGATTTGATCTTAATGAAACTTGATATATAGAAGAGTATTATGTCTCAGATGCCCCATTTTCAATTCGAATCGGATCCGGGGACATAGAACGTTAGAGGGGGGAAACAGAAATCTTGGAAACCGGGAATCTTGGAAAACCCTTAGAGTGGAGAGATCGTGATGAAACTTGACGGGAAGAATAAGCACAAGTTATAGATACGAGATTGATATAATTATTATGGATCTGTTCTCTTTGAGGGAGCTGGAGGTTGTTAATTTGGAAAAATCATAGTAATTGAGGTATTTATAACGTAAGAACGGATGACCGGATCTTAATGAAATTTGATATTTAGTAGGAACTCATGTCTCAGAGCTCTAGTTTCAAATCTCGACCAGATCTTTTGACATTGGGGGGAGTTGGAGGTGGAAACCTGAAATCTTGGAAAACACTTATAAATGTCGTAGATACGTGATTGACGTAACCGGACTGGATCCGCTCTCTTTGGTGGAGTTAGGTGGTGGGGCTCAGTCCTTTGGCGAGTTTGGTGCTTCTGGACGTGCTAGGACGATGAAAATTGGTAGGCGTGTCAGGGATCTGCACAAATTGACTTGATAAAGTCGTTTTCCCTGATTCGAACATCTGGGGGGCTGAAGGGAGAGGAAGAATTATAAAAATAGAGGCATTTTTAACTTACGAGTGGGTGATCGGATCTTAATGAATTTTAATATTTAAAAGGACCTCGTGACTCAGAGCTCTTATTTTAAATTCCGACCGGTATTAAGCCTCTGATTTTTCTTTTAAAGCAATCTGTTGATTCTTAGAATTTTGCTAGAGCTCATACCATATGAGCTCTTGGCTCTTCCAACCTCGTCACAAGTGCCACATGAGCTCTTAGCTCTTGTGTTTTTAGTTGCTCCTTAGTTTAATCCAGTCACTTTCTAGACCTAGAAAAGAAACTAGAACTTTCAATTTCAAATCGAATTAGACCTTTCCTAAGTTTCTAGGACCACAACTTCTATATGGAATTACAAAGGGGAAAAAAGAAGTAAGGCACAGAGACCACATGGTTCTTAAAAAAAACACCTCCAAATAAGGGCACTTTGGTGTATGGTCATGCCAATTGAAGGAAATTTGTAGGCCAAGAGAATAAAAAAAGCAAAAGATGGAAAAAGGTATCAATAAACGGATTGACAACAGAATGAGAAAGGCAAGAAAGAAGACAGTAAACTGCTGTTTGACAGCAGCCTTTTTTGTAGTTCAGCAGTATCGCACGGTTTAAGACAAAGAGATAAATAATGTTCTCATTTCCACCCCAAAAAATAGTTTGCAAAATAAAGCTTCTGAAAAATATAACAAAGTGTTGATCACATTGTCCTCACATGAGGACAAGAAAATTCAAGAAAGTCATAGACCTCATTATGACCTTGAGCTCTTTTGATTTTTACCTATAGATAGCTCTGATCATAGTCAATGTCGAGTTAGTTCAAAAATACCAATTAACTGAGAACAGAAGGAACAGCAAAGAACAAACGTTAACTTGGTTTATTTTTAGGTCTTTTGGTAACTGTAGTCTTCAAAATCACGCAAACATTGATTTTTTTTTTTGTTATTTTTTTTTGCCAGGAGTCCTTAAATTTCTGTGGACAGAAGAGTGAAAATCATTAAGCTTATGGAACACAAAACAGACAAATGAAGCCATCTACTATATATGGAAAAGATACAAGTGTGAAGTGTCCTCAACTGAGGACATAATGACTTAATGGATCAAGAGAAATTAAGTATTTTGTTCCAAAATAATTTGGACCAAGAGATTACAGGCTATTTGTAAAACCGTATTTTCTGTTTTACAAATAGTGCAAAAGAGTATTTTCCTATATAATAAAGAAAGGATTGTTTTATTTTATTCAAGCTGCTATTGCTGCTACTACTATTACTGCTGCCTCCTCAACCCTAATCTCTTCAACGTTCCTCCTCAACCGTAATCTCTTCAAAGGTTCATTCTAGGGACTTAATATATAATGGGTCAGGTGGGGAGGGGGGGAGAAAACTGCCCCCTCCAGATCCCAGCTTACCCTCCCCCCTGATGAGATTTAGTCTCTGCAAAAATCTTGTCACAACTAAGATAAACCTGCATAATTCAAGCGTCCAGAGAAACAGGTCAGTTTTCTTTATTAAATCTTTGCCTTTATGGTAGTGTACGGCTCATCCGGTATTCTAATCTTAACTCGCACACTAATATACATATTCTTCCAAACTTTTTTTTTCAACTACGAACAAACGCCCTAGGTCTTGGATATTGTGCTTTCGCATCTTTGTTCAGATGATTTGCTATAGATACCCGTCCTTCCAAGGTAAACTAAAATTAAAAAAAAAACAAGTTTTTCAACTGAAAGTAAGGAGAAACAATAAAACACAAGACGACCAGAAATAATTACGTAAATGATGGGGCTGCCCCTTCGTCAGCCTTCACTCTTCATGCAAAAGTCTTAAAACCCTTTAAAATACTTCTCTCTCTCTCTCTCTCTCTCTCTCTCTCTCTCTCTCTCTCTCTCTCTCTCTCTCTCTCTCTCACACACTTTAGCGTAAAGAGCTAGAGTTGAGGAAGGGGCAGCCCCCCTCATACACAGAAGAATTTCTGTTCGTTTTAAGTTTTAATGTTACTGCTTACTCTCAGTTGAAAAAACTAAATTTTAATTTAATTTATGAGATTTTTTTAATTATGCCAGAGAATCCCCTTCCCTCTCTTCTGTGTAATACTTCTCCTGGAAAATTCACCGGAAATATTCTTCCCATGGAAAATTCCCGCAGAAAATACAATCCATCTCCCTGCAGAAAATTTCTCTGGAAAAAATCTGTATATTTCCCATAAAAAAATAATATATGTGAATAGCATGGGCAAATTGCATAACTTACAGCCCATTTCCCAGTGACTATATAGGGTCATATCATCGCCAAAAACATAGTCATTAGACATTTGACTATGGTGAATTAAACAGTTATCTTAAAATTCTGGTCGGATGTCTTTGGAAAAAAATTGAGCATGGAAGGGGGCTAGGTGTACTCCATCTTGTTGGTCACTTAGAAAGAACCCTAGATCTTTTGATTTTCGTTCGAATGAGATTTCATCTGGTCATCTGGGACCATTGGGAAAAAAGCAACAAATAAACAAGCATCTGTGATCTTTCACTTTAAAAAAAAAATACAAAATACAAAATACCAAATTTTTGTAGATAGGGACTTAAAACCTCTACAGTATGTTTCTCTACTATGGTGAATTTCTTGGCGTGATTTTGTTAAGACTACTCAACTTTTTGGGGGCGTTTCAACCTTTTTTAAAAATCAGGTAAATTTTCTCAAGCTCGTAGCTTTTGATGGGTGACTAATTAACTTAGCGAGCTCTATATATTTAGAATCAGCTTAGAAAGCCAATTCTTTAGACGTATCTATTGACACATCAACAGAAACAAGATATTGATAAGCAAGGTATTGAGGAGGGGGCAACCCCTTCATATACTGAATAATTTATGTTTGGTTTTAGTTTTCATGCTGCTCTTTACTTGCAGTTGGGAAAAATGTTTCTTTCTTTAATTTTTGCTCGTTTTTCAAATAATACCGATAAATCTGACTCATCCTCCCTGAAAAATGCCCCCCACGGAAAACTCCTCCGTGGACAGTTCTTCCCACGTAAAATACACCCTCCCCCGTAAAATTCTCTCCGAATGATTCTATCCTCGCTGAAAATGTCTTGCTGCCCCTCTTCGTAAAATTTTTTGCGAGCAATTCATATTAGTAACCGTTTTTCTAATTCCCCTGGAGCATCTTAAAATACAAAATCGAGCTGGCAAAGAGAATACGAGACAAATAAAAATGATTTCGTACAGGAATTCCGTCAAATCCCCCAGGAGAAAATTTTCCCAGGAAAGTTCACTCCTGGAAATTTCCCTCCCCACAGACAATTCTCACCATAAAAAAACACCCAAGCACAAAATTCTCCCCCCCCCCCAGAAAAATGTCTGTATATTTCCAGATAGCAAATACTATACTCAAACATAGGGCAAATTTCATAACTTACAGGTGTTTCTACGAGGTCTGTGGGGGATCATGTTACTCATAAAGGCATAGCTATTGGAGCTTTCAACTATGTTGAACAAAAGGGCTATATAAAAATTTTGATCAGGACTTTGGGAAAAAGGGTCGTGGGAGAGGGCTAGCTTCCCTCCAATGTTTTTGGACACTTAAAAAGGGAATTACCCCTCTCCTGAGCTTCTAGGACCACTAGCTCGATACGGTCGCCCCTAGAAAACAAAAACAGAAAAAACAAAAAAAAAATCATATTTTGGCAGATAGGAGATTGAAACCTCTACAGTAGGATTCTCTGATGCGATGAACCCTATGGTGTGATATTCTTTAAGATTTTTTTACTTTTAGGCATGTCTACCCCCTCCCTTTCGAAAATCAGGCGGATTTTCTCTGGCTAGCAGCGTAGGAAATCCTCAGAAAATCACATGAATCCCGAAATTTCGGGAGGGGTTTTCGACTAAAGGTCCTAATCCTGATACTTGTACCTGTAATTGAGAGGGGGCTTCCAAACTACACAATTTTTCCATATGACTCTACATTTTTCATACAATGCTTCTGTGCTATTCCGGTTTTACGACCAATGTGTCAATCACCGAAATCAATTATTCATTCCTCAAAAAATTCTGCTAAGAAGAGACGAAAATTAGATTTTTGAAAATTAATGTCTATTAAAATACATTTGTATTTTCACTAGCATATCCAACCACCCATTGACATTACTACTACTACTACTAATAATAATAATAATAACTCATCGCAGCACCGAGCCGCCTGAGGCCAACACAGCTACACACGCTCCTCCTGCAACCCAATCTATTCAAAGCCTCCCTCTTTACACCCTCCCAGGAAGTTCTTGTTTCCTTTAAATCTTTATTTATGACACCCTCCCACCCCTGTCGAGGACGACCTGCTTTCCGTTTAGCCCTTAGAAGGTTGACGAAAAGGACAATCTTCGGCAATCTGTCATCCTTGCTCCAGAGAAATGGTGACTCTGAAAGTACTTTCCTTAAACGGAGAATTCTAGTTCATTTTGAAAAGATTTGAGATCTTCTAAGACTCCGAAATTCATTTTATTGGCATTGTAATGGAAACATGATACATATCGCTATATCGTAAATCTTTCAACTGTCAGTGACCCGACGTGATCCAAGTGAGACATTAAACAAAAAACAAGCAGTGAAAATCTGAGAAACAATTTCTTAAATAGGCTTTCTTACGACACATAATAATTGTGTTTATAAATTTATCTCTAAACTGCACCATAGGAAGTGTTATAAAAGTCTCAGCAATAATGATTATAAAATATAATCATAGGCAGCTCAATGGCCTTGCCAAAGTAAAGAGCGATGTGGACACGATGTATTATTATTTTTTATTTATTTCTATTTTTTTTAGACCAGGGGACTTTTAGACCAGGGGAAGTTATCGTAGAAACTTCAAAAGGGGCTTATTTGAATGGAAATTGATTGGAAACAAGCAAAACTGAACATGATTGGAAACCAGGCCATAATTTGAAAACAACTTGAAACGCTTTACTGAAAACAAATTAAATTTTTAATGTTTTCACTTTTTTTACTTCAATAAATCAATAATTATTAAAACTTTAAGGAATAAACATCAGTGCATGTATATTAAACTGACAATACAGGGTCATTTGTTGTTTTCTTTTTTTCAGTGAAGTACAAACTATGTTCTGGTCCTGAGAAGGCATGGGGGCTATCAGCCCTAATCATGTTAATTTTTGCTCTTTTTGAGTTTCACTCGTTTATTTATTGTAATTTTTGTTTGTTTTTTAGTTTCATTTATTTATTGATGATGATTTGTGATAGTTTTACGCTTGGAAGGCTATTCGACTTTATTTCTGCTCATTTTTGGCTTTTTAAAGCTCTTTAATTTTCTTTTAAAAACTTGTTTTGTGGGAAAAGCTATTTAAAATAATATATAGAAAAAAGGGAGCTATCCTAACGGATGCCAGTTGGTTGAAAAAAAATCATGTTGTTCTACCATGTTTTCACTTGACATTTTACTGACATTAACGGAAGGCCAATCAAACAATGAAAATATGAAAAAAAAATTTCTGTCAACAGAGCAGAAGAAAACGACGTTTTCAATTGACAAATTCATTGGCTGGTTTTTCCGTATAACGGCTATCGAAAACATGACATTAATTTTAGAAAATAATCCAGAATATCAAATTAGACTGAATGGTTTTGGCAATATGACTTTTCTAGTTCCCGTTCCCTGACGTTTCTTTTTAGACGTTCTAGGTCCCTGTTTAAGAGTGGTCGGAAGGTAGATACCCCCCCCCCCCACGAACCTTTGATTTAAATTTTGAGAAGGCCATTTGTTGTCGTAGAAACTTCGAAAAGATCTCATTCAATTAGAGATTGAAACGGCGAGTCTCCTTTTTAATAGTCGAAAGTGATTGGAGGGCAACTAATCCCTCCTCCCACGCAGTGGCGCCATTTCAGAAAACCTTAGGGGGGGGCCAAAAATCGATTTTGGGCCCCCATCCAGCCTTAAAAATTTTAAAATTTTCGAACATGCCTTTAGGTACCGTACTACCTTTGGGGTTCATATTTTGCAGCTTATTTAGGGACCAAAAACAGTACCAAAATAGAACATTTACTGTATAAATCAGAAACTTACGTACAGTTACTTCAGCAATGGATATCTCCTTTGCTTCATTTTTGCGAAGTCGTCGACAAGCTTCTCAAAATTGAGCTCCTTCACTGCAGCTTTCTCAGAGAATATAAGCAGCAAATGCGAAAGTCGCTCGTTTTCCATCGTTGTCCGGAGGTAGTCCTTCACAAAGGTCAACACAGAGAAAAAACGTTCATTTGAGCACGTTGTGAGCGGGAGTGTGAGGACTACCCTGACGACCTTAAGAAGCTCAGAATAAGCTTCTTTCAATCCTCCGAGTTGTTCGAAGACATCTAAAGCATTTGCCGGTTTCTGTGGAAGCTGCGACACAAATGCACGAGCTATTAAAGCTTGACACTTCAGCTGAATAGTATCGATTCCCGCCTGATCGAAGTATGTCGCGATCACAAAAAGTAAATCTGAGTCCATAAAATCTGTGGATTTGGGGTTAAGGCAACGTGTGGCTTCTAGCACTGGCAGTTGGACAGAAAAACGCTCTTCAAACTCATTTAACACTCTGTCCAAAACCTCGTAGAACTCTCTCCGCATTTTGTCTTCCGTTGTTGTGCTTTCGGAGTCAATGTTGTGCTTTCCAATTGTTGTTGTCGTCAAATAGTCTCTTAGTCTTCCGGATATCTTCTGAACTCGTTTTGATTTAACAGGTATGGCTGAAGAGAGAGCACTTGTTTCCGACAGATCAGCTCCGACATTAATGGCCATCTCTTTAGACTTGCCGTATAGGACACGAAAATACTCGTCATCACGCATTTTCCTCAGTTCGTTCTTTGTTGCACTGATCAAAGTGCAAGCTTCTGAGATGACCAGATCTGCTGCCTGTAGTTGTTCAGAAAGAGGGTTTATCACTGCAAGAACTTCGTGAATGACATGCAAACTGAATATGAAGGGAAACGACTCTAGCTGGTTCTTAAGGCCCGTAGCTTTTGCCGCTGCCTCCCTGTCAGAAGATTCTTGAACTACTGACAGAACTGCGAGTATGCAGTCATATCTAACCAGGATCTTAGCCACTGATCTATACCAGTAAGACCAACGTGTCACTACTGTCCTTTCAAGCGTTAGCACAGGCACATTGGCAGTTTTCTGGGCTTCGACGAACAACTGGTACCGAGTGTTGCTGTTGGAGACGAAACTGTAAACTGTTTGCAAAACTGAAAATACTGATGAAATTCTTTGTATTTTCTGCATACAATCGCCAATGACAAGGTTAAGTCTATGGGAATGACAGTGTGTGTACACCGCTTGTGGTGCTTTTTCCCGGAGACGGGCCTGTACTCCTGAAAAGTGTCCGCTCATTACACTGGCCCCGTCATAGCACTGTCCAACACACTTTGACCAGTCAAGGCCGATACCCTTTATTTCGTTGTAAATGAAGTCGGCCAAACTCTCAGCGTTAACCTTGCGCATGTGGTAGCAACCTATGGCCCTTTCTTTGATTTTCAGGTCATGAACATAGCGCACTAAGATCGCGAGTTGTTCCTTTTTCGAGAGGTCTTTTGTCTCGTCAACAAGAACGGCAAAATATTTTGCTTCTCTGACTTCTTTCGCGATAGAACTTTTGATTTCATTTC
Source organism: Artemia franciscana (assembly GCF_032884065.1). Taxonomy (NCBI): domain Eukaryota; kingdom Metazoa; phylum Arthropoda; class Branchiopoda; order Anostraca; family Artemiidae; genus Artemia; species Artemia franciscana. The sequence goes on along the minus strand of NC_088883.1, from coordinate 14,156,073 downwards.
CTATGACCTCAATGTAGTCGTTTTGGTACTCGTGTGACATGTAATGGCCATAGGCCTTACGAGAGTTTTTCATCAAGTCAGGGTTGATTTCTGTTAAAAGATGTACTGTCTCTACGAAATTCCCTTGATTGGCACTAGACTCCCCTTCATCATGGCCACGAAACGCAAGACCTTGCCGTCCAAGTAATGCTGTAGTTTTTAGTAGAGCTTTTACGTACTGTCTATTCTCTAGTATTTCTTTTTCGCGTTCTTTGGAGAGGCATGACGCAACAGATTCGGCCGCCTCCGTCTCAATAGCTTTAAACTGAGTCAAAGAAATGGTACATGCTTTGTGTCGGTCGCTGTTTTCGTGCTGCCGTATCAGTTCAGAAATGTCTTTCCACTTTCTAAATCCTATATCAATGAATGCTCTAGCTCCATACCTTTCGCCTGATCTTAGCGAGGATCCACTGAAATGTCGGCAATTGAAACAGAACACCGAGTCCTGTTCTTTCGAATATTCGAGCCATGGGTATTTCAAGAAATAGGAGCTGTTAAATTTTCGTTTGCGATTCCCGATGGTAGTGGCGGGATAGTCAGTCAAAACTGGTTGGCAGGGGTTATCATACGGGTTCACGGACAAATCGGTGCTGATCGTTCTGGAAGCCATTTCCTCCGTTTGTGGTTCGCGCAGGTTTGTCTCCTCAGAAATGAGTCTCACGTCCAGGGTCTGCTCGTTTCTCGGTAAAACCTCGGTTGCCGATGGGTTGTCCCTTGACGTCCCAGCATCACTATCCTACAGAGTAATCAAGTTTTAATTAAAAACAAATTAAAAGTGATGTCCCAGTTACTTCTTTTACCAGGACGTGAATTGTACATAATTAACATAGAAAACAACACAAAATTTAGAGCAAGCAACAACAAAAAACATAATCAATTCAACTACGAAGCTATAATCAATTAGTTCGTGGTAACGAACTTCAAGTAAAAAAGCGACACGGCTCAATAGTAACCGAAACTCTAAAACACGGAATTTTGATACCTATAGATGCATCAAAAGAATCAGATTTGTACGCTAATTTCAAATATATAAGTTGTATCAAATTTAGTTTTACCCATCAAAAGTTACGAGCCTGAGAAAATTTGTCTTATGTCCGAAAAAAGGGGAAAACACCCCCCCCCCCCCTGAAAGTAATATAACCTTAACAAAAATATCACCATTTAATTCAGCGCATCACTGAACTTTACTGCAGGAGTTTCAAGCTCCTATCTGCTAAAATGACGAATTTTGGATTTTCTTGCCAGAAGAAAGATCAAGGACGCGTGTTATTTTTTTTCCAGGGGTGATCGTATTGACCCAGTTGTCCTAGAATATCGCAAGAGGGCTCATTCAAAGGTAAATTAAAAGTTCTAGTGCCCTTTTTCAAATGAAAAAAATTTGGAGAGCAACTAGGCCCCATCCCACCCTCTTTTTACCCTAAGTCACCTGATCAAAATTTTGAAACAGCCATTTTGTTTAATATATTTAAAAATTTAATAAATATGTCTTTAAAGATGCCTTAATTGTCCAAAGTCTCTGGGGGAAGGTGTTCAATTTGTGGACTTTGCCCTTTTTTATAAATAGTTTTTTTTATAAATAGTATAGGTAATTGCGAAGTATACAAACATTTTCAGTTTTTTTTCTGGTGGGGGGGCAGCTCGAGCAGAGGAGGTTATGTAGGAGGATCTTTCCATGGAGAAACTTTTCATAGGGGAGCTGAATTTTCGATCAAGGGGGCACTGGATTTCCAAGCATTATTAAAAAAAGAATAAGAAATTAAATGAAAAAAAAGTTTCTTCAACTCAAAGTAAGGAGCAGGATTGAAACTTAAAACGAAAAGAAATTATTACATATGAGAAGGTTCACCCTTTCGTCAATACCTCGCTCTTTACGCTAATTTTTTTTTTTAGTACAAAATTCCTATACAAAATTTCTTTATATATCTTGCTTTCTATTTACTGGCTCAATTTCACGCTTGGAAGTGTTAAGGGTAATTGTCCCAGTAAATTTTAACCAGGATTGTATTGTTCAGAGGATGTTTCCAAGGGGGATTTCTCCGTGGAGGTGAAGCCAGACTTCCTGGCTTTATTTAAAAAATGATCAGAAATTAAATAGAAAAACAGTTTTTCAACTGAAATTAAGGAGCATTATTAAAACTTAAAAATAACAAGAATTATTACATATACGAGGGGGGTTGCCTCCTCCTCAACACTGCGCTCTTTATCCTAAAGTTTAAATTTTGTCCCAATTCTTTAAAAATGACTCCTCAAACACAAAGGGCGTTTTATTAAAACAGTAAGTAACTTTTTTACAAATGCTGAAAAACTTTAGCATGAAGAGAATGGTGTAGAGGAGGGGGAAGACCCCCTCCTCTATGGGGGCACTGTGGGGGACTTGGGGTGGATCCGGATTTCTGGCAATTCCGCGAGATCGGTACTTCCTGACGCAATAGGACAAAATTTAAAATGTGGTAGATTTACTTACAGTCGGTTTGAAAAACGAAGCCAATCGTCGTTGCATCTTTATTTCTTCTTCTTTCCTTTGGGCTTTTATTTTCCTTTTTTTTGCACCACTCGCACCGGATGAACTCATGTTTCAATAATCCGATTTGAACTTGAACACAACTTAACACTGTTTCACGGTTCTTTATTTGATGAAGGGTAACGAGAAACTAAATACAAACCCTGGTCTGGATACCCAATTTCCAGATTGTTTTTCCAGAAATTTCCAGATGTTAGCCTACACATAAATGTGCCGACTGACGGGATTCATTAATCACTGGAGAGACTTCAATGTCACAGAAGCACCCGAGCCCAGGAAGGACTTTACTTTACAAACCCCTGCCAAAAGGGTGACCATAAATTAATTAGAGAGAACGGCAAAAACAGGATACTTTCTTGAAATGCAATAATCGTCGAGTATCTTGAATTTGCTATTTAGTAATAATTCACAGTAGAAATACGGTAAAAAAAAAAAGAGAAAAAAGTAGAACAAGGACGAATAAACAAAGAATTACGTGGTTGAAATTGGGCCCCTCCAGAAATCAGGGGGGGGGCATGGCCCCCCCCTGCCCCCCCCAAATGGCGCCACTGCTCCCACGGCCACCATTTCCCAAACACAAGCAATCAAAATTTTGAGATAGCCATTTTGTTCAACATAATTGAACGGTGGGGAAATTATGTCTTTGAGGATGACAACCCCCCCCCCCCAAAGCCCTCGGGGCAAGGGTTACAAGTTATGTCCTGGGGGCATATAAGGTATATATAGAAAGAATGATAGTGTAAAATTCAGAGGGAACTCATTGGACAGGTGATCAGAAGTTCTAGTGTCTTTTTTAAGATTGAGAGAGACCAGAGGGTGGATACCCCCCACACCTCGTACTTTCCTGAAATGCATCTGATAGAAATTCTGAGATGGCCATTTGTTGTCGTAAGAACTTCAAAAGGAGCTCATTCGATTGTAAATTGAAAGGGCTAGTGCCCTTTTATAGTCAAAAGTGTTTGGAAGGTAACTACTCCCCTTCCCAAGCCCACCATTTCCCCAAACACATACAATCAAAATTTTGAGACAGCCATTTTTTTCAACGTAATTGAAAGTTCCATAAATTATGTCTTTTAGGATGACAAATCCACCCTCTCCCCACAGCTATCAAGTTAAGGATGGTAAGTTATGCCCTGGGGGCACATAAAGTATATATAGAAAGGGTGATCGTTTGAACTCCGGAGGGGGGCTCATTGGATTGGTAATCAGAAGTTCCAGTGTTCTTTGTAAAATTGAGAGGGATCGAAGGGTGGATATCCCCCGCATCCTTGTGTATTTACTATGACGATCGTATTTTCAAGAGTTGTAAGTTATGCCCTGGGGGAATATAAGGTTTATATAGAAGGGAAGATCGTTTAAACTTTGGAGGGGCCTCGTCCGATTGGTAATCGGAAGTTCTAGTGTCCTTTTCAAGATTGAGAGTGATCGAAGGGTGGACACCCCCTCCTAAACCTCATATTTTTCCAAAATATATCTGATAGAAATTTTGAGATGGCCATTTGTTGCCATAGAAACTTCCGAAAAGGCTTATTCGATTGGAAATTAAAACGGCTTGTGCCCTTTTTATGAGTCAAAAGGGATTGGAGAGCAACAAATCCACCCCCTATGACCATCAATTCCCAAAGCACATCAAATCAAAAGTTTGAGATAGCTATTTTGTTCAGCTTAGTTTAAAGGCTTGGAAATTATGTCTTTGACAACTCCCACACCTTCAAAACATAATTTGCACTTTGCTGAAAAAAATGGCTGTGGATTGTCTGTTTACTATATATATATATATATATATATATATATATATATATATATATATATATATATATATATATATATATATATATATATAGTTAACAAAGTTAAAACTTTTTAAACATATTTTGTCGTTCAATGTCGTAGGATGAAGGGATTTTAAATGGCTTTTGAGTCTTCAACCGGAAAGTGAACGCAAAATAGATATTTTTACTTAAAATACACAAGACAAGTTTGTTCAGCTATTAAGCTACTATGTTAAGAAATGTATATTTTTTGACGTGCTATATTGCTGATATTTTGAGATAGCCATTTGTTCAAAAACAATCCAAAGATTACATAGCAAGGCCTTTGGGACTGACATAACCCCCCTCCAGAGTCTTGGGGGCCTGGGTTGTAAGTTATACCCCAGGGGCATATAAGCTATTTATGGAAGGTATGGTTGTTTGAACTTTAGAGGAAGCTCATTTAATTGGAAAGGGCCACTAGCCCCCCCCTGACAACCTGTTTCTGCCAAATGCATCCAATCAAAATTGTGAGATAGCCATTTTGTTCACAATAGTCAAAAGAGCATATAACAATGGCTTCAGGGAGGACAAAACCCTCCAGAGCCCAGCTGCAAGGGCTGTAAGCTATGCCCCGGGCATATAAGGTTCTTATGAAACAAATGGTTTCATAAACTTCAGATCCGATGGGGCTCATTCGATTAGAAGTTTGAACATCTAGTGCCCTTTTTAAGAGTCAAAACTGAAAGGAGGACCACCATCCTGCCCCTACAATCCTATTATTCCCCAGAACATATCTGATAAAATTTTAAGAGAACTATTTTGTTCACTATTATTGAAAGGTTCAGTAATTATGTCTTTGGGGATATCATCCTCCCCACAGTTCTCAGGTTAAGGCCTGTAAATTTGGCTATTTGTTCATTGCTTAAATACAACACATGTCGCTGAGAAAGGTACTCATGTTTGAACTTCATTTTCCAAAAAGACGAAAGGAAAACAGGCGAATCTTTCAGAGAATGTCGAGGAGGGTGCTGAACTAAATCAAAACATGTTATGTGTTTACGGATTGTCAAAAGGGAGTAACTGGCGAATGACTGGGTATATCAATTTGGAACTTTCAGGAAATGATAAGAGACATTATTAAAAAGGGAATATTTGTATGAATTTTTTTTTTTACTCTCATGATGACGATTGGTATTTATTTCTGAAAAGTATTTGTAAATAGAGCAATGTCTTTTTGTTTGTCACAACAACAACAAAACAAAATAACAATCCTAGTAAAGATTTACAAATAGGACCTACCAAAGACAATGGGGACTGTCCCTCCCCTACCCCTCATAAACCCTTACAAAAAGGCTTAATTATCGTTTGCACTTTAATAAAAACTATATGTTCCAAACATGCAGTTTTTTATTTGTGAAGACATGAACGAAATAAGAACAAAATCATGATACAAATCAACATACTCTTTTGTCAACACTTTTCCTTTTTTTCTGTTTTATTCAAACATACAGAAAATTGAGAAACTTTATAAATTTCAATCTTCTGAGATTACTCAGTTTTCAAGTTGATTCTCCGAGCATCTAAAGGAATGTCTTTTAAAGAAAGATAGTAGGGATGTATAAGCTATTGAAACTGGATTCATTGTTTTAAAATACAAAGAAATTCATTCCTGGAAGTCTCGAAGCTATTACTGTTTAAAATATATTTGTTTTCAATTAAGCCCTAATGACAATCTGGTTCTTTGAAGGTTTAGGGGGGCTCTAACCCTCTTATTTGCTGTAGTTATTTCGTTTAAGTTGACTTCTTTTAAATTTCTGCCTGTTTTAGAATTCATATACTCCCCACAGCTTTATCTGTTTTTGTTTTTTTTTATATCAAATGTGATTATTTCATTTTAAATTTTGGTCGTTTTAGGTTCAATTTATCAGCCCAGGCAATAATCCTTGAAAACTTCGATCCGATCGGGAAAATTTTTGTGCCGCAATTCTATGGGGAGCGCATTCCCCAGAACTAGAATTTGCTTGAACATTAGGCTACACTTTGCCATCGACGGTTGGCTTTAAGTTTAAAACTGTTTAGAAAAAAAATTTACTGATGATATTTGTTAGCCATTTGTAGCGCCCCATTTTTAGGTGAGGCAGTGTTTTTTCTTCATTTTGTTTTTGAATTGGGGTCTCTTAAACCCAAGAACTTTGAAAATGTAGGTTTGACGACAATGCAAAATTTTTTAGACCATTCCTTGCCCCCTCCATCACCCTCCTAAATTTTATAGATGATTTTTACCTCCCGGAAATTTATTCTACAATATTTACTTAAGTATTTTTTCTGTGCATGGTTTTTCTTTAGTCTACGAGCTTAGGGATCCAAGTTTCAAGTTGTTGGGGAAAAATTTTGACTTTTTTTTCAGGGGAGGCGATGCCTTTTGTTTCCTTTTTTAACTTGACCTAAAGACTTGAGGGTTAATTTTCCAAGGGCTTCATTTCTGAAGAATTCACGCCTTCAAACTAATTTTGTTTCTCATTAGGCTCTCCTTGGACAAGTGAATTTTTCAAAATCTTTCAAAATCAGGGACAACAAGTCATTTGGTCCACTCACGAGCCCTCTAACATCTTCTCCCTCCCTCCAAAAAAGTCCAACTCTATTGGCCTAAACATTAATACCGAAGTATTCGGAAATGTGTACTTTTCCCCCTCATAATATTAGTAACTTTATTTTCTCTTCTTGGGCAATTGGGTCATCACTCTTAATTGTTTGACAATTCAAGCCAGAAGTAAAGCAACAAATCCCATTGAAAATATGTCATGCTTCCCCATTGATTTTTACTTAACAAGAAGCGCTTACCTTGAAAATTGATTTCCAATGATTCTTTAAACAAGTTTGCTTTCCAATGAGCCTTCAATCAAGTTCCAACGGCAGCTGATTGCCAATGGTATGTCCTAAAAGAAGAAAAAACTGAACAAAACAAACCAGGAGATATAATGCTTTAATTTTAAAATTAAACAAAAAAACGAGATTTTCAATTGAAAGTGAGGAGCAACGTTAAAACTTGAAATAAACAGGAACTATTCTGTGTAATTCCAGAGGCTATCTTAAGTTCCTTCAAAAATACTTCCAATTTAACGGCCCTTGTGTTTGAGTAGTCTTTTCTCAAGAATTATGATAAAAGGTCAAACTTTATCGTAAAGATTGAGGAAGGGGCAGCCCGGAACAATTCCTGTTTGTTTTAAATTTTAATGTTGCTCTTTAGTTTCAGTTGAGAGATTTTGCTGTTTTTTGTTTAATTTCTGACTGCTTTTCAAATCATGCCAGGAAATCCTCTTACCCCCCATTCCTCTGCCCGCCCCGTAAAAATTTCCCCTGGAAAATTTCCTCCAAATGCTTTACATCCCATGGAAAATACTCCCCGTGGAAAATCCCTCCCCCAAAACTCTGTATACTACCAAATAAGAAATACTATATATCAACGATGGGTAAATTGTGTAACTTAAAGCCATTCGCCCAGAGACTCTGGGGGTCATGTCATCCCCGAAGGCATATTTATTGCACCTTTCAACTAAACTGAATCAAACAGCTATCTCAGTACTTGATCGGATGTTTTTGGGGAAAACGGGGCGTGAGAGAAGGCTATTACCCTCCAATCCCTTTTGTCACTTGAAAAAGGTACTAGAACTAAGATATAAGGACTTATCCCTATTCGACCTGTTTATTTTTCGTCATGGAAATGCAGTGTGGTCTTCAAAATTACCAACGTTGTATATATGATCACTCTTGGGAAAACATTTACATATTTAGAATTAACATAAAAGCCGCTTCTGTTGATGTATTTATTGTTATCAGAATTTAGTTTGTTTTATAGTTTCGGTTACTATTGGGGCGAATCACCTTACTTACAGTTCTTTACTACGAACTATTTGACTAGGCCGGAAGGTCGCACCCGAGGTTTATTGACATGTTGAGTTCAACGCGGAAGTTGTTAACCATGCCTGGTATCTTTTTCGAACAAGTTCACTCTTCTTCAACAACATACTATCTTTTTTTCTGTTGTTTAGAATACAATTCAAGGTTATGATAAAAAAAAATAATAAAATAAACAACGACAATAAAATAATTATCCATTTTTAAGCCATTAAAGTTTTGACAAAACGGAAGAGTCGCAAAGAAGAGAGAAACGAGTATAATAACAGACAGAGAAAACATTTTTTTTTTCACTAGCCGCTATCAGTGTTGCCAACTTACGCACTTTTCGTGTGAAATCCACTCTTTTTTCTTCATTGCACTGTTCCACCACGGACTCGATTTGCACTCTCTTTGCCAATTATTTGCTCTTTGCACTCTTCTATGAATTATGATAGAAAAAGTATTAAGCGTAATAAACAAGAGCTAAGAGCTCATATGGCACTTGTAACGAGGTCGGAAGAGCCGAGAGCTCATAGGGTATGAGCTCTAGCAAAATTCTAAGAATCAATGGATTGATTTAAAAGGAAAATCATAATCTTAATGCCGGTCGGGATTTAAAATGAGAGCTCTAGGACACCAGGTCCTTCTAAATATTAAAATTCATTTAAATCCGATCACCCACTTGTAAAATAAAAATACCTATTATTTCTAATTTTTCCTCTCCTTTCAGCCCCTCAGATGGTCAAATCGGAGAAAACGACTTTATCAAGTCGGTTTGTACAGGTCCCTGACACGCCTAAAAATTTGTCCAGAGCACCGAACTCGCCAAAGCACTGAACCCCCCTAGCTCCCCCAAAGAGAGCAGACCCAGTCCGGTTACGTCAATCGCGTATCTACGACATTTGTTTATTCTAGCCACCAAGTTTCATCCCGATCTCTCCAATTTAGTTATTTTCCGAGATTTCCCGTTTCCCCCTCCATTTCACACCAATATCACCATTTAAAATAAGAGCTCTGAGACATGAGTTCCTTTTAAATATCAAATTTCATTAAGATCCAGTCACCAGTTCTTAAGTTAAAAATGCCTCAATTTATGTAATCTTTCAGAATTAACACCTCCCCCCTAACTCCCCAAAAGAGAGCGGTTGGGATTTCAAATAAGAGCTCTGAGAGACGAGGTCCTTCTAAATGTAAAATTTCAATAAGATTCAATCACCCATTCGTAAGTTAAAAACACCCATTTTTTTCATTTTTTTCCTCTCCCTCCAGCTCTCAAAATGGTTGAATCGGGAAAACGACTGTTATCAAGTCAATTTGTGCAGGTCCCTGACTTGCCTATCAATTTTCATCGTCCTAGCATGTCCAGAAGCACCGAATTCACCAAAGCACTGAAAATCCACCCAGCTCCCCCAAAGAGAGGGGATCCGTTTCAATTATGTCAATCGCGTATCTAGAACCTGTGCTTATTCTTCCCATCAAGTTTCATCCTGATATCTCCTCTCTGAGTGCTTTCCAAATTTCCGATTTCCAAGATTTCTGTTTCCCACTCCAACCCCCTTTGGAAGGTCTTTCTATATATCAAGGTTCAGTAAGATCCGATCATCCATTCGTAAGATATGGATACATCAATTTTCACATTTTCCAAGATTTCTGGTTTCCCCCTTCAACTCCCCCACTTTAGCCGGATCTGGTCAGGATTTGAAATAGGAGCACTGAAGCCCAAAATCCTTCTAAATATCAAATTTCATTAAGATCCAATCATCAGTTCGTAAGTTACAAATACCTCATTTTTCTAATTTTTCGGAATTACCCACCCTTCCCAACTCCCCCAAAGAGCGTGGATCCAGTCCGGTTACGCCAGTCACACACCTTGGGCTTTTGTTTATTCTTCCCACCAAGTTTCATCCTGGTCTCTCCACTCTAAGCGTTTTCCAAGATTTCCGGTTCCCCCCTCAACTCCCCCAAATGGCAATGGATCCGGTTGGGATTTAAGATGAGATATCTGAGTCACGAGATTCCTATAGATTGGAAATTTCGTTGAGATCCAATCACCCCTTCGTAAGTTACAAATACATCATTTTTTCCAATTTTTCATAATTAACCCCCCCAACTCCCCCAAAGAGAGCGGATCGCTTCTGGTTATGTCCATCACGTATCTAGGATTTGTGCTTATTTTTCCCACCAAGTTTCATCCATATCCCTGTACTCTAAGCGTTTTCCAAGATTTAAGGTTTCCCGCTCCGACTCCCCCCAATGTCACCGGATCCAGTCGAGATTTAAAATAACAACTCTGAGACATGATATCTCTCTAAATGTCAAATTTCATTAAATCATTTGTTCATAAATTAAAAATACCTAATTTTTTATTTTTTTCCGAATTAACCGTCCCCCCACTGCCCCCCCCCCAGATGTTAGAATCAGGGAAACGACTATTCAGAATTTAATCTGGTCTGGTACCTGATTCGCCCGCCAAATTTCATCGTCCTAGCTTATCTGGAAGTGCCTAAACTAGCAAAACCAGGAAAGACAGATAGACAGAACGACAGACCGAAAGAATTTGCTGTCGCTATATGTCACTTAGGAAATACCGAGTGCCATAACATCGGTACTTGACTACAGTCAAGTCAGCTATAGTTCACAACTAGTTACTTTGACCTCTTATATTCCTTTCAAAACATCTAGATAAAATGCAGACATAACTTCAACTAATACTTAATTTGATTAATTAGACAAAAACTTAATTTGACAAAACTTAATTAGACAAAACTTAATTTGACGCAGTTAACTATAGTTCACTTTAAGATCCAAGCAATCAAAATAAACACCTGAAAATTTCCAGAAGAGGATTACCTTTAAAGCTAAAAAAGAATGATAATCATTATCTAACCCATTATTTAGAGACTGATTTAAGTAGGGAGTCCTCCTAAGTTTCCTTAAAATACATTTGAAAAAGTTAAAGGTAATATGTTTACTGATCGAAGGATAATTATTTGTAAATGTCATAAGAGTAGTCACAACAGTGAAAGGGGCTGCGTGCGCGGTAGAAGTTGCGCACGTGTCAACTTTTTTACTTGCACTCTTTTATAAGAGCTTGCACTCTTTTTTGGCTCTGATTTTCACTCTTTTTTGACGTCGGCAGTTGACAACCCTGGCTGCTATTATCTTCGTTTTCCCCTTCTTTACGATTCTATCGTTTTGTCATAATTAGCCAGTATGGTCTCAGAAACTATTTACAGGGTGACCCAAAAAGATCCGTACCCATATTTTATTTGATAAAAAATCAATTTTTTTTACAAATATCCTTTCTGCTGCAAGACGTGAAAGATGAACCTAAGGATGAGCGTTTGCAGTTATAGTTGCCCCAAAAATGTCTTGGACCAATCAGCAGGAGATGTTCTCCCTGGAGACCTATTTTGCGACAAAATCATACCCCAGTGTACAAATTCAGTTTCGAAAACTTCCATTGTCGCAATTTTCCACCAAAATCACGATTGTTAGTTGGGTTACGAAATTCAGTGAGCATGGAACGGTAGTGGACTTATTTTTGAAGCCACAAGGGGAACTTAATCAGGCAGGAAAGAGAGTGCAAGGAAAGAAAAAAACATTGCTGTAGTGAGGGACTACACTGTCCAATTAAATGTGAGAACACGCCACAGTGATTCCCTTGTCATTTCGAGTTCTCGGCTGTGTCTACGTACTGATTTCCTAGGGTTGCGTCCTACTGAGTCCCTCACTGCAGCAATATTATTCTCTTTTTCCAGCCTGAATAAGCTCCCCCTGTGGCTTTAGAACCACAACTATTTTGGAGACATTCGTCCAAAATAGGTCGCAAAATAAGTTGCGACAATTGAAAAGTTTTCGAAACTGAATTTGTACACTCTGGTATGATTTTGTCACAAAATAGGTCTCCAGGGAGAACCCCTGTTTTTGGGTCACCCTGTATTATAATTCTATTTTTATTACTTGTTTCGTATACCTTTAATCTGTGTTTCCACTTTTAAGGATCACTAACTTTAAACAATAGTTGATTTTTACAAGCTATCAATAACGTGGCGTTTTTATCTACCTCAAGCTAAGGCAGTTAACTTGAATCAATTGGCATTGTTTTTAGTCTTCTGCAATTCTTTGTTTTTGCTTCATTCTTTTTCAGTTTTGGTGAGGATGCTTTGCTGCTTGAGAGGAAAAATATTTAAAACGTATTTCATCTCTGAAATTAGTTTGCAAACATCTCCATTCTCTTCCGTTTTTTTTCTTAATTTGTAAGGCTAACCAACTAAAATTACAACAGTTTGAAAAGTATTCAAAGACTTTTCCATCGAGTTAGACAAGAGCTAGGTTAACACACTATTGCTGAAAGAATATGACGTTACCTCGGGTTTCTTCTTGACTTCAAACTGAGTTGGAAGGCGCACAGTGACCTAGTTTCCTGCAAAGTGTCAAGGGGAGTTGGAATGCTGCGGCGTCTAAAAAATATGCTTCCTTTGAAAGTTTTAATGTCACTGTACCATACTTTAATAGCGTCGTATATAAATTATGGTTGTTTAATCTGGGCTAGTAACTTTCAGTCTAATTACAGGAGAATTCAAGTGCAACAGAATAAGGCAATTAGAATTCTAGGAAATTATGGTCGTGGAAGCGCTAGCACTGTGTCTATATATAAGAAGTTTGATATTTTGGATGTTGGAAAAATCAGAGACATGCAGATTGGTATTTTAGTGTATCAGTGTCTACATAATTTAGGGCCTGATATTTTTAATGATTTTTTTAGCTTGGGTTCTTCCTATCATGATTATGACACGCAAAATTCAAATAATCTTGTTCATGAGTTTCGGAATACTTCCCGGTCGCATCAGATACATGGGACCATCCGTCTGGAATCCATTCCCACAGCAAGTTAAGGAATCAGAATGTCTGCCTCAGCTGAAACGACGCCTCAAGGCCCATCTTCTGAACAATTAGTAATGTTGAGTATCTTAGATTGAGAGAAGGGTATCTCCCTCCATTTGTTAAATTGATCATTAGTTTTTGTTTTGTTTTCTTTTTTTGTGTTTTTTTGCTTTTTTTGTAGTTTATTTATCTTACTTATTTTTCTTTTTGATGTAAGTTAAATATTTTAAAGAAATGGATCGTATTTGATGTCAGCTATGCTTACAGGCCATTGCGGCCTATTTTTTTTTAGCTGATGAATGAAAGTTTATTGTATTGTTTTTTGAATAAAATTACCTACCTACCTACCTACCTAATACCTTAAAAAAATTACTCTTCTAAATGTTCACTCCTATTGGTCTTATTGCCACTCTCCCTGTCCGTGTTTCCGTGTTCTATCCAACACAAAACCTGACACACAAAACCTTGGATAGAATACAAAACCTGACTCTGTGTGTCTATTTGTTTCCGTGTTCTATCCAACGATAAAATCCCTATACCACGCATCGATAAAAGCCTTGATCATTAACTTTTATGGCACTTGGTATCTACCGAGTGACATATAGCGATCGCAAATTATGTCGGTCGGTTTTGCTAGTTAAGGCACTTCCAAGTATGCTAGGACGATAATTTGGCAGGCATATCAGGAACCAGACCAAATTAAATTAGAAACTGTTGTTTCCATAATTCGACCATCGGGGAGGGGGCGGTTAAATCGGAAAAATTTTTAAGAATGAGGTATTTTTAACTTACGAAAGGGTTATCGGATCTTAATGAAATTTCATATTTGAAGGATATCGTGTCTCAGAACTCTTGTTTTGAATCCCAACCGGATCCGGTGACATTGGGGGGGGGGGGGGTTGGGGGGAACCTAAAATTTTGGAAAACGCTTAGAGTGAAGGGATCGGATGAAACTTGGTGGCAAAAATAAGTAGAAGTCCTAGATAAGTGATTGACATAATCGAAGCAGATCCGCTCTATTTGGGGGAGTTGGGGGTGAGGATTAATTCTGAAAAATTAGAAGAAATGAGGTATTTTTAACTTACGAAGAAGTGATCGGATCTTTATAAAATTTCATATTTAGAAGGATCTCGTGACTCAGATCTCTCATTTTAAATCCCGTCTGGATTTACCGTCATTGGCGGGAGGGGGAGCTGGAAATCTTGGAAAACACTTCAAGCGGAAAGATCATGATGAAACTTTCATGAGAATAAAGACAATTCCAAGATACGTAACTGACATAACCGGACCGGTTCCGTTCTCTTTGGTGAAGTTGGGGGGGGGGAGTAATTCGGAAAATTAGAAAAAATGAGGTATTTGTAACTTACGAATGGGTGATCAGATCTTAATGAAATTATGATACTTAGAAGGATATTGCGCTTTAGAGCTCTTATTTTAAATCCCGACCAGATCCAGTGACATTGGAAGGAGTTGGAGGGGAAACCGGAATTCTTGGAAAACGTGAAAATTGAGGTATTTTATCTTACGAATGGATGATTGGATCTTAATGAAACTTGATATATAGAAGGATCTTATGTCTCATATGCTCTATTTTCAATTGGAATTGGATCCGGGGACATAGGGGGTTGGAGTGGGAAACAAAAATCTTGTAAAACGCTTACAGTGGAGAGATCGGGATGAAACTTGGTGGGAAGAATAAGCACATGTCTTACATACGTGATTGACATAATCGGACCGAATCCACTCTCTTTGGTGGAGTGGGGGGAGGTTAATTCGGAAAAATTAGAAAAAATGTGCTATTTTTAACTTAAGAACGGGTGACCGGAACTTAATGAAATTTGGTATTTAGAAGGAACCCATGTCTCAGAGCTCTAATTTAAATCCCTACTATATCTGGTGTTACTGGGGCTAGTTGGAGGGGAAAACCAGAAATCTTGGAAAACGCTTAGAGTGGAGGAAAACTTGGTGAGTAGAATAAGAAAATGTCGTATATACGGATCCGGAATGGATCCGCTCTCTTTGGGGGAGTTAGGGGGGCCCAATGCTTTGGCAAGTTCGGTGCTTCTAGACGTGCTAGGACGATGAAAATTGGTAGGCATCTCAGGGACCTGCACAAACTGACTTGATGTCGTTTTCCCTTATTCAACCATCTGGGGCGGCTGAAGCGAGAGGAAAAATTAGAAAATGACGTATTTTTAACTTAGGAGTTGGTAATCGGATCTTAATGAATTTTGATATTTAAAAGGACCTCGTGTTTCAGAGCGGAAGAGATCGGGATGAAACTTGGTGGGAAGAACAAGCACAAGTCTTACATATGTGATTGACATAATCGTACCGAATCCGCTCTCTTTGGTGGAGTGGGGTGGGGGGGATGTTAATTCGGGGAAATTAGAAAAAATGAGGTATTTTTAACTTAAGAACGGGTGACCGGATCTTAATGAAATTGATATTTAGAAGAAACTCATGTCTCAGAGCTCAAATTTTAAACCCCGACCACATCTGGTGTTACTGGGGGGAGTTGGAGGGAAAAACCAGAAATCTAGGAAAACGCTTAGAGGGGAGAGATCGGGATGAAACATGGTGAGTAGAATAAGAAAATGTCTTATATACGCGACTGAAATAACCCGACTGGATCCGCTCTCTTTGGGGGAGTTAGGGGGGTCCAATGCTTTGGCAAGTTCGGTGCTTTTGGACGTGCTAGGACGATGAAAATTGGTAGGCGTGTCAGGGACCTGCACAAATTGACTTGATAGAGTCGTTTTCCCTGATTCGACCATCTGGGGCGGCTGAAGTGAAAGGAAAAAATTAGAAAATGAGGTAATTTTGACTTACGAGCTGGTAATCAGATCTTAATGAATTTTGATATTTAAAAGGACCTCGTGTTTCAGAGCTCTTATTTTAAATCCCGACCGGCATTAAGCCTCTGATTTTCCTTTTAAATCAATATATAGATTCTTAGAATTTTGCTAGAGCTCGTGCTATATGAAATCTTGGCTCTTGGCTCTTCCGACCTCGTCACAAGTGCCATATGAGCTCTTAGCTCTTGTTTTCCTGTTTTTCAGGAACATACTACCAACAATGGCTTATGTCTTATGTCTAAGAGTATATAAGCCGAACAGGTATGTAAGCAGGAATTCTTGTTGGGGGATCCAAATTTTGATGAGGTTTTCTAGCTCTTCCAAAACAGGCGAATCAGACGAAAACTCCTTGGAGAGAAAACAAGTTAATTTTACGAAAAAAGTATTGCAGTACCGTCTTTCATTGGGAGATTTTGGATTCAGAAACTTTATTCTTCTATAAAAAGAAGAAACTAGAGCAACTAAAAGGGAAATTAAGGGAAACTTAAAAACAGGGGGAAAGGGAAAACGAAACTAGAAAATGTTAAATTTTTTGGTCGAATTTCTAAACGAATAACACGGAAAGAAATTATTGTTCTGTTGGAGTTATTCTGCAATTGAGCTGAGAAGTTTCAATAATTTTGAAAAGATTTACCAAAAGAAAATTTTCAGAAAAAAAGAAAATAACTCAGAATAAGACTCTCAACCCTGAGTCGGATATTCGTAATTTTTCGAATTTTTAGTAAAAAAAAAAAATATGAATAAGATTGAATAAAAATATGTATACACCTACGCAAATACGTCATACGTTTTCTGTTCGCGTTTTGACAAATTACTTTTCATATTTGTTTATGTTTATTATTAAGCTTTTCTTAAGAAATAGAGCTGGCACTGTAGGCCAGGGTTGCCAACAGCGGTACAATTGTACTACTTTGGTACATTCCACCACTAAAGGTACATTCTGGTACAATCACAAATTTCCTGGTACATTTTAGAAAATGTTGTACAATGTGGTACAATAGGATCTGACTGGGCGTCAGGACCTAGCCAGCGGAGGGAATTCTAGTTTTTACTTGTTTTCTCTTCTAGAGTTTTAAGTTTCCCTTTACACATTTACTGAAATGCCTGTTGTTGGCCTCTTGCGGTCATAATAGAGCGTGAAATAGCACAGCCATCTGTACGGTATATACAAAATAGGTGAGCAGCTATTTAGAGGAGTGGTACCAAAATGGTCTCTGCAGGGGAAAAAACGTCTCCCGCATATCTTTGAAAGAAGATATGTGATACTTTGTTCTCTTTATTGTAATATAATTTTCTGATCGTCCACATGTTTTGCGTAGCAAAAAAAAATTTCGTCTTGCCCATAGCACAACACGCAAAAAAATAGATATGGTACGATTTTTTGATCAGTGGTATAATTTTAGGACGTAATGTGGTACTTTTTGTTCCGAAGCGTTGGCAATACTGCTGTAGGCACATTTGCAAAGGCGTATTGTTTAGTACTATTTATTTAATTCTGTCTATATATATATATATATATATATATATATATATATATATATATATATATATATATATATATATATATATATATATATATATATATATATATATTCTAGTTCTATCTATTAAGTGGAGGTAGTACATCAGGTATAAATACACCACATTTTATATTCTATTTATATCTGTTCTGGTTCAATCTATATCTATCAAGTGGAGATGGTATTGCTGGTATATTTGACGAAGTGTATGATTTAATTTTATCTAATAAAAAGTAGTTAGTCTCTGAATTTTGAAAGGATTAATTTCTTTACCTATATATTATGATCGTTGGATTGGTGTGATCCGACCATCATAAATCTTTCCGAGCTTTTATTTATAACTGTCGGGAAGGTTAGGTCAACTTTTTTATTAGACTAAGTCCTTTAACAAAGTTCTACAATAGTCGATCCAATGTGATCATCCGTCGAGAAAAAAAAGAAAAATAAAAGGCATCAAACAATGGTTGCGTACGAAAAGGAGTCAAGGATGTTTTTTTTTTCTTAAGGTAATATTGAGCTAATGAACAAAAGAGACCATGTCACAACAAAGAGAATTTGTGTCACAGAACAAAGGTTTTACCCTAAAAGGGCCAGCATCTTATCGAACGGACATTTGGTACAGATTAATCATAAGTTGAAACTACTGAAAAGACGTGCAAAGAGCCTCTCACTTTCAGAAGACAAACTGTTGTGCGGTAGTGAAAAGCCCATACAATAAGAGTATTAATACAATAAGAAAGCTCATACAATAAGAGTAATTAATAGCAGTAAGAGTATCATATTTATTTCCTTTTAGAGTTCCATAAAAATTCAAAAACTGATTCCTCAGATGCAATATTCGGTTTGTTCGGCCGATTGTCGGTAGGTTCGGCCACTCATTCGGTTTGCTCAAAAAATTGTTACAAATTCTTTGGCTTCTTAGAAGTTATTTTTGCCTATTTATTTATTTTTCTTATATATTTATTATCATTTTATTGGAGTCTATTTAATTTGCTTAATTAATTTAGTCTATTCAATCTACTCAGTTTTGTTTTCTATAGCTTTTAGTTTATTCATATTTTCTTTTCTTCTCCTTTTCGCTCTTCACTCTTTAAGTAAGTGATTATTTAATCTTTTCTTCTCTGAGTAAGTGACTCTTGTGTCTTCCCCTTCTTTACATGCTAATGAGCCTTTGGGGGAATAATAAAATGTAATATTGTATGTTTATTTCATGATGAACAAATCTTATCTTATCTTTATCTTATCTCGGGACTTTTAAATATACGTCATACCTTCTTACTCAAGGTTTAGGACGATCACGACAACCATAAATACAATTATAGCACACTACAAGTAGTGTAGATGTATTAATGTTAAGTTGTATGTCTATTATGACAAATTTGTGTATTCTGTATTATTCTCCCTTTTGTGCAAAAATCCCTACAATTTAATGTAAAAACAGTTTGAAACTTCACAGGCTTGGTGTATTTAAAGAAAAAAGATTTTACGAGACACCCTCTTGAGCTGTTTCAAAATTATGGTGTTTCTTAGAACCAAGCCTTTTTGCAATCAATAAGTAGAGATTATGCAGCTCTTGATCAAACAGAAGGACGAGAAAATTGCTTTTTTAAGATCCATGTCCAAGCAGACTCCCATATATCGATGCTTATCTCCACCAAGGAATGTCTTGGTTAGCAGATTTGAACAATAACAGGGCTCTTGACTTTATTCCAGGGAAGAAAAAACGAAAATCAAGTATGCAACAAAAATACGTTTTATCGAAGTAGAAATCAAAGAACAATATTACGAATGGACAAATAATTATTATTAGAAATAGCTCTAGATAAACTGGCGATAATCAAAAGTTAAGGATTAAAATTAGGATACTCAGAAGTTAAATGTACTTTTGTAACTAGGTAAATTTAATCGGAAAAATAATGTCATCTATACCAAAATATTTTTTGCGCAAAGCTTTTTGATTGTATTATTTGTTTTTAATGTTTTATAATCGTTGATCAAATCAGTGTGGATAAAGTTTTATAGAAAGTTATTTGCAATTTTCATATGTGTTCTGTGTGTAGAAGAAGAGCAGAACTAAATTGAGATTTCTTAAAAGAATTTCAAATGAAAAAAATTGTCTTTTGAATTTCTGTATTCATTATACTGTGAGAGTTTTTCTTGTATATAAATCAACCATTTTTACAAGATCTGCCAAAAATATTTGGTTTTTATTTCTGCTAAGAAATGTCTAGGCCTGCAGATAGATATCAAAACTTGCGTAGTTATAATCATCAATTTTCTTTAAATGGCTTACGAGAGTGACTAAATGAATGAACATTAATTATGAAGGAAACCAAATGATTTTTCCTTTAAAACACTCTTAAGGTCAAGGTCAAAAGGATATTGCTGAACTTCTATTTTAGTCTTTTTTCAACTTTTTCCTTTGTGTCCCTTTTCTTCTCATATATAGGCTACTGTACTAAGCAGTCATGTACAAAATTATTGCCATAATTTACCCGTCATATAAAATAAAACTTGACATATTTTTGGAACTAATAAAGATGGGAGTATAAAGTTCAAAATAGGGATGAAACCTTTTAATCGACAATGAACAGATATAAAATTTTTAACTGGATATTTCGAACACATATACAGTGTTCATCGAAGTTTTTACTGCTGATGATGAACACTGTATATGTGTCCGAAATATTCAGTTAAAAATTTTATATCAGTTCACTGTCGATTAAAAGGTTTCATCCCTATTTTGAAATGTTATACTTTCGTCATGGAAAGGCAGTGTGGTCTTCGAAGTTATCTAATAAAGATGGGGGAAAATGCTAGACTTTCGTGCGAACCAATTGTCTTTAAGGCGGAAGGCATTGTTTTATTTTGGAAAACTTTATTTTTTCATTATTTATATATGCACTAATTGTTAAACTTCTTGTTTACTAGCCAGGCATTGCTACGTTTATAAGGCCTATGGACATTTTTTACCTCATACTAATTATTCATATATTTTTTTCCCTTTTAGTTTTTTAAGATTATCAATTATCACCACTTACATGGCGTACAAAGTAGTGTATACGCAATAAGATTGAGAAGTTACACAAAATCAAGCCTCATTTAAAAATAGTGTTGAATGAAAGTGTATAGTAGACTATATTATAATTTTAACGTTTAACAGAAATACATAGATTTAAGCAAGGTTAGTAGTACCCACTAAAAGTATTCGGTAAAAAATGTTCCATGTAATCAAACAGTTCGTGGTAACGAACTGCAGCAAGGAGCGACCCGGCTCAACAGTAAACGAAACTCTAAAAAACGGAATTTTAATGCTAAAATGTACATCAAAAGAATCAAATTTTCATGCTGATTTTAAATATATAAGTTTCATCAAATTTAGTCTTTGTCATCAAAAGTTACGAGCCTGAGAAAATTTGCCTCATTTTAGAAAATAGGGGGAAACACCCCCGAAAATAGGGGGAAACACCCGAAAATCACACCATAGCATTCGGCGTATTAGAGAACCATGTAGTAAAATTTTCAAGCTCCTATCTAAAAAAATGTGGAATTTCGTATTTTTTTTGCCAGAAGACAAATCATGGGTGCGTGTTTATTTGTTTGTTTGTTGTTTTTTTTTCTTTTCCCCAGGGGTCATCGTATCGACCAAGTGGTCCTAGAATGTCGCAAAAGGGCTCATTCTAACGGAAATGAAAAGTTCTAGTGCCCTTTTTAAGTGACCAAAAAAATTGGAGGGCTCCCACGCTCATTTTTTCTCCAAAGTCAACAGATCAAAATTTTGAGATAGCCATTTTGTTCTGCATAGTCAAAATCCATAATAACTATGTCTTTGGGAATGACTTACTCCCCCACAGTCCTTGGGGGAGGGGCTGCAAGTTACAAACTTCGACCAGTGTTTACATATAATAATGGTTATTGGGAAGTGTACAGTCGGTTTCAGGGGATTTTGGTTTTGGTTTTGGGGGTGGGGTTGAGGGGAGGGGGCTATGTGGGAGATGTGTCCCCTCCGCAATCCCTCCGCAATAAATGGGTTGTCCCCTCCGCAATCCCTCGCTCTTTACGCTAAAGTTTGACTCTTTGCCACAATTCTGCTTTTTAATACAATTAAAAGCTTTAGCGTAAAGAGCGAGGGATTGCGGAGGGGACAACCCATTTCATATACGGAGTAATTTCTGTTCGTTTTAAGTTTTAATGTCGCTCCTCACTTTCAGTTAAAAAAACTAGTTTTTTTTATGTAATTTTGAAAAAAGGGGTTAACCTACTCCTCCACAAGGAATTTTCAGATCCCAGCATCAATTAAACCAGTAACTTACAATGTCAGAAAATTATGTCTCTTTTCAAGGAATAGAAATTTTCGCAGATTTGTAAGTATATTAAGAGCTAAATAAGATAAAAAAAAATGGATTAGACCGGGTAATCCAATGGAATCAGCTATGGAAGTCAGGTTAACCTTGACGAAAGAAGAGCAGGAGGACAAAATACCCGGAGCTTTAACCTAAGGGAGTCCTGGTACAAAATTTATTTTTAGCAAAAACTTATGTTAAAAGTTGCTGTTTTTTTTTCTGCTGTACCTATAGTTGACATGTTTTTATTTTGAGCTTTTTCATTACTTTTTTTCTGTGAAATAGAAACATTTATTAGAAATTTTCAAAAATATTGTTTAGACGAAAACAGCCAAGCTCAACAGATGTAATCCTTGTAAAAGGGCCGAAAGCAGAAAAAGCGAAATAAGTGGATTTGAAAATCAGAGCAATTTTATTTTGCTTGGCAACTGAAACGCATTGCAGATACACAAATATCAATTCCCTATGTTGAAACTGAAGTCTAAAGTTCTACTGCTTCGTAAAGAAAAATACCATTTTCGTTTATGGATGCTGGTGAAAACTTCTCATCATGAATGCTCCACAATACTTCAAAGTTCCTAAGTTTTGCCAGCAAGTGGAAGTGAATTAAAAGTCTCAAATTTATGGCATAAAAGGTAAGAGTTTGAACTTGATTTAGATGAAGCTAAGGACTGTCAACACTGATTTCTGTATTGACTTCAATATTGAAAACAATAGTTTTCTTCATGAGAAAATGTTCTTACTGTGAGTATACTCGGTGCTATATAGGTTTATGTTGTGATATGTGTGTTGACTTAAAGGCATATGGACGCTAATAAAACAGCATCAATGTGTATTAACATTATTTGTATCGTCAAAAACCCTACATTTATGAAAGAATTGAAACTCTTATGCCGGATCCATGTTGGTTTTTCGTCTCGTTCACATTGGTGGAAAATCCACTTAATTTACTTTACATAAATTATACTTTCACTTAACTCACCTAACTTAGGCAACTTAGGAATTTGAACATATTTCAACTTTAAGCAGCAAAATGTAGCAGTAAAAATGGTATTTGAGCTCGCCATAGCTATCCAAATTTTCCTAGAAATCGCTTTTGCTTTGAATTTTACGCTTTATATTCCTCCCAAAAATTATATGTCTTCTACCAGGCCTGACTCCTGGCCAGTCCTGCCCCAATTGACTTTCCAAATACATGCAATAATGTTACTTACAAACGGGTGACCATGCCGCGGCTGCCGCGTGCACCCGTCCTAGTTTGATTACTTGGGTAATCCGCTTTTTGACGCACTCAATGAAGTTCCTTATGTTTCATGTTCTAGTTGCCAGCGAAGAAATGTCATAATTAATGCATCAATGCCCACAAAATACGGATAAATCTTATTTATATATTAAAATTCGTTGAAACAATATTTTTTTATTGCCTACACAAACATTCAGTCAAATTATTTTAGTATGTTTTAATACGCTAAACGTAATACAGCACATTAGCACTTTATTAGATCTTGTTCATAATATTTTAGTGTTTTTCAAGTTCTATTTGGCTATGTTCTCGCAGCAAACAATAATCGTTTGACGTGTGGTAACTTTGATCGAGACTTGGTAGTTTGACTCTTTGCCACAATTCTACTTTTTAAAACAACTAAAAACTTTAGCGTAAAGAGCGTGGGACTTCGGAGGGGACAACCCATTTCATATACGGAGTAATTTCTGTTCGTTTTAAGTTTTAATGTCGCTCCTTACTTTCAGTTAAAAAAACTAGTTTTTTTTATTTAATTTCTGAACGTTTTTGAATTAATGCATGTTTGATTTTGGCTCTCCGCACATAAATTATTGAAATGAAATTAGTATATTAATTTTTTTTTGGCTAAAAGGCTTTCTCTTAGTTTTGATCAGACGATTTTGAGAAATAAGGGGTGGGGAAGGAGGCCTAGCTGCCCTCCAATTTTTCGGTTACTTAAAAAGGCTACTAGAACTTTTAATATTCAACGAACGTTTTTATTAGTAAAAAATATACGTAACTTAAGAATTAACTTACGTAACAAACTTTTATATTATTATATTTTTATTATGTGTACGAGGGGGTTTGTACCCTCGTTAATACCTCGCTCTTTACACTAAATCGTAAGTTTTGTTCCAATTCTTTAAGAATGACCCCTGAATCAAATAGGCCGTAGAATAAATAGTTGAAATCACTAAAAATATTTTAGCATAAAGAGCGAGGTATTTATCTCCTCCTAAATATCTCGCTCTTTATGCTAAAGTATTTTTAGAACCCTTCATATGCGTAATAATCTCTGTTTGTTTTAAATTTCAATGCTATTCCTTACTTTCATTTGAAAAAACGTTTTCATGTTTATTTTTTCATTGTTTTTTTTTATAGTAATACTAGAAAATCCTGCGCCCTTTTCATTGAATTGTTTTCCCCCATGGCATATTTCTCCAAGGAAAGATCCTCCCACATAGCCCCCTCCCTCAACCCTACCCCCAAAACCAAAAAAATCCCCCTGAAAACGTCTGTACACTTCCCAATAGCCATTATTATATGTAAACACTGGTTGAAGTTTGTAACTTGCAACCCCTCCCCCAGGGACTGTCATCCCCAAAAACATAGTTATTAAGATTTTCGACTATGCCAAACAAAATGGCTATCTCAAAATTTGGTCCATTGACTTTGGGGAAAAAATGAGCGTGGGAGGGGGCCTAGATGCCCTCCAATTTTTTTGGTCACTTAAAAAGGGCACTAGAACTTTTCATTTCCGTTAGAATGAGCCCTCTTGCGACATTCTAGGACCACTTGGTCGATACGATGACCCCTGGGGAAAAAAAAACAAAAAAACAAACAAATAAACACGCACCCGTGATTTGTCTTCTGGCAAAAAATGCAAAATTCCACATTTTTGTAGATAGGAGCTTGAAACTTCTGCAGTAGGGTTCTCTGATACGCTGAATCTGATGGTGTCATTTTCGTTAAGATCTTACGACTTTTAGGGGGTGTTTCCCCCCTATTTTCCTAAATAAGGCAAATTTTCTCAGGTTTCTCAAGACTAAACTTGATGAAACTTATATATTTAAAATCAGCATTAAAATGCGATTCTTTTGATGTAGCTATTTATATCAAAATTCAATTTTTTAGAGTTTTGGTTACTATTGAGCCGGATCGCTCCTTACTACAGTTCGTTACCACGAACTGTTTGACAATGGAATTTCGTTCGCTCTCAAGTTTCCCAAAAAAGATAAAACGTGTTAGGTGGAATGGGTTGTTGTTAGGAAAAGCTGTTCCGACCAGGAACCGCGCAAGTGCAGAAATTTTTTTCTCTTTCTTTCTTTTCTTTTCTAGCAAGCGAAAGCCTAAGGAGGGTTAAGTGTTTCGTTGTATTTTTTTCTTTTTTCTTTGAATAGGTCCTGTAAATAAGTAAGTAAGTATGAGCTCTTCAATTTACTACTAGTTCTTAATTTTGTGATTGAAATGGCTCAGTAAAGCTAAAAGGTAGTCAATTGCTCTAATGCTAGTACTAGATAACTTCGAAGACCACACTGCCTTTCCATGACGAAAGTAAAACAGTTCAAAATAGGGATGAAACCTTTTAATTGACAGTGAACAGATTTAAAATTTCTGTAACTGGATATTTCGAACACATATACAGTGTTCATCATCAGCAGTAAAACTCCGCATGGATGCTTTTGGTTCCTAATTATGCTATGTTCCGCATAATTATGCTACATCTGGCAACACTGACAAGAATGAACAAACGAATCGTATTCTTTTATATTGGTTTTAAAGGTGAATTTCACAAACAGGTGTTTGGTTTACCTATGAAGGCATCCTATTTCCTTTTTTGGCAAATCTTTTCGTGGACTCTATTTAAACCGCCACTTCTAGACTCTCTTTTACTGCTGATGATGAACACTGTATATGTGTTCGAAATATCCAGTTAAAATTTTTTATATCTGTTCACTGTCAATTAAAAGGTTTCATTCCTATTTTGAACTGTTTTACTTTTGCTAACATTAGATGTGCTCATATACTGTGCTCATTAGCTAAATGTAATCCAATATGCAAAACAACATGACTGGCATGCCCTATACAATTCTATACATATGGTTTTTCTTCAATTTTTTCAATACTTAAAAAAAGAATGAACTGAGACAAATGTTCACGGAGTTATAAGGTAATTATTTATTAGCCATAGAAGGAAAGGATTCTTGCAAGACATGTTCCATATTATTCGCCTATTTCTTTGGATTTTCCTCCTCCCCCTGAAAGACTCCTGCTTATGAGCTACGAACCTGCTCTTAGGTCTTGTGTATTCGAATTCAAGAGAGAACACGAATAATTTTTAAAATACTTTTTCAAATACTTTTTGGATTCCACTCGTTTAAAAAGTTTTAAACATTCTAACCTTGAAAAATGTTAATTAAATTGGAAAAGGCGAGACTTACAAGTTTGTAAATGGTTAAGGTTTTGTTATCTTAAATAATTACTCAATGGAAAATTTCAATCATGGGGTATCATCCAGAGTCATTATGGCAACCAACAGAAAAAGAGGTAGGATATCAATGATTTATTTTTGCGGGTGGTTGGAGGAGAAGTACCCTTATGAAAATATATGAACATTTAAGAATTTTTTAAAGAAAATTTTGGTGCTAATTTCCTTCGATGTTTTATGCATTAAAGAAAAATCAAGTTTTTTCAACTCAACATAAAGAACAAAATTAAAATTTGAAACGAAGAGAAGATTATTCTAAATATGGAGGGGGTTACCTCTTCCTCAACCCTCGTTCTTTTTGGCTAAAATCTTAAAGCTATTTAAAAATACTTGGCGTTTGAAATCCACAACCCTTGTGTTTCAGCAGTCTTTCATAAATATTCAGGACAAAAAGTCAAACTTTCGCGTAGAGAGTGAGGGTTGAGGAAGGGGGAACCCCCCTCATATACGGAATCAGTTCTGTTCGTCTTAAGTTTTGTTGTTGCTCTTAACTTTTAGTCGGAAAAACTTATTTTTATTTAATTTTTGACGATTTTTCTAATCACTCCAGCCGGACCCCCCCCCCCTCTCCGTGTAATTTTTTTCCTAGAAAATTCCCTTGGAAAATTTCCTCCCCACCGACAATTCTCTACTTAGAAAATCCCCCCTCCCTCCAGTAAATTAAACAAAAAACTGTCCGCATATTTCCCAATAACAAATATTAAATGTGAACGTTGGGCAAATTGGGTAGCTAAGAGACCTTTCCCCAGGGACTACGGAGTGCCATATTATCACCAAAAGCACAGTCATTGGACGTTTCGACTATACTGAATTAGATAGCTATCTTAAAATTTTGATTGGATTTCATAGGGGAAAAATGGGCGTGGGAGGGAGCCAGATATCCTCTAATCCTTTTGGTCACTTAGAAAGGGTAGTAGAACTTTTGATTTCCGTTCGAGTGAGCTATCTCCCGATCTTCTAGGGCCATTGTTTTCATACAATAACCCCTGGGAAGAATCTAAAAGAATAACAATAAATATTTACCCGTGATCTTTCTCCTGGCCAATATATATATATATATATATATATATATATATATATATATATATATATATATATATATATATATATATATATATATATATATACACATATATATATACATATAAATAAGATTCGTCATTGTTGTACATACGAGCTTTAAACCCCCTACAGTAGTGTGGTCTGATATGCCGAATTTGATGGTTTGATTTTTGTTAAGATCACTTGACTATTTGGGGGTGTTCTCATCCTTTTTTGAAAATCAGGCAAATTTTTCCAGTCTTGTAGTTTTGATGGGTAATATTATTGAAATCAGTATATAAAAAAAAAACAATTTTTTTTATGTATCTGTTGTTATGAAAAATCATTTTTAGAGTTTTTATTAGGCCGAGTTCTTTACCGTGATTTATTCGATAGGACTTTCGATAGTAACATTTTTCAAAATATTTAAAGCAGTTTCATGAAGGAGGGCCGTATTTTGGCTGGTCAGATTTCAAAATAACAGAGAACAGAACTTACCTGAATGTTAGGTACTATTCTAGAAAGGTGTCATAAAAGTTACCCCCATTCCCAAACCATAGCACTCGTGTCCACTGTGTATATTTTACTTTATGAGTTATTTATTTAATTTGATAGTAATCGGCAAGGCAGTCCTCCCCCGTCAAATCAGTACCCAAATAAATCTTAACTAAAGATTTGATCCAGAAATAAATTACCGTTATTGATAGTCAGTTTTCGTTATTATTTT
This sequence comes from Artemia franciscana, assembly GCF_032884065.1. Taxonomy (NCBI): domain Eukaryota; kingdom Metazoa; phylum Arthropoda; class Branchiopoda; order Anostraca; family Artemiidae; genus Artemia; species Artemia franciscana. The sequence continues at coordinate 14,127,996 of NC_088883.1, read as the reverse complement.
TGATTTAAGACGGCAAATCACATGAAATTGTAAACAATTTGCCTTGATATTAGGCCAGAATGGAAATTAGCCCTTTCATATATTATAAGCATTATAGGGGCTAAATTTGTTGTTATCTGCCATGTTGTGTGAAAGATTATCACGCATAATTAATGATCATTAAGGGTAAGTTCTGGAAACATACCTAGTAATTAAAATAAGAGCAATAAAATAAACAAATAAATGCGTCAACATCCCGGTTAAAATTGATTCGCCTGACGGAAAAATTTAATCCTAAATCTGTTATTGGTGCAATCAAGAAAAAATAATGATTGGATTTGCGTTCATGCCGTTACAGCCAACTTCCAAGGATTCCAATAAGAATTCCGATTGGAAAAGTCTAGTTCTTTGAATTCCGAATTCTTCATTAGTATCTTTATCCTTCAGTCGGAAAGACTCATTTTATTTTTCGTTTAAATTAAATTTAAAAAAATTTATTTAACTGCAAGTAAGGAGCGACATTAAAACTTAAAACGAACAAAAATCATTCCGTATATGAAAGAGGTTGTCCCCTCCGCAACGTCCCGCTCTTTACACTAAATTTTGACTCTTTGTCGTAACTCCACTTTTTTTTAAATAAAAAAAAACTTTAGCGTAAAGAGCGAGGCGTTGTGGAGGGGACAACCTCTTTCATATACGGAATGATATCTGTTCGTTTAAAGTTTTAATGTCGCTCCTTACTTGCAGTTCAAAAAACTTGTTTTTTATTTAATTTCTGAACGTTTTTGAATTACCGCATTTTTTTTTTATTTTGGCTCACTGCACATGAATAATCAAAACGAAATTTGCATTTTATTTTTTTGCTAACTGGCTTTCGCATAGTTTTGATCGGACGGTTTTGATTAAAAAAAGGTGAGGAGGAGACCTAGTTGCCCTCCAAATTCGGTTACTTAAAAATGCAACTAGATTTCTTTGTTTTTTGTACGAAAGTTTTTGTTAGTAATTAACATACATGCCTTACGAATTAACTTACGTAACGAACTACTATATTTGTGAATTTCTATTACGTATATGAGGGGGTTTACCCCCTCGTCAATACCTCGCTCTTTAAACTAAAACTTGAATTTTATAAAGCTTGAAATCTTTAAGAATGACCCCTGAATCACAAAGGCCGTACAGCAAATAGTTGAAATTACTAAGAATACTTTAGCGTAAAGAGCAAGGTATTGCGGTGGAGACGACCCCCCTTGTATACAGAATATTTTATGTTCGTTTTAATGCTACGCATTACTTCCCGGTGAAAAAATATTTTTTATTTTCTAATTTTCTTTTTTTATAAACCTAGAAAATCCTGCGTCTCCTTCATGGAAATTATCTTCCCTCATGATAAATTCCATGGAAAGATCCTCCCACTTAACCCCATCCCCACCGACCCACCCCCTCTCAAACACGAAACAGTCCCCCTGAAAATGGTTGTACACTTCATAATAACCATTACTATATGTAAACAATGGTCAAACTTTGTAAATTGCAGTCCCTCCCCCAGGTACTGTTGATGATTGAGTCGTCCCCAAAGACACAGTTATTAGGTTTTCGACTAAGCTTAACAGAATGGCTATCTCAAAATTTTGATCCGGTAAATTTGGAAAAAAAAGTGCGTGGAAGGGCGCCAATGTGCCCTCCAATTGTTTTGGTCACTTAAAAAGGGAACTAGAACTTTTACTTTCCGTTAGAATGAGCCCTCTTCTGACATTCTAGAACCGTTGGGTCGATACGATTACCGCTGAGAAAAAAACAAAAAACAAACAAACAAATAATCACGCATCCATGATCTGTCTTCTGGCAAAAAATACAAAATTAAATCTTTTTGTGGATAGGAGCTTGACACTTCCACAGTAGAGTTCTATGATACGCTGGATATGATGGTGTGATTTTCGTCTAGATTCTATGACTTTTAGGGGGTGTTTCTCCCTATTTTCTAAAATAAAACAAATTTTCTCAGTCTCGTAGCTTTTAATGGGTAAGACTAAACTTGATGAAACTATTATATTAAAAATCAGCATTAAAATATGATTCTTTTGATGTGACTATTGGTATCAAAATTCAGTTTTCTTAGAGTTTGGGTTACTACTGAGCCAGGTCGCTCCTTACTACAGTTCGTTACCACCAACTGTTTGATACTTCCCAACTTCGGAGGTCAACAAAATGACTGAAATTAAATAAAGTCGAATTCTCATTTACCTATGTGGATGCAAAAATATATTTCCTTTCTTAGTTAGTTACATCAATAGATTTCAAATTGTATATCTTTCGATATTTTTGGCCTTTGCCATTAGTGTGCACATTTCAAAACTGAGGACAGGGATTAAAGAATTTTGCATCTCAATAGAAATTTTTTATTTATGTCTACACGTCCATACAAGCACCTAGCAAAAATTCAATTGGGGGGGGGACATTTCGCGAGTTGGGATATAAGCCAGAACAAAACAGAATAGGTGAGTTTTCTTAAGAATGTAAGATATTACAGGGATTATCATGAAATTCTTTACATTCCGGTGGGATGAGGACCCAAAGCCTCCCCCCCCCTGTATTTTCATCCAAGTACTCTTCCTCCTCTTAAAAAAGAGATAAATTCGTTATTTACAACTATCTTGAAAAATATTTAAGATCCATCCTATTTTTACATGTAATACTTGCCATGGATTTGGAGAAAAAAAGAAAATTTGCCCCTCCAATAGAGTTCTTGAAATAGAAATGGGTCTGCTATATTTCTTCTCAACGAATTTTTTTATTTCTGTTTCGACAACAAAAATGTCTGACTTATTATCGACTTTTTTTTAATACAGTTACACCATTATTTTAGGGAGGTGCAGATTTAAAAACCAAATTGAATCGGTTTTTAATGAATAGTATTTCTTTTCCATCAAGTCTCGATTGCTTTACGACCAACTTAGTTTATGTGGTTAATGTCAAGGAAGTCAAAAACTAAATCATGTTTAGGCATTCGGGGGTCAATGCAGTTATGTTTGGAATACAAATTGAAGTCTTCAGAGAATCTCTAAACGGGTCACACTCTCGGTTGCATGATTAGCGTACAAGAAGTAATTTGTAATCACGACAGGGAATATCTGATTACATCAACAACCTAATGATAGAAATCGTGGAAGTTGAAAATGCAAAAGCAATAACATCCGATCTCTGGTGCATCTGCTTTCCCACCTCAAGGGCCTATCTAGGATTTGTCTTCTTTGTTGTTCTTTTTATAGAAAAATAAAATTAAAAGACAAATTATAAATTTTTTATATGCATTTTAGTTACTTTTGTACGTGTAGGACAAAATCTTGGGAAGGGGGTCAAAATCCGAACCCCTTCCCCTAGGATACAGCCTTGTCCCACCTGCTGAGTTTCTTAAACGCATATGAACTTGAAGTACTCCTCGTTTTTTTTGTAAAATCTACTTCGTGAGAAGGGTGTACTTTGGCTGGTCAGATTTCAAAATAACAGAGAACAGAACTTACCTGAATGTTAGGTACTATTCTAGAAAGGTGTCATAAAAGTTATCCCCATTCCCAATCCATAGCACTCGTGTCCACTGTGTATATTTTACTTTATGAGTTATTTATTTAATTTGATAGTAATCGGCAAGGCAGCCCTCCCCCGTCAAATCAGTACCCTAATAAATCTTAACTAAGGATTTGTTCCAGAAATAAATTACCGTTATTGATAATCATTTTTCGTTATTATTTTTGATTTAAGACGGCAAATCACATGAAAGTTTAAACAATTTGCCTTGATATGAGGGCAGAATGGAAACAACGTTAGCCCTTTCGTATATTATAAGCATTATAGGGGCTAAATTTGTTGTTATCTGCAATGTTGCGTGAAAGATTATCACGCATAATGAATTATCATTAAGTGTAAGTTCTGGAAACATACCTAGTAATTAAAATAAGAGCAATAAAATTGCATTTTAGTTACTTTTGTACGTGTAGGACAAAATCTTGGGAAGGGGGTCAAACTCTGAACCCCTTCCCCTAGGATACAGCCTTGTCCCACCTGCTGAGTTTCTTAAACGCATATGAACTTGAAGTACTCCTCGTTTTTCTTGTAAAATCTACTTCGTGAGAGGGGTGTACTTTGGAATAAAGTGTCTTTTCATTTATGGGCAGGGATCGGGATATTTCAAAATAATTGTAGTTAGTGATCAAAGCATGTGTATTTTCAAGAATTTAAACTTTCTATTTCAAACCTATTTCGAGGCAGAGAGCTTTTTGACAAGTTGCGATAAATACTGAGTGTTAAATACTCAATAATATACCCCTATTCCTTTATTACGCTCTTTTTGTATCTTTTCCGCTTATGCCACCTTGAACACTGTGTATTTGGGCCCAAACGAAAAGCAAGTCATTCCCGAACGGAACGGAAAGAACTCGTAAGGAAGGATTTAAAAGTAATTGCAACTTCATGGGAGGGGATACAGACTGCAGACTTGAAAAGATTGGGGTGGAGTAGGAACATGCACAGCTCTGCTGACCTCAGGTGACTTGGTGCTGCAGTGAGTTGTTAGTAGTAGCAGTAGTAATAGGCACGAGCTTCGACTTAGTTTGTTGAATGCAACGGTATCGAGTTGCTTATCTCTAAACAACTACTGTTCTTGCTTTTGGGGTGTTGAGTTTCAGTTTGTTAGTTTTGACCTGATCGAATTTTGTAAGGTTGAATCTTGCGTTGGTTGAATTTAGTGGTTTGAAGATCAAGTATGTTGATTTTATAGGAAACCCTTCTTGGAGCGTGACCTTTTGACCTAGTTCCGCTTTGAGGTGCAATGCTCCATAAAAAAGAAGTAGAAAAAAAAAGCTCTAAGTGATCAGGAGGTTTTACTGCACGTAGCAGAAGTTATGACAGCCTCGAAATAATTTCTAAAGTAGAATAATAGCTTGTATATAATTATATTTCTAAATATTTTGAAATACGGTATGATAAAATACGATCAATTTCATTGATATACTCTTAAGTCTTAAGTATAAGAAAAAAAAAACTCTATGCATAAGATGAACTGAGCTGAATACTATTCATTAGCCTTCTGAGGGGTTGCTCTCTTGTGCACAATGTGGCGCGCGCCAAGCGTGGCAGAAGTTCACCAATCGTTTTGGGGAGTGTTTCGAGCATTTTAGAGACTGAGACAAGCGTGGCAAAATAGTTCCGAGCTTGGAGAAATTGTGCGGCGAACGAGGCGTTTTAAGAGTTATACCAGGTGGTAGAGAGTAAGCGTCCCCTCCTAAGCATTTGCAACACAACATTTTGCGTTAACCTTGAATATTTCAAAATATTTAACTATGTACAATTGAGGTGGTCAACATCATAGCAGTACCAAGGAGCAAAATTGAAACCGTAAGATAAAAATTTTAATTTGTTTTAATAATCAAGGTATTTGCCTTTTGGTCCTCTCCGTTACAAGGAATTAATTTTATAATACTAATCAAGTGTATTTTGATTTTTGCATGTTTTAATTCCTTTTTAGTAAGACTGCCCTCCTCCCTGTTTAAATGACGTCAATAGTTTAATAAGTTACAATCTCTGACAGCGCCTTTTCAGTGACACTGTTTGCCATAAATACTACTGTTACTACTAACAATTTATCACAGAATAAAGCCATTTGAGGTCTACAATGCTAAAGTTAATTTATTCGCTATACTTACCTCTACAATTGCCACTTATCAAAGGAGGTGGTCTTGTCACAGAATAACTCTTCGATGACTTCCATGTAATGAAAAAAACAAACATCGTAAATGATTGGTTGCATAGCAAATGGGATACTACCTGGACATAGCCCCCCCCCCCAGGAGAAAATAAAATTATCGAAATGAAGCTCCCGATTACTTATTTTCGTGCAAACAGCAGCTGATAACAGTAAGTTCCATATGATAACAGATCTTTTTCATATTGAGGGCTAAGTATATAAAATAACTCCATTTTTGATACTACAAACTCTCAAAGCAAAAAAATCGCCAGTTTTTTCAGAAACTCCCAACCACCACAGCGTCTATCTTCAGTGGAAATGAGAGTTAAAAGACTTCAGAAGCTCAGAGGACATAAGATAGTAGATCTTTTTTATATGGAGGGTCAATTTTCTAAAATAACTCCATTTTTGATACAACAAATTCTCAAACAAACAAAAATCTCTAGTTTTCTTAGAAATAACTCAACCACCACAGCATCTATATTCCACAGAAATGAGAGTTATAGGACTTTATAAGCTTAAAGACCGACAAATATATTTTAGAGATGGGGTATCTCGGTTCGCTTTATTGCTAAATCTTCTCTATTTTCATCTATAGGCCAAAAATCCAAAACGCGTTGACCTTCTAAACTCCGAGAGACTAAAATCCAAAGGCTCATCATCTTCCTCAGATTTTTTTTATAAGCAGTGGTTGTCAGAATACTTCTCTATAGACATACCAAAGCTGGCAAAAAAGAGTCTACACAGTTTTCTAGACTTGAAATCGTCATCTATTTCCGTCCCGGTTCACCTATTTGCACAAATTCAATTAATAAGTCTCTAGTTAAAACTAGGCTCCTGGATATCTTTGAATTTCTGCTTGAACGTTTTTAGAAACAAAAGTTGTCGCAATTAGAAAGTAAGATTTTGATTAGAATAGAATCTTCGATTAGAATAGGATAGTAACCAAAACTCTTACAAGGGGGTTATGATAACAATATATACATCAAAAGAATGGAATTTTATGCTAGTGTCAAACATGTAAAATCACCACGTTTAAATTTACCCAACAGAAGCAACGAGCCTGATTTTCTAAACAGGGAGAAAATAGAATCTTTGGTAGAATCTTCCTATTAGAATCCTACTATATAGTAGAATCCTACTAAATAGTAGAATCCTAGCGGAATCTTTGGTCCAAACACCCTCTGCTAAAGCACGTTTCAAAATCAGAAGGCATGTAGAATCCTTCTGGTTTTTATTAGAGGTTGCATCAATTATAGGCACCATCACCTCAGTAGGATATCTGAATAAAAATATTTGATGTTTCCAATTAGCTATTACGGGCAGGCCCAATCCCAGCAACATGCTATAAAAAGTAGCACAAGCCGTGGGTATGATAGTTGCTTAATGGTCTGCTTGGTAACCCTGAGGTACAGTTTATCATTTTTAAACCATAGTTCCACTAACAAATATAATATTCATCTTTCTGATGACATCTGAAATGTTCAAGTAAATAATTTTACTGGTATCAAATCTTCAGGGATTATGTTTTGATTGAATATATTCTTGTATGACTAAGATTGATTGCTCGTAAAGTACTTTTGATTGTATTTATAACCAGTATGATGAATTTGTATTAAAGTATATTCGTTTTTGAATCTAGGACATTGTCACGTACAAAGAAGAAACAAAATACCATTGTATTTGCAGATATAGAACTCCATGCCAGGTGATACAAAGACCCAATGGGTCGGTATGGATTCTTCAAAGGAGAATTTGAAAGGGGTATTATATGGAACTATAAGAATCTACATGGAGGAGGCTCGAACTGGAATATTCTCCCTTACTCTTGATGTGTGTCTCCTAAGAATCTAAATTATCTCATCCCATTTTGTGATACAGATGGCACCTGATCATGGTGATCAGGGTCATTCCATCCACCATCCATTGATCTAATTTGAGTTTCTGTATCCTATTTGATTTTTTTGAATCAAAGAAGACGTTTTTAGTAAAAAATAGAGTAATTAAGGAGCAGCATGAGCCTATAGTAACCAAAACTCTCACAAAAGGGTTATGATAACAATATATGCATCAAAAGAATAAAATTTTATGCTAGTGTCAAACATATAAAATCACCACTTTTAAATTTACCCAACAGAAATATTTGCCTGATTTTCTAAACAGAGAGAAAAAGTAAAAAAAAAGACAAGTGATCTTGATGAAGACTCCATCATCAAATTTGGCATATCTTGGACCCTGTTGTAGTAGTTTTTCGGCTCCTATCCATGAAAGTGTGGAATATTGTTTTTTTTTTTGTTTTTTTTTTTCAACAAGGACGATCAAGGAGGCGTGTTTGTTTTCTTGTTTTTTTAGGCTTTTTTTCCCATGAGTGGTCGTATGGAGCCATAAGTCGTAGAGAATCAGAAGAAGTCTTATTCAAACAGAAAATAAACGTTTAGTACCTTTTCTACTTTGCCAAAAGAGATTATTCCGCTGCTAAATGGCGTTTTCTGCTATTTTGTGACACAGAACTAAAACTTTGCCTCAAAAGCGATCAAGCTGCTGTTGGTAGAAAGTTCTGAGATGACCAATCGATTCATGGTTATCGAAAAACTATGCATTAAGCCTTTCAGCTTGAGATATAATAATCCTGCGCGGTGGCGCATTCGTCCATACAGAGTTATTGTCTTCAATAATTCATGATGACACATTAGCTACTGTGAAAGAGGGCCTTTCGCACTGAGCCATTGCTTATGCAGAGGAGAGGTGTGTGTGAAGCCTCAATGATTGCACTTTTTATATCCAGATTTTTTTGCTTCCACAAATACAGAAGAGGATCTGAGGAGGTAGGGGTGAGGCATTAATTAATCTAGAGTCGCCATTCCCTTGGAACAAGCCTCAATATGGGTGCTGTTTGGTGATAGTTCGCCTTTTACTGCAGGGAAATGTTTTTTGTAACATAAAAGATTACACATGCTTACGGGGGAGGGTGGATGATCATGGGCGCTGTCAGGGAATTTCTCTGAAGGGAGGAGGAAACTAATACCAGGGTATTTGTTTTTTACCTACGTTTAAATTAAACTATTGGCTTTATGATTTTATTAATATAATAAAATGTCCATAGCAAGGAACTGTAAATAAGGAGGGAATCGTGCTGATAGTAATCGAAGTTAGAAAAAAAATTTGATAACATTATACACAACAAAAGATTTGGCATTACGTTTTGACTCCAAATATTGGGCTAAAATTAATGTTTTGGGCAGATAATCAAATTGTTGTTATGTGACTTCTTTAGATACTTAAAAATGCCGTTGGACAAATTAATTTCCATTCAAATGAGTCCCGCCATTACTATCTACGACCTTTGTTTAGGAAATTGGACTCTGGGGGGATAAGGAGACACGAGAATTAAACAAACTATGATGAAATGTAATTTTCCTCAGTCTTCAAGGTGATGAAAATTGAATCTAAAGATAGGGTTTTAGACCATGAAAAATCAATTGAATGTCTTAGGATATGAATTCCCATGTCTTCTTTGGGTAAAAACAAACACAAAACGGCAGAAAAAGATAGTTTACTGCGGTGTGATCTTTTTGTTACTCAAACAGGGCACTAAATATTGCAATTTATGTTCATTTGAGCCCTCTTATAATATTTTGCGACCAGTAGTTTGAAACAATCATACCAGGAAATAAACGAAAAAATGGAACATATCAGTGCTGCTCATGCTGTTCAAGGTGAAGTGGTGTAAATGTGGGTCCTCGACAATGGGAATTTTAACGAATTTTTAATATTATTATCAATTTAAAAAAAAATCACAAAACAAGTTTATTTAAGAATAAACAGTTCCATTAAGTCGAAACTGAGCAGAAATTAAGTCAAATTATTTTCCAAGCGTAAAACTACCAAAAATTGCTATCAATAAGTAAATGAAACTTGAAACCAACAGATTGCTTTTAATTACATTTCTGTTTAAAACGGACAGAAATGCGGTTTGGGAGAAAGAGGATATTAGGGAGGAGGACTACTTGGGAAAAGGGAATTATAACTATACATTTAAAATCAAATGAGCTTCCTCTAAGGTTCAAACGACCATCCATACAACAAAACTTATTTCTCCAGGTAAAACTTACAACCCTTACCCCCAGACTCTCATCAGATGCTTTTGGAGAAAATACGATGTGGGGGCGGGGGTAACCACATTCCAATCACTTTGACTCTTAAAAAAGGCGCTAGAACTTCTGATTGCCAATGCAATGAGCTAGTTCCGATGTATATACGACCACCCTTTCCATAAAAAACTTATAAACCTTAGGAGCCTAACTTAGAACTTTACCCTAAGGGCTGTGGGGGGGGGGTGTCGTCCTCAAAGATATGACTTCCATACCTTTGAATTACGCAGAACAAAATGTTTATTTCAAAATTTTCATTGGATATGTTTGGGAAATGATGGGCATGCAGGGATTGGTTGCCCTCCAGTCACTTTCGAATAATAAAAAGGGCACTAGCCCTTTCTATTTCCAATCGAATGTGCACTTTTCGAAGTTTCTTTGGAAACAAATGGTCATTTCAAAATTTCTATCAGATGCGTTTCGAGAAAATACGACTTGTGGGGGTATCTGTCATCTGATCACTTTGACTCTTAAAAATGGCACTAGAACTTCTGATTACCAATCCAATGAGCCCCTTCCGAAGTTTATGCGACCAATCTTTCTATAAAAATCACATGTGCCCACAGGGCATAGCTTATTATTTTTTCCAAGGGTACTGTGGGGAGGGGGAGTTTGTCATCGTCAGTGACACAACTTCTTGAATGGCTATCTCAGATAGCCATCTAAACAAAATGGCTATCTCAAAATTTTGATTGGATGTCTGGAGAAATGACGGGCGTGGGGGGGGTGATGCCTCCAATAACTTTCGGGTCTTTGAAAGGTTACTAACTCTGTCAATTACCAATCGAATGAGCTCTTTTCAAGGTTTCTACGACAGCTCCTTCTATACAAGTACCCTGGTCTAAAATAATAATAATAATAATACATTTACTTAGGCAGCTCTATTGCGCTGCCTATGATTATTTGGTCTAGATAACATTGCTTGATGTTTGAGACTCCTTTTTGAGACTCCCCAAACTTTATTATAATAACTAAAAATCACTGTTCGATTAGAAATAAATAATTTAATATTTTCGAATCGACATCTATTGAAAAATATTTCTCATTAGACAGTTAGTTTTTTAGAAAATACATTTCTAAGATCTCGCTTTCTATCGACCGTGATTCGCACTTTGCTAAGTTGCAGATACTGATGCAACCATGATACACTTCAACCCCACTTTCGTATGACGTAATGTTTGTACCTCAAAGCACACTTCTTTCTTTATTTTAAATATCTAATTTACTAATTCTATCAACGAAATTTTTCCGATGCCGATCTTTTGTCCCCTTATTTTTGTTGGCACTATTATCACACTTTAGGGCATTTTAATAATGGATGTAAAATCAAATTATACAAATCGTAGTGAATGAAAGAACGGCAGCTGAGACATATCATCAATCTACGGAAACTTCAACCTGAATAAACGATTATTATTTACTTAAGTCGGGGAGCTCTAAAAAAATTTGAGCAGTCTTTAGGTTTACACATCTTCTTTGTTCACAACCACAGTTTATGCCGTAGTATGTCGATAATGTTAAAAGTTTACCCGGATTTTATATACTTTTTTTCTGTGTTATAAAAATTGGTAAGTGTCAATTCATTCACCGATAATATGAATGTCAAGAACTTAATTTATATTTTTTCAAAGACGGAAAAGCCTGACCAACACCTGCAAATGGTAGATTATTAACCAACTAAGACAAACTTCCAGCAGGTGTGGAATGCTCATTATCAAAAGCTAACGTTTCTGGAAATAATTTTTCTTTACCTTAGGAGGGTCAGTTCAGAAGCCGAATAATGTTTTTGCTCAATATGGAAAGCTATACTTTATTTCAAGTAATTTTAGGACTACTTAGAAACAAAAGTATTTCTTAATTGGTAACGACAGATGGCTTCCTTAAAACATAGACTACCCAAAAATGGATCGCTAAAAATGGGGATGAACAGGGGTTCTAGGTGCAAAAGATGGTTTAGCTTTTACTTTAGCTTAAAGTCTCTTCCGTTCTTACTTTAAAACAAATTAGTATACCTCGGTCTTTGGTATAAAAAAATATCTCTAGTAAGAAATTCTTACTTATAAATGTTTTAAATTTTATTAGCTTGGTGAGATGGGTGAATTAATAGATATGGTAAGAGACACTATCAGAATAATCATCATTATTGTTTTGAAATACAGCTTTTTAGCCAAGTAGGGTACCTTAATCAAGATTTAATGGGGCACAGAATACTGATGCTGGTACTTGAAACCTGATTTTTTACCAAAACGAGATATCCAACAGTCGGGGTAACAAACTGTAAGTAAGGAGCGACTCGCTCCAATAGCAACCGAAACTCTAAAAAACATAATTTTAATAAAAGTAGATACATCAAAGAATTGGATATTTATGCTGGTCGATTCCAAATGTATAAAGTTTGTTAAGTTTATTGTTTCCACAAGCCTGGGAAAATTTACCTGGTTTTCGAAAAAAAGGGAAACACCCCCAAAGAGTCAAGAAATTTTAATGAAATTCATACCATCAGATTCAACATATCAGAGAACCCTAGTGTAAATGTTTTCAACTACTATTGGCAAAAATGTTGAATTTTGTACCTTTTTCAGAAAAAAAGGATCACGCACGCGTATTTATTAGTTTTCCCAAGAATGATCCTATCGAACCAATGATCCTAAAAGATCGATAAAGGGCTCATTCAAATAGAAATCAACAGTTCTAGTGCCCTTTCTAAGTGATCGAAAAGATTAGTGGGCAACCAGCCAGCCCCCTCCCAGACCCTTTCTCCCCAAAGACATTTAATCTAATTTTTGAGATAGCCATTTCGTTTACCATAGCACGAAGGCCCATGTACTATGACTTCGAGAATGAAATAACCCCCCCCCCCATAGTCTTTGGGCAAAGAGGTGAACTTATGCATCTTGCTCAATGTTCAAATTTAGCATTTATTATTGAAAAATATACGGTTTTTTGGGGGGATTATGCGTATGGGGGATTTACTAGGAGAAAATTTCCTTGAGAATCAAATTTCCGGAGTGAATTTTACAGTGAATTTTCCAGCCATTGTCTAAAAAAAGTTCAGGAATAAAATTATTTTCATCTGAAAATAAGAAGCAAAATTAAAAGTCAAAATGAACAGAAATATTTCTGCGCATGAGATGGGCTACCCCTTCCTCAACCCTCAGTCTTTATGCTAAGGTTTGACTTTTTGTCACAATTCTTTATGAAAGACTGCTCATACACAAGAACTTTAAGACTTTTCACTTTAAGAACTTTAAGACTTTAGTGTGTAAAGAACGAGGAATGAAGAAAGTCCCACCGTCATATGCGTCATATGCCTAATTTCTGTCCGTTTTAAGTTTTGATGTTGCTCCTTACCTTCAGTTGAAAAGTTTTTTTTTATTTCATCAAGTATTAAAATAACATTAGCTCAATAGATTCCAATGTCTAAAACATAAATTTCAGTAGAAAATACAGTAACAAAATAGACAATAACTCGAAACTTGTACTAAGCACAAAGTGATCAATCTGGGCGTTATTAATATTGTCTAGTAAGCATAAATAGTGATGATCAAATAAAGATCGCTTAAGGTGACCTTATCTAAGCCATAAACGTTCAATTCGGGAAGAGGGCTCATTCAGCCAAAATTAGAGTTCTAGTGCCCTTTTTAGTTGCAAAAGAAATCGCACCACAGCAAAGGGCAACAAGTAATGCCTTCTGTGCAAATATAGAAGTAATGTATAACAGGAAGTGCTGCCGCATAACCGATCTCGATAATGGATATTTTTTACCGTCTATATATATATATATATATATATGTGTGTGTGTGTTCAGGGGTGAGGATGTCCCTAAGAGGCAGTAGCACCTCCTGTGCTTTGAGGCTATATATACAGCTTCGGGGGGGGGGGTGTCAAAATAAATTAGCTATCTCATCAAGCCAAATAAAAAGCTTACAGTTTTTATGCACCATATTGCTTGATCAATTTCTTTTTTTATTTCTATCCACACGATAGTCGTATTAAGATGAGAAAAATAAACCTCTTCAACACTTAGTATAAAGGAGTGCAATATTTTATTATATATTTTATTAAGCAGTCATAATAGTAAGAAGTATCTTTAGGGTAAACTAAACAACAAACTAATTAATTCAATTAACACTGATGTACCGATAGTATGCAATATAGCACACCTCCAGTAAGCAAATTCGGTTCTTAGCATGCATATTTTCTTACTCTTAAAGCGTCTGTTTCTTGAATCAGGGTCAGAGATGTTTTGACAACTTGCGACATGAGGAATGAATGCTGTGTCTCCGGCTGAATATAGTCATTCAGATGCAGCAACGTGATCTATTTTAAACGGGGATGATTATAATTAACGTCGGTGATTATATAGAAAGTTTCAAGAATTGGTATTAATTTCACGGGATAGCCTCCTCCCATAACACTAAAGAGAACAAAATTGAGCTTTTACTTAAAAAAAATCTTAATTGTGGTTTGTAATACAACTTTTTAAGGTTCTGTAAAATCGTCAATAGGTAATCGTTGGGCTGACACAGTTGGCGCCCCATGTTTTTCGGTAGGTTTCGCCATTTTCAGCAAGTCTGTTGTTCCCTTTTAGATTTTCATGAAATGTTATCATTTCAGACCCCTTACCAATAAATTTTCCGAAGGGGTAGGCTAAACTTTTTTTTAGGAGCGATTGTAATCAAACAGTTCGTGGTAACGAACTGTAGTAAGGAGCTACCAGGCTCAATAGTAACCGAAACTCTAAAAATGGAATTTTGATACAAATATATACATCAAAAGAATCATAATTTTATGCTGATTTTAAAAATATAAGTTTCATCAAGTTTAGTTATACCCATCAAGAGTTAAGAGCCTGCGAAAATTGGTCTTATTTTCAAAAAAGGGGGAAAACACTCCCTAAAAGTCATAGAATCTTTAATGAAAATTACAACATCAGATTTAGCATATCAAAGAACCATACTGTAGAGGTTTCAAGCCCCTATCTTCAAAATTGTTGATTTTTGTTTTTTTTGCCAGAAGAAAGATCGCGGATGTGTATTTATTTGTTTTTTTCTATTTTTCCCCATGGGTGATCGTATCGACCCAGCAGTCCTAGAATATCGCAAGAGGGCTCATTTTAATACACATTAAAAGTTCTAGTGGCCTTTTTAAGTGACCAAAACTAGGACCCCTCCCGCGCTCTTTGTCTTCCCAAAGTCACCGGATCAAAATTTTGAAGTAGCCATTTTGTTCAGCATAGTCGAAAAATCTAATAACCATGTCTTTGAGGACGACTCAATCCCCTACAGTCCCCGATGGAAGGGCTCCAAGTTAAGAACTTTGCAGCCCATTGTTTACATATAGTATTGGTTACTGGGAAGTATTCTGACGTTTTCAAGGGTATTTTTCTGGTGCTGGGGTGCTGGGGAGAGATGGTTACGTGAGAGGATCTTTCCATAAAGGAATTTATCATGGGGGAAGAGAAGTTCCGTGAAGGGGGCACTGTATTTTCCAGCGTTATTTAAAAACACAACGAGAAATAAAATAAAAAAACAAGTTTTTTAGCTTAAAGTAAGGACCAAAAACTTTTGAAACTCGTTTTAAAACTTAAAACGAACATAAATTATTGCGTATATGAGGGGGTTTGTCCCCTCCTCAACACTTCGCTCTTTACGCTAAAGCATTGTTAGTAATTTCAAAAGAGCTATTTATTCTAATTAAATGGAACGTGATTCAGGGGTTATTCTTAAAGAATTTGAACAAAATTCAAACTATAGTGCAAAGAGCGAGGCATTGCCCAAGGGGCAACCCCCCCTAAAACGTAATAAAAATATATGAATATAGAAGTTGGTTACGTAAGTTAATTTGAAATTATTTGAAATATTTATGGCCTTTTTAAGTAACTAAAACTGGAGGGCAACTAGGCCCCCTCCCTAACCCTTTTTTCTCAAATTTTTCCGATCAGAACTTTGAGAAAGCCATTTAGCCAAAAGCAGTAAAATTAATATGCAAATTTCGTTTTAATTATTCATGTACGGTGAGCCAAAATCAAAACATGCCTTAATTCAAAAATGTTCAGAAATTAAAAAGAGGTTTTTTTAACTGAAAGTAAGGAGTGACATTAAAACTTAGAACGAACAGAAATTATTCCGTATATGAAAGGGACTGTCCCCTCCTCAAGGCCCCGCTTTTCACGCTAAAGTTTGACTCTTTCTCTCAGCTCTACTTTTTAAAACAATAAGAAACTCTAGCGTAAAGAGCGGGGCGTTGAGGAGGGGACAGCCTCTTTCATATTTCATATGGAGTGGGAAGTTAAGTGGACGGGAGTCCCCACCCTTGTGGCATAAGTATGAGATTAAAAATGAAAGGAATTAGCCCCTAGAGCACAGACATTTATCATTGTGTTAATAAAGCGGAAGTTCAGCTTCAATATAAAGTCTAGGTAGTTTAAAAGGCGTCGGCTCCCTCATACATAGCATGATTTTTTTTTTTTTATGTATATTCTGGTTTCCTGTGATAAGACTTGCCCCCTCCCCCTCGCAGGATTTCAGCGAGTAACATGACCCATAAGCTCAATTATTTCAATAGCCTTGTATTTAAAATTCAAAAAATATGCTTAAAAAAAAAACTGTACGATCCGTTATGGTCTCAATAGCTTTTTATCAATTTACATCTTCCAAATTTTCGTCTCTTTCAGTACATGTTTTTGCGCATTTTTGTTTTTGCTCGCCGGAGTTGCGACGGCAGTGATCACTATATTTGATAGTAGTATTCGATGTGGAACTAAATAGAGCCAAATTTTTACATTTCTTCATTTCGCTAAAAATCATATTATTTCGATTTTCTTGTTCTTGGGTTAAAAAATAGTGCCGTACAGATGCTGACGGAAGAGTTCCTTTTCTCAACAACAAACATAGAACTTGAGGTATTTTAAAACCCAGCTCCGCGATCAATCCTAAGTATGCTCAGAGCACAAGGAATTCCCATATGGGTGCTGATCAAGGGAGGCCTTTTAACCCCTTCCCCTTTGGAAAATAAACGTGCTTAAACACATGACTATGCTAGCTACGCCCAGAGATTAGTTCTATAGGCTCGCCATAAATGCTCCTCTACAGAATACCATAATTTCCTCAATAAATCTTCACAAATTCCCGGGTTAGGCGAGTTTTGTACCACTCCAAAAAGTACATACCTACATTAAAACCACAACTTGATGAGGGACAAATCAATGAAGTTATAGCTTATATTCGTTACTAAACAAGTGACTATAATTCAAAGACAACATTGGAAACATTCAAGCTGTAATCTGAGCATCAGGATGTGCTTTCGAAGTGATAATAAATATAATAACTTTCAATAATTTTATATTGACTTCAGTGCTTACTATACATTCTTCCTTATTTGAACAAGAAGCATATTAACTTACCATTCTCAAAATGTTTGCCTGAAAAATAGTCCATGTATCCACTTTCGTGTTTCTCGCTCACTATTCAGGAGCAGAATAACAAAAAGATCTAGAGAAGCAAATTAAGATATTGGAAAGAGCCGCGATGGCTCTTGAGCGGGACAAACTTACTGCAGAGGCATGCCTGACGGTATAACGAAAGAATTTAATTTCAGCCCTAATAACAAATTAGTAATGCTTCGTGTTTGCAAAGCAGTAAAAAAAGAAACTTTTTGCTTCAAAGATAAGGAACGACCGAGCAAGACATCTAAAACTGACAATGCACAATAACACTTTTATTAAGATAGAATATGTTAAGGGTGATTATTTTACAAGGAAAATTTAGAAACAACATTTACCTGGAGAATGTCAGAAAACATACATTAAGTTTATATTTGCTATTATTATTATTATTATTATTATTATTATTATTATTATTATTATTATTATTATTATTATTATTATTATTATTATTATCATTATTATCATTATTATTATTGGATTTGTTATTATCATTCGTAAGGGTGGACAGGGACTAAGGTAGGGTTGGGAGGGGAGGGGGAGTTGAGTATTGAAGAGTGATGGAGACTGGATTTGTTATTATTTTTCGTTTTTATCTTTTTAATTCAGTTATTTATTAATTTATATAGGTTATGATTTATTTATTTTTGGTTTACTTATAATAGTTTTAATTGAATAATTGAGGTTCAAATAAAAAGTTGAGTTAATAGGTAAGTCAGTGGTTTCCATCCTTTTTGTACCACCGCTCCCTTTAGAAAAATGGTTTGCCCCCCCCTTAAAAAATCGTTGCGTCCCGTTAGTTTATCAAAAATTTAAATTTCATAAACACTCATCTTATATAATAATTTATTTAATGGGCTTCAAAATACTATACAATATTATGATACAATATTAAGAACATACTATATTTATTATAAGAAAAATAATAATAAAACAAAAGAAGGGTATATACTTAATACTAGTACAGCATAAAAATTTAATGCGACGGTTAAGCTTGCTTTTTAGCACAAACTTTCTCAAATCGTGGTATCATTGAAGAAATCGCTGTTCTCAGTTCCTTTTCAATCATTAATCGAGATCGATACTATGTTTTTAAGACAGCTACTGTAGAAAAACTAGATTCACATAGCTAAGATGTTACAAATGGCAATAAAAATGTTTAAAGCTTGGTTTGTCAAAGTAGGTAAAAATCGTCCTTTACTCGTTGCCAAAACGTATGGATTTCTTATACAATTAATTAATTTTTTTACACCTATTCGACTTTTTCGGTTTGTAACCACTGAGATAAATAGTTACGTGGACTTCCGCGCGACCGCAAACCCTCATAGGTATTCACCAGCACGACAGCAGAATAATTATTTATATAATTAAATAATTATTTATATGAATTATATTTTATAAAATTATAATATGTAATATAATATATAATATTATAATTTATATTTTATAATATAAATTATTTACGTTTTATTTATATTTTATGTTTGTGAGTTTGCAATAATAAATTTATATGAACTCTATATATATATATATATATATATATATATATATATATATATATATATATATATATATATATATATATATATATATATATATATATATATATATTTAAAAGTCTTGTCCAAGGGTGTCTACATAATTTGTTTTTTCAAAGTAGAGGGAGAGGCCGGTTTTAAAAAAACCACAAAGAATATGAAAAATATACGGACAATGTATACAAATAAAGAAATAACTTTAGAATTTCTAAGTTTAGGAAGACGAGGAGTACAGGCCCAAAGTATACCTTACTTGTTTACTTACTTTAGTCCCAATTAATGTAACAAAATCTTACAACTTAAGCGTTTGGTGGTTTACGCCTAGGTACGTAAGCCTAATAAAAATTAAGTTGAAAAAAATAAAGTTTTTCAACGAAGATAAAAAAAGAATCACAGTCAATGTCGTATCTTCGTTTTTTGGCCTCTTCGTATTATGGGATTATCTGAAATGATCTAATACCATTCTTTCTCCCTGGATACCCCTGTAGTTCCTGATGGAATTGAAGTTGTTTTCCAATCTTATTCTTCCCTAATCGTTACGATGGGGAAAGGGGGAGACGGGTAGTAGCCAAATTCCTGTTTGTTGTAATTTTTGTTCCTTTTAAATTTGACTTTAATATTAAATATAATTTTTATTCGTTTTAAGATCTATTTATTCATCTATATTAGTATCTGTTATCTCTAAGTTTTTCAGTGTCGTTTATTTAAATTTCTGTTTGTTTTGGGTTTTATTTCTTTAATAGCAATTTCTAGTCATTTTGAGTTTGAACTATCACATGAATTTGTTTCTGCTGGTCGTAAGTTTTATGACTCTTTAGTTTTCTTTGAAAAACTTTTAAAAAAGTTTCTTTTAATTAATTTCTGTTCGTTTTTTATTCCTTAATACTTTTTTGTTAATATGAGATTTTTTCAATAGAATGAATTTTCTGATAATAAATTATAGTTAACAGAATGAATTTTTCGCGTAAGAATCAAAATACCCGATTAAAATTTTGTAGTTCTAACTAGTGGCTTCTGATTTATTTCAACGCGCCATTCAATATTCTCTGAAAGTTTCAACTAAGTGCCATTAGCCGTTTTAGGGATATTTCAGATACAATTTTTTGACAGCCGATATGCACATAATATCCTCTTATTGAATATCCTGAACTTTAACCACTCCTAATGTATTGTAAATATGACCCTTTGATAACCCGAAGGCTTATAGTGCCTTTTGATTTAGTTGAGCAACCCCTAACCATTTCTTGAAGGTTTAATCGCTGTTCAACATGCTCTGAAAGTTTCAATTAAATTCTCTCAGTCGTTCCTTAGATATCCCAGATGCGCTCTTTTGACAAACTGCATGCACATAGTGTGATTTGATTTTGTTCAAGATCTCCTAAAAATCTCTGGAAGTAGTCACAAGTGAATGGTGGTGCTAGAGCTGCAAGCTGTCACAGTCATGGTCGCAAGTTGTCGAAGTAGGAAGTAGTCGCTGCCACCCTAGCAACTAGTCAAATTTGAAGCCGTAGCAGTAGTACTAGTAATGGCCCTGAAAGTTTCAAGTTAATATTGTTACCCGTTCCTAAGATATTGCAGATACGCCTTTTGGATAGGTTGAAAGAAGATGGTGTATTTTGATTTTGCTGAGCATACTACTTAACATTCCCCAAAAATTTATCCCTTTGATTGCATTTCAGATACCTCTCAGCATTCTCCAAAGTTTCACCTTAATGAATCAATCAATCAGTTCGTTTATTAATATATATATATTCGCATATTAGTTAAGAGTGACAACAAAAGTTAAAACGACCAGAAATTATTCTGTATAAGAGAAAGGAGGCTGCTCCTTCCACAACCTTGTGCTCTTTGTGCTAAAGTTTGACAGTTTGTCTCAATGGTTTAAGAAAAAGTATGAAAGAATGAATTTTATTCAGCATTAGTTCAAAAGACCAACTGAATGCTATCTGGAAATAAATTAAATAAAAAAAATAAACAAGTTTTTTTGCAATTGAAATTAGGGAGCGGCATTAAAACCTGAAAACGAGCAGAAATTATTCCGTATATGAAAGAGGCTGCCCCCTCCTCAATACCTCGCTTTTTACGCTGAAGTTAGACTCTTTGTCAAAACTCTACTTTTTAAAGTGATTTAAAAAAATGTCATGGAAAGACCAAGGTGTTGAGAGGGGGGGGCTGTCCCTTTCACAAACAGAATTATTTTTGCTCGTTTTAAGTTTTAATCGCGCTTCTCACTTTCAGTTTAAAAAAAAAACTTTTTTTTAGCAGATATCGTTCAGCTACTCTTTTGAAATGATGCTGAATAAAACTCACTGTTTCCTAAACTTTACACAACTCTGGGTAAAAAGGACTTGGAGCAAATCCTGCAGAAATCGTTTTGAGACTACGGCCCTGGGAAAAAAAAATTAAGTATGAGACTTTTTTCCGTCACCCTTCATTTGATCTAATTATTTAACGTTTATCGCTTTTGTTCAGTTTATTTTATGCACTGAAAAGAATTCTCACCAATAATAGTATGCTAATGTTCCTCTAATACTAAATGCAAGCATTGTGCTAAAGTTTAACGATTCATTCAGGCTGTTTGTTTAACACATTAAATTAAAGGTTTCAAAATTATGAGGTAAGAAGTTTATTTACACTAAACTCAACTTTTTGAAATTTTTCAAAAACTCACAATAGGTCTATCTATAAAATTTGGGTGAAGTCATGTGCCAGAAACTAAACTACCCTGACAAGCAAATCTTCTTGCCTCATCATAAAACAAATAAAAAACTTTTTTAAAATGAAATTAAAGAGCAAAATTGAATCTTATTTATTCCGTATATGAAGGGGCTACTCTCTGCGAAACTCCCCGCTATTTAGGCTGAAGTTATTAGTTGTTTAAAATACTTCATTTTTCAGTTAACATCTGTTCGTTTTAAGTTTTAGTGCAACCCCTTACTTTCAGTTGAAAAAAAGACTGGTTTTCCTTATATTTAATTTGTTTCCAAAGACCTTTCAGTTACCCTTTTGAAATGATGCGGAATAAAATTGCTTCTTACTTTCAGCTGTAAAGACTTGTTTTTATTTATTTAATTTCTGACTGTTTTCCAAATAATGCCGGGAAATTCATTAGAAACTAAATGGTGAACATGATTTTTGAAGGTAGGCAAAAGCGATCCATAAAGAAGTAATAAATGAATTTGTTTTCCAATGCATTGATAATACGAAATTAACTTTTTGTTCTTGAATTTCCCAATTTCCTTTGTGCTTTGGTTGTTTTCTTCCTTATTTTGCCGTCAAGGACTGTAATATTCCTTTATATGATATATTTTTTATTATATGTTAATTTTTTGATGCATATACTGCTTTTAAAAAAAATCAAACATGACTTGCTTAATTTTTTCGGCATCATAACATACTCGAAAATTGGTCAAGGTTAGATAAACTGAATAAATTTCGGGGAAAAAGCTTTAAGCCTTAGACTAACTAAATGAATTTTGGGGAAAAAGCATTAACTTCCACTATACTTTAACCCCGGGCCCTTAATGCCCCAAGCCTTTTTCCACGTGTCCAGAAGACAAGCTCCAGCATTTTTATTGGAAGGGGGCAAGAGGGATCCATATCTGGATAGTAAAGGGACATGGGCTACGTAATAGTTTTTTTTATCCAAATCATTGGGGAGAGGCAACTTCACCCTCAATAGTTTTTTATTTAACTTCTTATCGTTTTTCAGGTAATGCCAGGGAATCAAGCTTCCCTTCGTGGAAAGTTCCCTTCTCCATAGGAAATTTTTCGAACTAAAGACCTGCTCATGTAAAATACACTCCATTCCATCGTCGCTGCAAATCTACTAGACAAATTTCTCACGGATGTTTTCCAATTAAGTCGGAAATCCCCTCGTTGGAATTTTTTTTCTAGAAATACCACCACCCTCTCTGTATTATTTAATGTCAAAATTTAAATCTTACCTCCTTTTTTTCAAAAAAAGAGAATAACCAGTTTTTGTACTCTTGATACACAGGCAAACGCGGTATCACAATGCTACGAGCTATACACAGCAATTATGAATACTGTATGTTGACAATACAGGCAAATTTCACAACTTACAGCCCCTTCTCCAAGGCTATTGGGGTCAAATTTTCCTCGAAGGCATATTTATTGGACCCAAAAGCTATTTTAAACAAAAAAGTTATCTGGAAATTTTGATCAGACGACTTCAAGGAAGACGCGTGAGGAGGAAGTGATAGCTACCCCCAATTTCTTTAGTCCCATAAAAAGAAGAACTCTTAATTTTCTTCCGACTGAGCCCTCTACCGATTTTCTTGGACAATTAGTTCGATACGATTCACCATATCACCATAATTGCGTGACTTACAGCCCTTTTCCTCGGGACTATGGGAGATTGTATCCTCACCATAAGCATAGTTATTGGACCTTTCAACTATGCTACAAAAAAGGCTTACTCAGTATTTTAATTGGACAACTTTATGGGAGGGAGGCTCTGGGGCCTATGTGCCCACAGTCTCTTTGTTCACTTAAAAATGGCCCTAGAAATTTTAATTTCTATCTGAGTGATCCTTCTGGTGATGTTCTTGGAACATTAATCCAATACTATAACCCTTGGAACAACAAAAAAAAACCACATCTGTAATCCATAGTTCCACATTTTTGGATTCCACAGTAGGGTTCTGTGATACGCTGAATCACAGGGTACAATTTTCAATGAGATTCCTTGACTTCTAGGGGGTGTATCCCCCTTTTTCAAAAATCAGGCAGATTTTCTCAGGATCGTATCTTTCGATACATAACACTAAACATAATGAATTTCATATATTTGGAATCGGCATAATAGGCTGATTCTTTTGATGTATCTATTGATGTAAAATTTTGTTTTTTAGAGATATTGAGCCGCGTCACTCCTTACTACACTGCGTTACGACCAGCTGTTTAATATGAAATTTGAGCTGCGTTAACTATTTGCGTGGACTAACGCATAAACAAAGTTAGACTAAGAGTCATTTGATATATTAGCGAAAGATTAGCATTTTTCTAAGTATAGTAGTCCTAACATAAACTTAACAGATGATTCATTTCCTTTACTCGTCTTTCCCTCGCCACTATATATAGAATAAGAATTTTGCTTAAAACCATATCAGCTAGTAAGAAAATTGTCAAGTGTGGCACTTGGAAACAATTGCAACATGTGCCATACGATACAAAAATTGTGGCCAGTGTTGGAACCCGTGTACTTTTCTGCGGATTGACCAAATGACAAATTCTTTCTAAGTCGAGCGTATTAACGCATTATCGTACGATAACTATACACTAGGAGCATTTAAGTAAATAGGCAAGGGATACCTAGGTCCATTCCCCTTCCACAAGAAATTTAAGGATGTTCTCACTTGTCCTATAGTTTATATATATCACGTCTCCTGCCAGCCTCCTCCACATCTTCGGATCAAGTTCGTGTACACACACATTCCTAGGCTTTTGAGGACAAGTATTTTACTGTTATCTCTCCTTATTCATGCCATCCCGAAGGACATTTGAGGGCAAATATTTCATTGTTAGATCTTCAAATTTACGCCATTATAAAAAGGGTTTGGCTCCTTCAGATTTATGTCTATATGTGTGTAGATTTCTCTATGATACATCATAGAAAACAACTTAACGCATCATACGTTTATTTGTTCTTGTTTGTTATGGCACAAAATACATGTTTAAGTAATTATCGATTACAAAATAAGCTGAACTACACCTTACCGAGAAAATTGTATGGAGCTTGTACCTTCGTGGGCAAAAGCGCTGTTCCCCGTGGTGTCGGGTTAGTTCTCACAAAGTCAAATCACTTTATTACCCGAATTCACATGAAGCTGTCGTCAATTGGGTAACATGGTTCAATGAATCTCAATCGACCTCACAAGAAGGCTCCCGTTTCGGGATAATTGACAGTATACTTTACCATGTCATTTTTTTCTATCTTTTTCAATTATTTGCTTTTAAGAAATCAAAAATGTTCTACTTAAAGACCCTTTGCTTAGAACTCTTAGCCTTTTTCCGTGTATTTTGCATATATTTGTATTTTGTATTTACTTGAATTTTGTATTATTTATAGTCATAAATAATAAAAAAAAGGAGCTTTTCAAATCCAAAATATGTCTTTGAAGTTTTAGAGTTCTATCTAAATTTGATTTTGAAAAATGAAGATAGGATGATATTAAATAAGGGATATTACTTACATAAGTCCAATCCGTCCTCAAAGGTCGAATGTGGCTTCTTTGTTTACTATTTTATTAATGTGGCGTTTGTATGACCATCTTTAGTCAGGCAGAGAAGTTATGCCAGTGGGAGTGTTGAGGAGGTATCTTTCTATCTCATCGCGGGTCAGGGTTTGAATCCAGAGTTTGCTTTAGGGGGGAATGGGTGCAAAATAGGTTGCTTCGATAAACTTGTGAACAAAGAAACACCCCTAATTTAAAGGGAACCTCGACAATTATGTCATAGTTAGGTAGTAGAAATGGTTATAAAGTTAATTTAAAATCTGTTGAGGTTTAAAGCTCTAATAAATCTATTGAAATTAAAAGAGTATTTAAATATTGATACAAAAAATAGTATGTTATAAAAATCACCCTGCCATAAAAAGAAATCAAAAGCTGTTCAACATCTATGAAAAAATGATATTTAATATTTTCTGAATAATTTTTTGCCGTTGCACTAAAGACCATTAGAGAGTGAGTTAATTTTTTTTATTGTAAAAAAAAATGGTCTTGAACCATCTTTCGGGGTCATGCACTCTTTGTGACAGTTTGTATAGCTCAAACCATTTAGCATGTCGCCTAACTTTGTGGCATCGCTTCGTAGCTATGATAGTAATGAAGAGTAGGAAATGACGATAAAGATACAACTTGCATTTTCGTAAAAGATATATTAAAGATTAAACACTAGTTCTTTTAGAGGTGTAACAAGAAAATTAGAATAAAGACCAAAATCGCCAGAGAAATATGAACTCTAAATAAAGATGCATGTAGATATGTGCTTCAAACTAAGTATACGAATTGAAATACTATGTGTTTGTTATTTTTGTATTTGATAGGTATAGATCATTGATTTAAATTCTCAGGGTTTAAAGCTCTGGTAGATTTTCAATTATTAATTTTTTTTTTTTTAATCTTGAGATTTCCAGATATTCAAATCAAGGTTTAAATCTTGATATGTTGAGCACAAAAATAAAAAATTGACGCTTGAATCAGATTTAGCATAAAGTAAAAGAATTATCTCGTAAACATTTTGATTTATAAACAATTAATCGTGAAAATATGATTGGATGGCATGTATCAAAATGAGTATAAAATCCTCAGCGGTATATAGAGCAGTTTACACAATTTTATGGACAAATATATGCAACCCCTATACAAAAATATAACTATATTTAGTGAGTGGTAGGTATTGAGAAGGTAAGAAATTCTGAAGTAATATTGTAATTGCATTCCGTTTCCGTGGCTAACTCAAGTTGTGTGAATTTCCACTTTTTATCAACATTTTGTTAGTAAATGTATGAAAAAAAATCGATGCAATTCCACTGATTCAAACTGAGAGTTCAGTGAGCCATCTATACCAACTAGATAAAAAAAAATTAACACATAATTATTTACCTTCTTTCATAAACAATTTTTCGAAAATATATTCTTCTTAAATGATTACTCCGACCTTTAAAGGAGTATTTCGACTCATATACTTAGTTTTAAATAAATACTTATACGAACCTTTATTAAAGTTCTAAGGAGTTTGGCTTTTATTTTAATGTTTTAGGATAAACAGAGGAGCTGCTGATATGTCATATAATGAAGAGCTTTAATTAGATTAAAATAGGCAGTAAAGTGGCCACCATTTACTCACCAAAATACAAAACTTAAATTAATAATTTTTGCACTTCTCATACATTTACTTTCTATTATAAAAATCCCCTACAAAATAACAATGTTATAAAAACCACCTCGCTTCGTAAAAAAGGCAAACACAGAAAACCAAAACAGACAGCCAAAAAAGTAATGATATCAATTTCTTCGCCTAAATTGCAATAGCAAGACTCAGAAACAAATTTTTAACAAAAAAGAAGCAGATTTTTTGCTTTTCAGCCACGTTGTGACACCATAGTCCTGAAATACCATTTCGACAGCCTAAAGAAGTTAGGCTGTCGAAATTTAATTTATTTACAGTATTTAATGCTGTAAATAAATTGTTATTTCAAATGACATCAGTTGTTATAATTGATTACACAAGTCAATATACGAATAAATCATACTATTAAGTACCTCGTGACAGTCTAGTGGATACGTATCTGCCGCTGTCCCAAAAGCGATCAGGTTCGATCCCAGCTGTCGCGAGGAAAAGAATTCTTTGTGTGTTCATTTAATTTTTTGTTTTGAAAAAAATGAGTATCCCCTCTTTGTTTTTACGAAATTAAGATATTCACCTCCCAGTTGGCTTTTGTGGTAATACGGACAGATTCCCTAGATAAACCTAAATTTAATTAAATACTTTTTGTTCGTATGCGTCATTAGTAAAATCTAACAGAGACCGCGGAAATTAATCGAAACCTTGCTTCAAACGTGTTCAAAAAGAAACAGTCTTAATAATAAAAATAAATTGTTAAAAACTTAAATTAAAAACCAATTACAAAAAAAATAACTTTCGAACCAATCCAACCCAGAGCAAGCGGTCCCAACTACTAATCCACCACTACATAAGGGGGAGCAAGTCCCCCGTGCCCCCTGGATCAGCCGCTGTCATGGGTTGATCAGTGGGGGCGAGAACCATGCACGTAACCATACAAAACTATTTTTGAAGACTGAAATTTTTCACATGCTGTGTGTAGCCTAGTCACTTAACTTGTTTTAGTTTTATTAACTACAGTATGTTATATCGTGAAACTTTTTAAAGCCTCTAGTTTTAGAATACAGTTGATGAGAATCCAAACTTCTTTTTTTTTCAAAACTGCTGATGCGTATAGAATAATGCATATACAAGCTCTTATCTCGTAATTCTCACCCAAGGGACGCTCGAGAGACTTCTCCAATATAGGACAGGGGTTAGAACTTCAGAATTTTCTCAGAGTCCGCTTTGTAAATATCTTTGGGGAACGGGCAAATCCTCCAAGTTCACAGAAATGGCCGTTTCATCATTATCCAGGGCTTTTACTTGCTACCAATAAAATCCCTGATCAGATTCGGTAAAGGTTGGCTTTTTAATTGGAAGACAGCAGTCTATAATGACCTCATGAAAGGGGGGGGTTCAGGCTTGTTCCCTCGAAAAAACAAACAAATTTGTAACATTTTCCTATTTTATATTCTTCGCCGTCTCTGATACAGGTAGATAGGAAGAAATTTGCTTGTTTCATGGAGGATAACAGTAGCGAACTCACCATTCCGTCGGTCAGGCAAAGTGGTGTTCAGATAATGATGTGCAAAAAAAGGTCTGGCTATTTCGTCTTTTCTTCTTTAAAAATTTTTTTGCCGTTTTAGTGACGCACATGACTCTTATCACATACATACACATCTTGAATGGCATCGACATCGCATCTTGAATAGCGTCGACATCTTAAAACTGATATATGATTCGTGAATTTGCATAATAATTAATCAAAAAGCATAATGTAGTACTTCTAAGTCTAAATGATGCATTTTTTGAATAATGCATTCCTCCTTACTGACGTACATCCTAATGTCTAACAAAATATGATTTAATGGTTAATAATCTTTCAATAGGTTTACGGAAGACATCATTAAAGAATATAAATGAAAAAAATTCTAAAAAAGGCCTTGTCGGTTTGTCTTATTGTCAAAATTATGTTCTTTTGAGTTTATGACCTTCATTTAATGCACTCCCTTGAATAAATACTTCATCAGGCTTGAGTTATTTGTAAATATTAGGTCCCTGATACGTCAAAGATACTAAGCAAGCCACCCGTGGACAGAATTGTCCCGCACATGCGATTGCATGATTAAGCTATCCCAAGTGAGATGTTTATTCAAACGGTATTCTGATTTAGCGATTAAAATTCCCTTTTTTCGTAAGTCCTACAAGCGTTTGAGTCCTTGTTACTCATCCCTGCTCCATTCGTCTGCAACATAAACGTTTGAAAAAAAAAGAATTGGCACAGGGAAAAAATCAAGCCAACCCAGTACATAATTCACTATAATGTCAAATAATTTGGAAGACTCGATCTAGATTTGCAATTATAAATCGCTCTAGATTTAAAATTATTATAGACTTACAATTCGTTCTAGCTGCCGAGGACCGAAAACAGCAATAACAAAATACAAAAACTTTGGCTGCGAAAAGAAAATCTAAGCATCAATTCACAAGGTTGCTGTTGTATTGTAGAAATAGTTGCTGGAAAATTGCAATGCTGCCCGGTAAAATCTGAATTTTCAACTCATTGAATTGTTTGACGAAGCAGCCAATATTGTCGGAGTCGGTAACTAAATTGCAATGACAAACAAATATTGCTCAAGTGGGATTATCTGTGTAAACCAAGAGTAATTCTTTGAAATAATCGCATTAGTAATTTTCAAAAGCATTTCAGTGTGTATACATGATAGGGTATTTCACAAGTAACAGGCGACCAATTTTAAGCCAAATTGGAAATTTAAGGGTGGCGGAAAAGTACATAGTCAAATGTTTATGGTTGTTTTGGATAACTTACTCAATTCTAACTTAGGGGATAAGATCCCTAGAAAAGTCATTACATTTCTGTAAGTATCATTCCAGAAAATTTACAATGGCGAAGAACCAATATTTGACTTCTCAACGACCCTTTCCAAATCATGTTAAATGTCACGTTAGCCTGCAATGCGATTACTTTAAGTCAATTTTTTTTTCTTTTTTTTTCTACCCAGCAATTATACCGAGCCCCATGAATTATTTTGAATCTTTAACCATAGAAATTTGGGAGAGAGCTTCCTAAATAACCATTAGTTATATTGATCTTTTCAATTTTCATATAGCAAAAGATATTGGCCTCATAGTAAAGTACATATTTTAACCATTTTTGGTCAACCGACACTTTTGGTCATCGAAAATTTGAAACGGACATTGTGGTGGAGGAGAAATATGGTTTGACCTCAGGGAAATTGAAACATAATCATTTTTCACTAAAACGTTAAAAAAAGCAGCTTAATTAAAAAAACCATCGTAACCCCCCTTTTCAAGTGTCCCAAGTGTTTCCTCAAATATGGAAAATAAGGGGGGAATCGATTAATGCGCTCATAAATATTTTGGAGTTTAAATAGTCGTTTCCTATCCAATCAAGCATGACGAATCCCAAGTCAGAAGTCTGGTTTTCCGTACCCAGTATTAATTTTTATCTTCATGGAATTGAGGGGGGAGTAAGCAGATCCTTATTTGACACATTCCTGTGGCTAAAGGATCACTTTATGTAAAATACACTAATTTATTGCCAAATATGAGGTCAAAAATCAGTTTTTTACTGTTTACTTGATTTCCATCTCTAAGGAGCCTGTAATATGCGAGGTTGCTAAGTATTACATCATGAAAACCACTTCTTTGATCGATATGAAAACTTCAAATCAATCAGTTATAAAAAAACTTTAGAAGTCGGCTAAATTAATCACACAAACATTTTAATTTTAAGGAATAACCTAAAGCTAATTCTTCTTCCTGTTTGGCTTTGTTATCGTTTCCATCCTGTCTTGCTGCAGCGTTAGCACACAACGCCTCTCTACACTCTTTGCAGGCAAAGCTGTAGGGGATACCATTCCAACGGCAGCTGCATCTGAGAGACTCGTACTCGCTTCTGCACTGGCACCGCACCATCTTTAGAAGATTTTCCGGTTCTGTTGAAGCATCTATCATAATGGGACGATATATATTCTGTGACGAAGAGAGGCGTCAACCACACTCTTCGGAATTTAGCGAATTGGGCGTGTCTTTTCACTTAATTATTCGTAAATAACACCTGCAAGAGTGGTGCTTTGCAGTATTCAAATCGGCGGAAGCCGCTATGCCTTAAAAAAATCATTTGCACTTGCAACCCGCATAGTATATGCTCGCACCTGGACATCCTTCAGGTCCTTTTTATTACTTTTCCCTTTGTATATGCGGAGCAAAGCTTTCTCTCCAGCTTCGGTGATCTCCTGGTGGTTGAATCCTGGTGTTATGAAGATCTTGCAGGCTTGCTTAAAATTCCATCCTTAAGTGACAAGGAAATCACTGCGGGTTTCCCTACGCCGTGAAGTCTAGATGTTGCGCCACAGCCAGATACGGCGTGGCAAACGAATAGATTTTCTGCAGCTTGGGTTCTTAGTTTGTTCTTGATCCTTTTGATGTTATACACTAGGCAGTTATTTTCATGCTTGTCTGTCTACATAAAGATATCACACGCATCAAGCTTCAAATTATTCAGCAGAAGGACTAATAGATCTGTTTCATTCCCAATCATATTGTTCGACAAAGTTTCAGCGTCATTGACTGCAGTTTCTACAACTAAGATATCGAGATCATCCTGAGCATGTGGAATTTTACACTCTGTTTTCGCCAGATTCTCAGTAAGTAGGTTGATGAAGCGTTGAGGAACTTTCAAAAATTCCTTTTTACTATTGACGATCTTCATGCTAGGAGAGAATTCAATCGTGGGACACGGCAAGCCATTGGTTCTCTTTAGCTGTAAGCAATCTTTCGTCGTTGGTGTACGAGTGCCTGGTCGAGATGTCAGAATATGTGGGTCCGGCAGTCAAAGAGATTTTGTGGACTAGCAACCTATCGTCCAAAACTCTCTAGGAGGTTTGCAATGTTACTTGATCATTGAATCCCTCAATTTTCACAAAAGTATTTGTTAGAGAGGCTCTGTCGGTTTTCATCATTATCTCGAACGAATTAAAGATGGGTAGTTAAAAAGTACGAAGTCAAACGACAGAACCATTTTCAAATTCAAAATCCACCGATACTAGCCACAGCTGTTGGAAGCTGATAGATTAGACCTGGATCGACTGTTTCAGTCTCACTGACTATCACCACAGATCACTTCTCAGTCATAGTTACAGCTTTCTCCTTTTTCGTGGAAACATATTTTTCAGTGTCTTTTGCTTCCACATCCTTCAGAATTACTTCTACCACAGGTATGCCATTGTCTGCGCTTACAGACAATGACAAGCGGAAACCAGTAACTACCTTTAACAGCATTGAATCCTGTCTTTAGGGTTCTATGGGCTCAATGTATCGAAATATTCTTTTGATGTCCGTCAGATCTCTAGCTCTCCTCAAAAATATCACTTTTGCGTGATTTTCAATTGTTAACTCTGAGAGACCAGTCACGTTCTGCATGCGTTCGTTAACAAAAACCAAAAGTAAGCATGTCCAAATTGGCTGTTGTAATTCAGTCATGCCTCTGCCTCTCGTCAGACCAACAACGTCAGACCAACGTTTTAATACTTCTCATTAATGTCTGTTGAATCACAAAATCAGGAGAAAGTATCACCCAGTAGTTGTCAGTTCTCCGGATCAACAGGTGTTCCTGTAACGTTCTGTACTACTCTGGGTTGTATTTCCTAAACTGGAAAATTGACTGTACGAACAGCCAAGTAGACTTCGTGTTAAAATTGTGGCTGGAAGCAACAAAGTGAGGAAGTATTTCTGACAACGACTGTAGATAAAGCTCAAGATTACCACTCCTGCCGGCTTTCAGGTATTTTCTCAGAATTCCAAGTAGGTCCAGACACTGAAACCAAAGACGGGTAGCTTTGGACTCTAACAATCGTTCTTTTACACTATGAACTTTCTCATAGGTAAGCTCTGCTGCTTCTGACACCTGTGCTTCGTCGATGGTGTTTCCTTAAAGAAGCGACTCAGATGCCCGTTTTGCCTTTTCAAGGGGTTCTGGTAGCTTTTCATTGCCGAAGATATGAGTCAGCAAGCTTGATTTGATAGCAAACGTCTATTCAAACTCCTAAATATTTATAAACGAGAAAATCAATCCCCCCTTCATTTTCCCCCTTCAAGGGCAAATTTACGACACTTGCACAAAGAGATTTTGGGTGGACTTTTTTGGGATTTACCAAATTTGGGACATTTTGGTTAGCAAAACAAACTGTTAGAAATTTAACCAAGGTTTGACTATTTTTTCCATTCTTAGCTTTTTCGCCGTCCACACTATTGCACAGGAAGCATGTGCATATAAGCATTATATTTCAAAGAAGTCCTCAAACACCTCTCTACGAGGCTCCAGTGCCCCTTAGTGCCGGAGAGAGACAAGTAGACACATAAGTGATGCAAAAGCTAAAATACAATTTTAAGATATTTCAAAATGGGGAAGGAGTCTGAAAACTTCTGGTTAAGAGTTTTGACCATGGTGATACAAAAAAAAGGGAAATTTTGTATTTTTTACTAGAAGGAAGATCATGGATGCATGTTTATTATCATTTTTATTCAGGGATGACCGTATCGAATTGAATAAAATTTGAACCAAAATTTAAAGCCCTGCTGCTCTTTTCAGGGACCAAAAGATTGTGCCACGAGACATTGGCCTTTTCTGCCATTTTATGGCACACAACGGTAATAGTACGTCTAAAAGGGCCAAAATTACCATCAATTGACAAATCTGAAACAGCCAATCGATTTATGAGTATCAAAAAACAATATAATGAGCTTCCCAGTTGCAGAGAAGTAATACTGTACGAGGCATATTTGTTCCTGAAAAGTCACCTAGTCTTGTCCACATAGAATAAATGGTAAATAAAGACATTTATCATCTGAATGTTTGATTTAATAACTAAGTGGATTCACTTGATTTCTCATGAAATTATGTTCAGCAAAAGTGCCTCATCTGACATAAAGGATAGATGGTGAGTCATTATGTGTATGCGTGTAGGGTATCAAATGTCTAAAAAAGCACATTTCGATTTCAAACTAGTCTAACTCTCCGTGAGTCTTAACATAAATATAAAAAGGAGTTTTTATGTGTGGGGGGGGGGTGTTGAACTTAGTCTTTTATCTCCTTCTATTTACACTAAGAATGAATAAAGGTGATGAGGAATGATACCCCACTCAGTAGTATGATATCAATGGGCCTCCAAAAAAGTCATATATGGCGTTATTGTTAACAACAGTTATAGATAATGACAGGTTTTCTTTTCCAACGACACATTTTTCAGCTTCTAAGCAGTTTGCCATTGATTTTATGAAATTTATGTCTGCTGTATGATTCGAACCTGAGACCCAAGATTTCCTATAGTAAAAGAACGAAACGTAACTCGACGGAGCCAACTAGTCATTGACATATTATGTTTTTAGAAATATAATCTAGGCAATCAATGTATTGTTTCTGGGCACTATCCAACTGATGTTAAGCGTCACAATATCATAAGAAGTCAATTGCGCAGTCGATTTCTCAACTGGAGTCGGATATATAGTAAATATTATCAGTGATTTGTTTCCGGGCATCTTTATTGGCATCACTCCATGAATTTGCATACCATACTGATTTGAAATGCTTTCTGGACAAACATATTCTTTCGATGGCTAATAAAACTTGTTTTGATCTCCTAAATGATAATGACTACAACCCATCAGGTATCCTTTTTGTAATGTAATGGTCCTGAGCATGTCAGTTTTTCATTACCTGGCTTTCGCATAAGTTTGGGACCCCATACTCCCATCCTAGGCCCCAAATCGTCTTTCAGCACCCAATTACCCCTCTCCCCTAATAAAAATTTTTGCCCCCCTCCCAGCAACCACTTTTTTTCCTGGACTTTGAAATTTTCAACTTTTTTTTCATTTCTTGAAATCGCATTAAGTATGCTTATAATAAAAAACCACTTGCGATATTTTAAAAATACAAAATAAAGAGGATATAAACATGTCAGTCGTGATTTTTCTAGTAGAAACATAATATTTGTAGTGACAATTTTACATTTTTGGGAACATTTTTTAGACGTATTTTTTTATACGTCTTTTTTTTCTATTTAAAATTACACGCAATCTTTGGTGAACATGGTTTTTGGATTTCTTGTGATGCAGTCACCCCAGTGATACTCTATGGGTGGTCATCGACAATAGTTGGTCTATTGTATGTTTTCGATCAATATTAATTTTGCATTGGAAGGATTCACGCATAAGTCTTATTTTAAAAAAAGTAAAGATGGAGTATTTCAAGAAAGTGTGAGTTACTGCAGTACAGCGGTATTGATATTCAAGAAAGTATGTCTACATGATAGAGTTGTCGTAGCGTTGATAGCTGGCAAGGGCAAATATTTGAGTTGCGAATGAAGCACTAATGGTGACACCATTTGAAATATTTGCGAGTGTTTTTGTGGCAGAGACATTGAATTTCTTTGGAGTACAGAAAAATCCATCATTAGTGAGGGCGCACATACTAGGAAAAAAGTCCAAAGATGATAATGCTTAAAGATAATATAAGCCTAAAGCTAATAGTTGAGGATGAGGAAAAACTTCTTACCCATAGCGCTGGTAACACGTTACCTGTTGATACATCAAGTCAGCATCTATTTGGTATTAAAATTCAATGGAACGTCAAAGCAAGATGGGCGTACTCCAAAATTAATGTCATAAATCATATCTTGTCTATCCGTTGGAACGGTAACCTATGTAAAATAGTGTGGTAATAAACATTGAAATTGAGGGTAAAATTAAAAGGGCGTGGGCGTATAAGACCGCCAAGGAAACTAAAGACAATTAAATGAAAATCAAAGTAATGCTGAACGTTAATAGTATCACCGGTAGTTTACGAACATTTACAATCATTCATTAGAATAATAGCAATGATGAAATACTTCAAGAAAGTATGTGCACATAATAGAATTAGCGTAGCATTTAATGCTTACAAAGACAAATGTTTGACTACGAAACAAGCATTAATGGCGACACCATTGGAAATGTATATGATTCCTTTCATGACAATGAGAGATTACGTTTCCTTGGAACACCAAATAATTCATTATTACTGATGGTGAATATACTAGAATAAAATTCCCGTAATTGGTAGTATTTTAAGATATTACTTACCCAAAAGAATAGACGACGGTCAACTTCTTGCTCATAGTGCTGGTAACTAGTTACCTCTTGATAAATCCTATCGCTATCTTTTGGGTATTAGCATTCAACAGAAGGTAAAAAGAAGACAGGCATACTGCTGCACCAGTGTCATAAACATATCTTGTCTCAGTCTCACTATTGTCACCAGTGTAAAAATAATGTGGTAGATAGTGTTATTGCCAGCAAACTAAAAAAGGTATTAGTACATAATATCAAAGGAAAATTAATGGTGATTCAAAGAAATGCGAAGCTTTGTTTAATGTTACTAATACCATCGACAGTTTACCAACGGATACAGTCAATGAACTTAATAGTACCAATGATGAAACGTGTGATGTGATTGTTGCTGAAACCATTCTAAAACCCGTGTAGACCCGACAATGGAATAAGGGCCATGTCAAGAGAAAACACAATGAAGTACTTTATGGAATGCATTCAAAGCTTTAATTTTTTTTAATGATGATATTCTACATGTCGTTATTTCAATATAAATATTTCATTGCTTTACATTATGTTTCCAATATTTTAAGGGCACACTAGTGCCTAAACCTTCAGATATTTTATTTAAATTTTGGAGATGTAAGAAATTGAATTTTCAGTGATAAACAAACAGACACCCAAAAAGACACATAGACACACAGACAGAAAATTTCCAATAGAAACACAGACAGAGGGAGCAAAAGGGCACACCCCGAGACACGCAAAAAAGACACATAGACACACAAAATACACACAGACGAAAAGATCGACACTTAAAAAGACACAGCGGTAGACATAAAATAAAACACCGACAGTTGCACAAAAAGACACATAGACACACAGACAGACAATAAGACGCATAGACACACATACAGACACAAAAAGATACAAAGAAACAGAAAAGGAC
Organism: Artemia franciscana; assembly: GCF_032884065.1. Classification (NCBI taxonomy): domain Eukaryota; kingdom Metazoa; phylum Arthropoda; class Branchiopoda; order Anostraca; family Artemiidae; genus Artemia; species Artemia franciscana. The sequence goes on along the minus strand of NC_088883.1, from coordinate 14,091,215 downwards.
CCATAGACACACATAAAAAAAATACGCAAACAGACTCACAGACAGACGGACAAGACGAACAATAGGTTGTTAAATTGGTAAAAAATTATAGCTTTAAATCAAGGATTTGTCTCGCAACTGGCCTGTTTTAGGGAGATGTTTGATGTCACATGCTAGAAACAAGCTTGAATCATGGAATGTATGCTTAGAAACCTTCACTGATATTGAAAATTAAAGGGACTTTTGACAGTTTCATATTAGAATTGGGTATGATTTACTGGTAAAAAAATTGACATAGAAAATTTGAAATGGTTTCTACGTAAATTTAACAGGTTGTTAGCAATTGGTTCTGTGAAGTGAAAATTTTTGTAAGGGGACCATATGACAATGGCCTGTTAAGTCAAAGATTGTCTTACAATTGGCTTGTTTTAAGGAAAGGTTTAAAGTTGTATACTAGAACATGAGGTAGACATGGACAATTTGAAATGATCTCTACGTAAATTTGAAAGGTTATTAGCAAATGGTTCCGTCAAGTATTTATTTTTCGAAGGGTGCCTTAGGATAATTGGTTGTTAAATTGGTAGAAATTACAGATTTTAATCAAGTATTTATTTTGCAACTCACCTGTTTTAGGGAGATGTTTCATGTTACAAGCTAAAACAAGCTAAAGCAAACAAGGAAGGTACCTTGAGAAACCTTCATTGATTTTGAAAATTGAAGAAATTTTATCAGGTTCATATTAGAATTGGGTATGGTTTGCTGGTGATGAGGTTGACATACACGACTTGAAATAATTTCTACTTGGTTTTGAAAGGTTATTAGCAAGTGGTTCTGTCAAGTGAATATTTCTGGAAGGGGACCATACGACAATAGGTTATTAAATCAAGGATTTTTCTTGCAGTTAGCTTGTTTTAAGGAAATTTTTGACTTTACATGCTAGAGAATGAGGTCGACATCCAGCTCCAATTGGGCAATTAACTTGTTACGATATTGTGACGCTTAACACCAGTCGGATAGCGCCCAGAAAAAATACTTTGATTTCCTAGAAAGTATTTCTAAGATCATAATGTCATCAATGATTTGTTGGGTCAGTCGTTCTCTTGCCATAAGAAATCAAGGGTCTCAGGCTCGATTCATACATCACACATAAATGGAAAACAGCTTAGAAGTTAAAAAATATGTCGTTGGAAAAGAAAACATGTCATCATTTATAGTTAACAGTAACGTCATCTACGGTTTTCGTTACGTAGATGGCAGCTTTGGGGGAATCCCCATTCTGTTTGGTCTCTTAAAATCAGTGTCAGTACCGGGGATCGATGGGAGTGAGCTGTCAAGGGACCATTTAAGCAAACAGGTTTGCTTCTCAATACAGTGATGTATAAATGTATAAAAGACTGTTTTTTGGAGGGGGCTGTCCGACAGAGTTTCCTCAAAGGGAGATTTCTTCAGAGGAGATTCTCCACAGGGCTAATTTTGCGAGGGATGGATAAACCACTGGGGGATTCACCGGAAATCTATGCTTGGAATTGTTTTTATTACTTTTCTTTTAGTTTTTCAATTTTACACATAGGAAAAATTTCTGAGGGTGGTATTGTCGGGGGAAATTTTTCCGGGAGTGAGTTTTCCTTGGAGGGGGGAGGGTACTCCGAAATTCATATACGGAAATATTTGTATATGTCTTACTGTCTTTTTGGCTCCGTAATTCTCATATGGGGAAAATCTTCTAAGGGGGTACTGTCCGGTGACGTTTTTGGGGGAAGGGACACTTTTTCGCGGGAGAAAGGGATTTTCTATGGGAGAATTTTCCGCAGGGAGGAAATAATAGATGGGGGAGTTTTCCGGAATTCATACACAGCATTTGTCTTAATTTACATATTTGCCTTACTTTCACTTTGGCTACTCAGTTTTATAAGTGGAGAGAATATTCCTGTGGAAATTTCCGGGGAAGATTTTCAGTGGAGAGAGAATTTTCAGGGGATTTTTCCGTGGAGGGATTTTCATGGAAGGATTTTTTGAAACTTTCAATGGGTGGGGGAAATTTTTTGGGGAAGATTTCTCACGGAGGGGGAGTTTGCACGAATAAAAAATGAACAGTAGCTACATAAAAATACTTTTCCTAGTGAAACTAAGGAAAGTTTTCCAGAAAGAATTATCTATGTGAAATTTTCCAGGGGGAATTTTCAGCAAGGAGGGAACTGTCCGAAGAAAGTTTTCTGCGGATATTTTATGTGGAAGGATATTTTCGAGCGTGAATCTTCCGCAAGAGAAGTTTTTGAGGAAGGCAGTCTGGGGGAATTTTTTCGAGGAGGGAGGACTTCCCCGCGTGATTTAAAAACCATCAGAAATAAAAACAAAGTTTTCCCGACTAAAAAGTAAGGCGCAGCACAACTTAAAACACACAGAAGTTATTCCGTAAATGAGAGGAGTTGCCTCCTCATCAATCCATCACTCATTACGCTTAAGTTTTCTAGTACATTAAAATTTCCTTATTCCAATTCATCAGCCCCTGTGCTTCAGTAGTCGTTCTCAAATAATTGTTAAAAATAAGTCAAACTTTAGTGTATAGGGCTAGGGCTAGGGGTAGAGAAGGCGTTCCCCCTGGTTTACAGAATAATATCTGTTCACATTAAGATTTGATATTGCTACTTGCTTTCAGTTGAAAAAAGTTGTTTTTTAACTTGATTTATATATAAGCTTTGACCAACGTTCCATCATTTATTATGAAGTTAGTTACAAATAACGGATGCGACATAAATTAAAATAAAAGATAGAAACAATCAAGGCTGTTCACCTTTTTATTGATATTTATGTATTTTTACTTTAAAAGTTTAATTGTTGTCAGTGACAACTTGTCACTTAGCAACTTTTGTTGGTATTTTACACTTGGTCCTTGACACGATAAATTCTGAAAAGAAACAATATCAGTTCTATTACTTTCCATGTATTTTTGTTTCAGTCACATTTTGAAATACATGAACAGAAAAAAGTTCATTAAATTGTTGTTTTTAGTTGTTTTAATGATACGCTTCCTGGGTAAACTTAAGCATTCAGGAGATGAACTGACCTTCCCATCAAAATGAATCGAAAGGAGTGTTCATAAGCCTTTGTTTATCTAGTTAGACAAATATTGGAACAATTAGTTGGTCCATAGCAGATGGCCTATGGTTTTTGATTGACGCTTCCGAAAATATATAGCACAACATTCCAATTGATTATTTTTGTATTGACACTCAAATTCATTAAAGTCTTCTTGTCTAAAAAGTCGAACCGCTGAAAAAACAGTAAAAAAGGACATAGCGGGACCTAAAAAAAGATATGGCACAATCTCCCAGAATATCTTCTAATATTTCCTCAAAGAAATTATTTTCTGAAGCATAAAATTTTTAGAAAAGGGACGTTCCAAGGAGGGGAGAGGGACTAAGCCCCCCCCCCAAAAAAATGTCAAGTTTTCCCAAATTTCTGGGTACTTTTTATTTAAATCATCAAGTAAAAAGTTGTTTTTTATTGTTATTGCTCTCCCCAGAAGAAATAATCCTACATGCGTGCCTGATTAGGTCTAAGAAACATTCACAACTCAAGGGTCATTATCGAGACTCCAGTTATTTTCAAGTCACTTTCAAGCCCACTCATTCTCACTTTGCCACTCTTCCCAAGGCGATTAATTGGAAAAGAGCTGGTGAACCAGGGTTTGCTTTTGCTACTGCAACTTGTCGGTAAAGTTCAAATTTGTATATGATAATTATCACTTTTTAAATTAATTTGGCAATACTTATAGTAGCTTATTCGAATACAAGGGTTATATTTATGTGTACATTTGTGTTGGTGATCTTGAGGTTTTCTTAGCCTGGAAGGCAATGGGAGAAAAAATCGCGTGTGTATTTTCCAAGCCCTACGGTCAATTTTTTTTTCTCTCAACCATCCTTGAAGACAGTTTATGCAAAATGGGAGTATACCCGCATGAAGGTGGAACTAAAGGTTCAGATGTAAGAACGTAGAGATAGCGGAGGTACAAAACACATGACACTAAGGATGAGTTGGAGATATAATTTCAGGGATATATTAGACCCAGGGACTGTGCCTGAGAAGCGTTTACAACTCAGGGGGTCATTGTCGATACTCCACGTTATTTTCAAATCACTATCAAGTCCCCTTATACTCAATTTGCCACTCTTCGCAAGGCGATTAATTGCAAAAGAACTGGTGAGCCAGGGTTTGCTTTTGCTACTGCAACTTGTCGGTGTAATCCAAAGTTGTGTATGATAATTATTACTTTTTAAATTAATTTGGCAGTAGTTAACACTAGTTTAAGCTTAAACTTATAGTAGCTTATTCGAATACAAGGGTTACATTTAAGTGTACACTTGTGTTGGTAATCTTGAGGTTTTCTTAGCCTGGAAGGCCACGGGGAAAAATTTCGTGTGTATTTTCCAAGTCCTACCCTCAACTTTTTTTTTCTCTTAACTATCCTTCAAGACAGTTTTGTGCAAAATGGAAGTATATGCGCACGAAGGTGTAACTAGAGGTTCAGAATTAAGAACGTTGAGATAGCGGAGGTACAAAATACACGACACTAAGGAGAAGCTGGAGATGTAACCGCTGGGATATTTCGTATATATCCCGAAGCCACATTACCTTAGACTTTAGATCCCCCAGAGCCAGGAGTGGTGCAAAAGGCGTCTACCGAGCTTCGTCAGAGATCACACAACTGAGCTGCAACCCCGACGTCCTCCCATTGTGGTTGAAGAGAGATACTACTCGGATCTCTACTCGGATCCCGATCATACTGCTGTCATAAAGTGTGTCTTGGTTGACCCTTTTAAGCCTCCCCTCAGGGTACCACTCATAAACTGTAAATGGGAGTCAATCCCCTGGCAAACGAATGACGTGGCTAAAACACATTGACTGACTACTGGATCCCTATCCTTACTACCCCTTTGAATACAAGGTTGTCATTCAACTACTTTACAGTTAAATCTAAAATATTAAAGCCTTTTAAAGATTTTAAGGTCTTATTGTGGACGAATTGTAATTGTAATATTATCTGCATCAGTCACTAAAGAGCTGCAGATCTGCTGCACGCCTTCTCAAAACTTTTTCATTATAGTTAGTTTTTAGTTTATTTCAAGGCCCTGGAAAGTAAGCAAGTATACTCTAGAGTCAATTAATTGGAGGAAAGCATACAACGCTATTTTTAATTGTTATTAATATATTTTTTCTTAAACAAGGGGTTCTTAGGGAGGAGAAGGGGTTGATAAGAGCTATTGTCAAAAGATAGCCTGTTAGGTCATTAAAAAACTGTCGTTAGCGGAACTTCAAGTACTATTTGATGTGACAGGACAAAAACATTGTCTGCAAATTAAAATACATACCTTTTGGGGGTAATCTGTAGACTGAAGAAAAATAACAGAAAAGGTACTTTTCTTACCTGAACAGCGTCAGTTCTAGAAACGGTTTCAGTTTTAGATATAGGTGTCTTTTGCCGCCAAGGAGCAAAAACTGTTTAAGAGTACCAATTATTTCTTGTTTGACGATCGTAGTCCTTCATCTGAGCTTCGAAATATGACAATCCCATACACAATGTCTTTTCAGTCATCCGGGCCACATGGGATAATAGCCAGGGGGGAGCTTAGCAAGCAATTCTCTAGAGATTGGATTTTCTGATTTATTTAATTCCTTAGTTCTTGAAATTTTGTGGCTTCTGAATATTCCCCAGTTTAAATAAAAACTTGTTTATTGTAAATTTTTCCTCTTCTTAGTTTTTTATGTTTTTTTTTAGTCTGGGTATTTTGGCAGTATGACCGACAAGGGTGTTGGCACAGACAAAGTTTTGACAAACAGAATTCTTTATCTTTACATTAGTGTGATTTTTTTCTGAAATTTTCAAATTTGACGCTGCTCTATTTTTGGTCTTGCACATGAAAATGGTTAACCCCCCTTCCCCCTTGTGAGCAAGCATGATAATATTTTAATTAGAAGAGGAATAGGAATTAAAAAAAAATATATAGATGTTGAATTACCCTATTATAAGCAGAGATGAGAAAAAGAAAGTGATAAAGTCCCAAAATTAAAAATTAAAAAAACATTCTTTCGTTGAAACCAGGAATAAAACGAAAAAAAAATTGCTCACAAAGAACAATACATTTGAAGCATTAAATCTAGTAAAACTATTCCAAATCATAATAATTTTTTTAAGCAGGAAAAGATTTTTCATAGGAGTGAGATTGCGGCAAGTATATTCGTTTTCTTTATTTATTTATTTCTTTTTGCTTTCGATCACAACTTATCGTTGCTCCACCTTCCACGTTTAGTTTGACTTCTTATAATAATTATTATTATTATCATCAAGAGAAGGATTAAGCCGCAGAGAAATAGAGAAATTACTTGTCCGACCAAAAAACAGTTCATTCTTTCACTTGGCTTAGAATTTCACACAACAGAACCAATTAGGTAGAATTTAATTTTTCGTTTCGGCATAAAAAAATTCAATCAAGAACATGGGAGAACCAGTTAGTTCTTGAGAAGACAGGGATAGTTCCTTTTTTGATACACTTATAAGATAATATGATTGGCTTACGAAATATGTCGCTGGTGTAAGCCAATGAAATTACAGGGCACTTTTTACCATGAATTACTCATTTTCTTTTTCTCTTCGGTTAAAGTGGGACCACACGCTCAGTAAATTGTTACGTAAATGAGATTAAGTAATGAGTTACGTAAATTACGTAATTGTTAAGTAAATTGTTACATAAACACTCAGTAAATAAGAAGTTAAGGCCAAATTCTTATTTATCTTAGTTTCCTCGTGAAAGTTTCGCTATACAGATTACTCAAAACTCTTTGAGGTTTCCACCGAAAGGCTCCAGTGAAAGATTGCTTTTGCTCAGTGTTCTATGGTCTTCCGGCAACTTTATTCAACTGAACATGTACTTCGTCCTACAGCTTTCCTCTTTAAGAAAACGAACATGAGCGAGGTTAGAACGAGGGTGTGGGATTTAACCACACGCCAAGAATATTCGAGTTTTTTACTGCTTTTGTTCACGTCAAACATTTATAGTAGAGGTCTCACCAGGGACGAAGAGATATTTACAGAAAGAATAGCCCCCTCCCCTCAGTAAAAACCAGCCAAGAAATTATTCTTTTTGTCATGCATTTATTCACCTTTAAAATGAAACCTGTACAACAAATTGTAAATAATCAAACACAGTTTCGGATCCAGATTTTTATTTTCTAAATAGAAAAATTCAAAGAAAATCTCCCACCATGACGAACCTGAACATCTCCCATGTCCTGGTAAGGAAAAACTTTTTACAAAATAGAAACGATTTTAATTCAAACCATTGACGTGTACGTCGGAAAATGCTTTGTCTAGAATATCCTCGCTTTCAACATTACTTGGAACAGTCACTTTCAGCCTCGGGTTTCTTTCCATTTCCCGCTGAATTGTAGCTTTGGCGTAATTGTTACCAGACCAACTCCTAGAAAAAAATGTAAATTATTACAAATAAAAAGGTTAAAAATGACACATGTGCTTAAAGAATGAGAAATTTAAATTTATGTCATCAGGTTGATATGTATCTATAGGTATTATTAATCCTACGGATGAAACTGACTAATGACCAGAAGACATGAAAATAGGTAAGGCATTATACTTAATGATGCCTTGGTAATTTTTCGAAGAAGCCCCTCCTTCAGTTTACATCAGGTTCTTGAGAACAGTTGTTCATCCTTTACGCCTGTAACAACTTGGTTTTAACTTGTTATGTTCTTTTTCTATATTTTTCTCTCTATTTAGCTTCTACTTTCTTCTATTTCTACTTTTTTTAGGGTACTCTTTCTATTTCTACTCTATTTAGCTTCTACTTTATAATATTCAAGGGTTTATAGTTCTGCATCCTCGGTGTGTTAAACTGTTATTAATCATTGACTAGGGCTACGTTTCAAACAGTTCGTGGTAAAGAACTGTAGTAAGGAGCAACCCGGCTCAATGGTAACCGAAACTCTAAAAAATGAAATTTTGATACCAATAGTTACATCAAAAGTATCCCATTTTAATGGTGATTTTAAATATATAAGTTTCACCATGTTTAGTTTACCCATCAAAAGTTACGAGCCTGAGAAAATTTGCCTTATTTTAGAAAATAGGGAGAAACACCCCCTAAAAGAATCTTAGAATCTTAACAAAAATCACACCATCAGATTCAGCGTATCAGAGAACCCTACTCTAGAAGTTTCAAGCTCCTATCTGCAAAAATGTGGAATTGTGTATTTTTTGCCAGAAGTCACATCACGGATGCGTATTTATTTGTTTTTTTTTCCCAGGGGTTATCGTATCGACCCAGTGGTCCTAGAATGTCACAAGACGGCTCATTCTAACGGAAATCAAAAGTTCTAGTGCTCTTTTTCAGTAACTGAAAAAATTGGAGGGCACCTAGGCCCCCTCCAATGCACATTTTCCCAAAGTCACCGGATCAAAATTTTGAGATAGCCATTCTGTTCAGCTTAGTCGAAAACCTAATAACTATGTCTTTGGGGACGACTTAATCCCCCACATATCCCGGGGGAGGGGCTGCAAGTTACAAACATTGATCATGGTTCACATATAGTATGGGTTATTCTGAAGTGTACAGACGTTTTCAGGGGGGAATTTTCGCGTTGGGGTGGGGGTGGGTTGGGGGAGGGGGTTACGTGGGAGGATCTTTCTATGGAGGAATTTATCACGAGGGAAGAGACTTTCCATGAAGGGGGCGCAGGATTTTCTAGCAAAAAAAGCAAACTTTCGCATGCAAACCGATTAGGGTTCGCGTAGCGCAGGTGCCGATCTCCTGATTCTCCGCCCTCGGCCGGGGTGCAATGCGTGGTTGGGGGCTAGTCATCCGACGCAATATTCTAGCAGTATTGAAAAAAAAAAAAAAAAACAATGAGAAAATAAATGATCTTTTTTCAACTGGAAGTAATGAGCAGCATCAAAATTTAAAACAAACATAAGATATTACGTATATAAGGGGATTGTCTCTTCCACAATACCTTGCTCTTTACGCTAAAGTATTTTTAGTAATTTCAACTATTTATTCAATGGTCTTTGTGATTCAGGGGTCATTCTTAAAGATTTGGGACACAATTCAAGCTTTAGTGTAAAGAGCGAGGTATTGACGAGGGGGTGAACCCCCTCATATACGTAATAAAAATACACAAATATAGAAGTTTGTTACGTAAGTTAATTCGTAAGGTACGCATGTTTATTACTAACAAAAAGTACTTTAATAAAAAAATCTAGTTGCATTTTTAAGTAAACAAAAATTGGAGGGCAACTAGGCCTCCTCCCCCACCGCTTTTTATCAAAATCGTCCGATCAAAACTATGAGAAAGCCATTTAGCAAAAAAAAAAAAATGCAAATTTCACATTAATTATTCATGTGCGTTGAGCCAAGATCAAAACATTCATTAATTCAAAAACGTTCAGAAATTAAATAAAAAAAACAAGTTTTTTAACTGCAAGTAAGGAGCGACATTAAAACTTAAAGCGAACAAAAATTATTCCGTATATTAAAGGGGTTGTCCTCTCCTCAACACCTCGCTCTTTACGATAAAGTTTTTTTTATTGTTTTAAAAAGTAGAGTTGTAACAAAGAGTCAAACTTTAGCGTAAAGAGTGGGGTTTTGAGGAGGGGACAACCCCTTTAACATACGGAATATTTTCTGTTCGTTTTAAGTTTTAATGTCGCTCCTTGCTTGCAGTTTAAAAAAACTTGTTTTTTTTATTTAATTATCAAAAAGAAGTAAATGTATCTGCAATAATGCCGATTGGGGGGGATGAAGGGAATCTGTCACACACACCCTCATAGACACATTTGTCCCCCTTTAGATTTCGAACTTTTTCACTAAAAATACCATTTTTGATATTTTTAGTGAAAAAAAATTAAATTAATCCCCTTGATTTTGAAAAATATATTTTGCTCTCCTCCAAGACTTTTGTAAATTGACGCTTTTGTGTATCTGATAAATTTTTATCGAAATTATACCTTTATAAATATTCGTGTTAGAATATACAATACAAATTTTAACATGCAATACAAATCGTAAAAGCTCGAGATTTTGGGTGAAGGAGAATCGACTCAATGTCATGAAATGCAATTGTGAAATGCACATCTTTTCAAAACTACTTACAAAATAGATTTTATTGGCTACCGATCTAAGCACTCATCAGGCACACACAAACGAATCTTTTTGGGAAGGCTCAGTAATATGAAGAGTTCAATTTCATATTGTTTTGGATGCTGTGCGAACAATTGATTGAAAAATTATTATTTCTCATTGAAATATATTTCAAAAATTGTTAACAAATAAACGAAGCTGAGCTGTACACTAAACGAAGCTGTACACCTCATTACAAATAAACGAAGCTGCTGACACTGCGCTGTATCTCTCCGTAAACAGTCTGAAATCTTTAAGCAGCGTTACTGGGGAACTGATCTTGTCAATCAGTGTAACACCAGAACGGCTACACTACATACCACTATATTATAGAAATTTACACCAAAGCCGCTTGAATTGTCTACTAAGCTTTTGGTACAAGTACCAAAAACCTACCTTACATGTAATGTCGTTTAACAACGAAGAGACTTGTTGGACACGTTCGTGGTAACGAACTGTAGTAAGGAGCGACCCGGCTCAACAGTAACCGAAACTCTAAAAAACGGAATTTTGATACCAATAGTTACATCAAAAGAATTGCATTTTAATGCTGATTTTAAATATATAAGCTTCATTAATTTTAAACTTACCCATCAAAAGTTATGAGCCTGAGAAGATTTGCCTTATTTTAAAAAATAGGGAAAACACCCCCTAAAAGTCATAGAATCTTAACAAAAATCACACCATCGCATTCAGCGTATCAGAGAACCCTACAGTCGAAGTTTCAAGCACCTATCTGTGCGTGTTTATTTGTTTGTTTTTTTTCCCAGGGGTGATCGCATCGACCCGGTGGTCAGTGATTGTCTTGAGAGGGCTCATTCTAACGGAAATTAAAAGTTCAAGTGCCCTATTTAAGTGACCAAAAAGATTGGAGAGCACCTAGGCCCCCTCCCACGCTTACTTTTTCCCAAAGTCACCGGATTAAAATTCTGAGATAACCATTTTATTCAACATAGTTGAAAAACCTAATAACTTTGTCTTTGGGGACGACTTACTCCCCCAGAGTCCCCTTGGGAGGGGCTGCAAGTTACAAAATTTAACCAGTGTTTACATATAGTAATGGTTATTGGGAAATGTACAGACACTTTCAGGGGGATTGTTTTGGTTGGGGGAGGGGTTGAGAGGAGAGGGTTATACGGGGGGCCATGAAGGGGGTGCAGGATTTTTTAGTATTTTTTTTTAAAGAATAATGAAAAAATAAAAATGGAAAAGTTTTTTCAATTGAAAGTAAGGAGCAGCATTTAAACTTAAAAGGAGCGATATTGAAACTTATAACTAACAGAAATTACTCCGTATATGACAGGGGCTTTTCCCTCCTCAACGCCCCGCTCTTTACACTAAAGTGTTTTACTGTTTTAAAAAGTAAAGCTGAGAGAAAGAGTCAAACTTTAGCATAAAGAGGGGGACTTGAGGAAGGAAAAGCCCGTTTCATATACGGAGTACTTTCTGTTCGTTTTAAGTTTTAATATTGCTCCTTACTTTCAGTTAAAAAAAAAACTTATTTTTTTATTTATTTAATAACTATACCTAAAATGGCCTGAACTCCTGCGATTATCTGATTCGATTGAAAGCGTCCATTTCTCGCATGTAGACTTGAATGTTTTTCTTTAGTGAGGGGAGATCGATCAAAACTATAGAAAATACCAGTGTAAAATACATTAGAAATATGCGAAAATTAAAACAAAAATAATTTTAAAAATCCAATGAATTTGGGAGGGGGTTAAGTTGACGAGAAACGGCCCCTGCAGTGGTATAATTTCTTCAAAATCCTGGGGCAGGGGTGGGCAAAGCTAGAGCCATTTTTCTAGAATCAGGTGAAACTGACAGTGAAAAATGAAAAATGAGCCATATAGTGTCATAAAGGCAAAAATATACTAAAGAAAACTGACCCGTTTCTCTGGAAGCTTAAATTATGCAGGCTTCTCTTAGTTTTGACAAGATTTTTGAGGAAACTAAATATCAGCTCGCGGGGCAAACTGGGGTCTTGGGGCAGCTAGCCCCCTTGCACCCCCTGTCCCATAGAAAATTAAGCCCCTGGTCCCTTGTGTATGCCCTGATCCTGTTATGCCATAAATACATCATTATCCTTAGCCAACTGGAAATATTTTTTTACTTTTGAGCAACGATCTCTAGGAATAACGAAAAGTGTAAGAAGGAAGTTTTTAAATTTGAATAGGAGAATCCTTTCCAAACAGGAAATACACTTTACGTCCCACATTTATCTAGTCTTACACCCTTCAGCTTGATCTATCCTGGTCAAATAAAGCACAAAATGTATGTTAAAATAGGCAATGGCCCCTTGGAATCTCAAGTACGGCGTGTGCCCGTCAACACATCATTTAAAGATTCTCAAGTGGTCTTAAAAGTGTACTGTAAGTGGAACTTTGGGTCTTTTAAATTGTTCCAAGACATGCAAAGGAATGTAGGGAAGGGTATTTGATTTGCACACCTTTGTAAATTTTTGAATGTGAGTCTTAGAGCGGGAAACATGCCACCTAATTTTATGATGCTTTGTCTTTTGGAAATGGGAATCAGAAAAACTAGGTTTAAAATACAAAAAGTGGAACTTTTGGTAATTTTAATATAGTAGAACGTGTTTCTGACAACCTTGGAAATCATTTATGTATGGATTTCGGAAGTGTTTAAAGTTATTTCTTGTCTTTCCTTAATCCAGTCAAGTTCTTGTCTTGTATTTACTTTGTAAAAAAGTTTATAAAAAAAAGTTTTATTTAGTTTATAAAACACTTATAAAAAGTATTTATTTAAGTAGTTTAGAAAAAAAGTAAAGCTTGTAAAAAAAGTTTTTAGTTTATAAAAAAAGAGCTAAGAGCTCATATGGCACTTGTGATGAGGCAAGAAGAGCTAAGAGCCAAGAGATCATATGGTATGAGCTCTAGCAAAATTCTATAAATCAATAGACTGATTTAAAAAGGAAAATAAGAGGCTTAATGCCGGTCAAGATTTAAAATAAGAGCTCTGAGTCACAAAGTCCTTCTAAATATCAAAATTCATTAAGATCCGATCACCCACTCGTAAGTTATAAATACCTAACTTTTTCTAATTTTTCCTCTCCCTTTTGCCCCCCAGATGGTCGAATCTGGGAAAACGACTTTATCAAGTCAAATTGTGAAGCTCCCTGACACACCTACCAATTTTCATCGTTTTAGCACGTCCAGAAGCACCAAACTCGCCAAATCACTGAACCCCTCCCCTCAACTCCCCCCAAAAAAGCGAATCCAGTATGGTTCAGTCAATCACGTATCAAGGACATTTGTATATTCTATCCACCAAGCTTCATCCCGATTCCTATACTCCAAGTGTTTTTCCAAGATTTCCCCCTCCAACTCCCCCCAATGTCAAAAGATCTGGTCGGGATTTGAAGTAAGAGCTCTGAGACATGAATTCCTTCTAAATATCAAATTTCATTACGATCCGATCACCTGTTCATAAAATAAAAATACCCCAATTTTCACGTTTTCCAAGAATTCCGGTTTCCCCCACCAACTCCCCCGAATGTCACAGGATCTGATCGGTTTAGAGCTTTAAAGCGCAAGATCCTTCTAAATATCAAATTTGATTAAGATCTGGTCACCCTTTCGTAAGTTACAAATGCCTCAATTTTCAAAATTACCCCCCCCCCCAACTCCAACAAAAAGAGCAGATCTGGTCCAGTTATGTCAGTCACGTATCTTAGACAGGTTTTGATTCTTCCCATCCAGTTTCATCCTGATCTCACCTCTTAAGTATTTTCTAAGATTTCTGGTTCCCCTCAACTGCCCCCCCTCCAATTACGCTGGATCCAGTTGAGATTTAAAATAAGAGATCTGAGTTACGAGATCCTTCTAAATATGAAGTTTCATGAAGATCTGATCACTCCTTCGTAAGTTAAAAATACATCATTTTTTCTTATTTTTCAGAATTACCCCCCCCCCCCCGCAATTGAGCGGATCCGTTCCAATTATGTAGATCACGTATGCAAGACTTCTGTTTATTTTTCCAACCAAGTTTCATCCCAATCCCTCCAATCTAAGCGTTTTCCATCATTTTAGGTTTCCCCACCCCAAACTTCCCCCAATGTCACCAGATCCGGTCAGGATTTAAAATAAGAGCTTTGAGACACGATATCCTTCTAATATCAAATTTCATGGAGATCCAATCACCCGTTCGTAAGTTAAAAATACCTCCTTTTTTCTAATTTTTCAGAATTAACCCCCTCCCCCAACTACCCCAAAGAGAGCGGATCCATTCTGGTTATGTCAATCAAGTATCTAGGACTCGTGTTTTTTTCCCCACCAAGTTTCATCCCGATCCCTCCAATCTAAGTGTTTTCCAAGTTTTAGGTTTCCCCCTCCCAACCTCCCCCCCCCCCAATGTCACCAGATCCGGTCGGGTTTAAAATAAGAGCTCTGAGCCACGATATCCTTCTAAATATCAAATTTCATTGAGATCCGATCACCCGTTCGTTAGTTAAAAATACCTTATTTTTTTCAATTTTTCAGAAATACTCCCACCCCCCAACTACCCCAAAGAGAGCGGATCCGTTCCGTTTATATCAATCATCTATCTAGGACTTGTGTTTAATTTTCCCACCATGTTTCATCCTGATCCCTCCACTCTAAGTGTTTTCCAAGTTTTAGGTTTCCCCCTCCCAACTCCCCGCCCCCATCAACAGATCCGGTCGGGATTTAAAATAAGAGCTCTAAGACACGATATCCTTCTAAACATCAAATTTCACTGAGATCCGATCACCCGTTCGTAAGTTGAAAATACCTCATTTTTCTAATTTTTAAGAATTACTCCCCCCAAAAAAACTACCCCAAAGAGAACGAATCAATTCTGATTATGTCAATCATGTATCTGGGACTTGCGCTTATCTTTCCCATCAAGTTTCATCCCGATCCCTCCACTCTAAGTGTTTTCCAAGATTTTAGGTGTCCCCCCTCCAACTCCCCCCAATGTCATCAGACCCGGTCGGGATTTAAAATAAGAGCTCTGAGACACAATATCATTCCAAACATCAAATTTCATTAAGATCCAATCACCCGCTCATAAGTTAAAAATACTTCATTTTTTCTATTTTTTTCCGAATTAACCCAGATGGTCAAATCGGGAAAACGACTATTTCTAATTTAATCAGGTCCGGTCCCTGATACGCTTGCCAAATTTCATCGTCCTAGCTTACCTGGAAAAGCCTAAAGTAGCATAACCGGGACTTTAGGTTTTCCCCCTCCAACTCGCCCCAATGTCATCAGATCCTGTCGGGATTTAAAATAATAGCTCTGAGATACAATATCATTTCAAACATCAAATTTCATTAAGATCCAATCACCCGCTCATAAGTTAAAAATACTTCATTTTTTCTATTCTTTGCGAATTAATCGGGCCCCCCCCCCAGATGGTCAAATCGGGAAAACGACTATTTCTAATTTAATCTGGTCCCGTCCCTGATACGCTTGCCAAATTTCATCGTCCTAGCTTACCTGGAAGTGCCTAAAGTAGCAAAACCGGGACCGAGAGACAGACCGACAGACAGACAGTCCGACAGACAGACCGACAGAATTGGCGATTGCTATATGTCACTTGGTTAATACTAAGTGCCATAAAAAGAGACTCTTGTAGTGTCTCCTTTTACGAGAATCCTTAGCTCTGAAAGATTCAGCTACACGCTGACCAGTACATGCATACCAGCGTTAGATGTTTATCAAAATAAACCCAGATACCAGAAAGGGGTAGTAAAGTTTTGACACCTTTGTTTGAAAGCAAAAAGTGCGCGTAATGTTACTTTGAATAACAAATATAGATCCTACCCATAGAGAAAACAAAACATTAATGTCTTTAATTCCATATTAAAAAGTGTGGTTGGATTCCATTGGTTTATTTTTCTGACTTATTTCCTGATTCTTCCTTAAGTGTGTTTCACGAAGGGAATCCAAAGAGGAGGAGGGTTCGGTAATTGCCCCTCTTGATTCTGAAAAGCACCTTTCGTGGTATTTTCATTTAAAAATTGAAAAGACAACAAAACTGCCCACCCCTCTAGATTAAAAAAACACATTTTTCTCCCTCCCCCTACATTTTTGCGAATTAATACCAGTTTTTAAGCTGTGTTTTTTTAGTTTTTTGAGGGGGAACAGAAAAATGCCCCCTCTCCGAGCAAAAATTCCAGACAGGCTACGGCCTTGATGCTAAAATCTAGGAATAAATTTAATAAAATGAAAAATTTTCATCATTAAGCCAAATCATTTTTTAATTGTAAAACCACTTATATGTGCAAACAACTAGGCTCTGTAAAATGTTTTTTTTTGTTTTTTTTTTAGTTGGCAAGTCGTCCTAATATTCATATAATCTAAATCCAAATATTAAATAATTTTAATGCTCGTTGCATAAATACACTGACCATTAAATGAACTATTGCTTGTGCAATTATCAACATTATTTGCGTAACTTCAGGAAAAGTTCTAATTTTCAAGCTGATGAAAATTATGCAATTATGAAAATGCTGTAGATGTTGGAGCTTTTAACATTTTCACCTTAATACCTTTAGCTTTCGTAGTAGTAGCAAAACCAATAGTAGCAGTAGTAGTAGTAGTAGTAGTAGTAGTAGTAGTAGTAGTAGCAGCAGAAGAAGTCATTTTTGTTGAATATGAGCTCAGAAAAGTCAAATTTTTCTAAATTCATTAAAAAAAAACTTTCCGAAAAAGATGTTTCTAAAGAAAAGTAAAGGCCAAATTAAACTTAAGATCAGAAGAAATAAAACCTAGAATAAATCAAACTGAAAATGACCAGGAATTACTATTTAAGAATAAACGAAACCAAAATGAACAGAAATTGAATAAAAAATGATAGCAAAATACATGCAACAGGTATTAATATAAACGAATTTAATCAATCTTAAAACAAATAAAGCTTAAGTTCTCTATGCAAATCAAGCTTAAAACGAGCAAATTTGCTACTGAAGCATAAATGAGACCCAAAACGAACAGAAATTAAATAAACAATCATAGCAAACAAACATAATAACATAAATAAGTAGATGAATCTTAAAACGAGTGAAACTTAAATTGAATATGCAAATCAAGCTTGAAGCGAACAAAAATCTCTACAAACAAGAGTTTCGGTTTTGCCTCCTTCTCTCATTGTAAAAGTCTAAAACCTATTGGGTCATAGGCGCTTTACTGAAAACTATATGTGTTTGAAACAGTCTTGAAAAGTACAAATAAAATCAAACTAAATGTTTGATATACAATGTTATTCATTATTGAACGATCATCAGTTCAAGATTTTGCTTCACTGTAATTTTATTTTCAATGAAGCATCAATGACGCAGTAGGTTTTAGACTTGTACAGTTAGGGAAGGGGGCAGTATTCAAACTCTTGTTTGTAGTGAAGTGTTTATTTTGAACAGTCTTGAAAGGAACTAATAAAATCAAACTGAATATTCGATATATAATAATGCTAATTGCTGAAAGCTCATCAGTTTAAAATTTACTTTTACTGTAAATTTTATGTTTATATTCAATGTTGTAATAAGTCCAAAAGAAAATATTTGTAATAGAAATCGTCTTCAGTAAAGCGCCAATGACGCAGTATTCTTAAGACTTTTACACTGGGAGAAGGAGGCAAATCCCAAACTCTTGTTTGCAGAGGTTTTTGTTCGTTTCAAGCTTGATTTATACATTCAATTTACCTAAATTGAAGCCTCTAGCGTATGAATCAATTCTTTCATAACCTTTTCACTGTCATATTTGTCTTATACTATTATCGAATGTGTTTATTCAATATGGACATTCAAATTTAACATATTTCTTCGGGGTTAGGGGGGGGGATCAACCATGGAAGCATAGTTTTTTGGCCTTTGACTATCTTGAACAAAATGGCACCTGAAAATTTTGACGGGATGCCCTTTAGGAATGTTGGGCGTGGGCTAATTGCCCATTGATCATTTTAGACTCTTGAAAAAGAGCTAAAAGTTTAAATTTTCGATCGAATGAGCCCCCTCCAAGGTTAATACGACCACCCCTTCCACATAAACCTTATATTCTAATAATGGACAACTTACATAAGTTACAATCTTTGCCCCGGGGGGTTAGGGAGGATTTCTCCGCTCCCTAGGTTATAGTAGTTTGAATTTTGACTATTTTGAACAAAATGGTTGTTTCAAAAATTTGAAAAGATGCATAAAATATAACAGTTCAAAATAGGGATGAAACCTTTTAATTGACAGTGAAACAAATATAATTTTTTTTTAACTGGATATTTCAAACACATATACAGATAAAAAAATTTATATTTGTTTCTCTGTCAATTAAAAGGTTTCATCCCTATTTTGAACTGTTATATTTTCGTCAGGGAAAGGCAGTGTGGTCTTTCGATGTTATCTACGAAAAGATGCATTTTGGGGAAAAAGGCAAAGGGGAGGGGCTTGTTACTTTTTGGTCACTTTTGATTCTTAAAAAATCACAACTTGCATATTTTGATAAGATGCATTTGGGAGAAAAGGGCAAATGAGGGGGAGGGGCTTGTCACTTTTTGATCGCTTTCGATTTTTAAAAACTTACAACTTGCGTATTTTGATAAGATGCATTTGGGGGAAAAGGGCAAATGAGGGGGGGGGCTTGTTACTTTTTGATCACGTTCGATTCTTAAAAACTTATAGCTTGCATAAGTTACAATTCTTGTCCCAGATACTACGGAGGATTTCTCAACCCCCTAAGTTATATTGATTTGAATTGTGGACTATTTTGAACAAAATGGCTATCTCAAAATTTTACTGGATGCATTTGGAGGAAAAGGCATAGATGTGGGGGCGAGGGGTAGATGCCCTCCGATCACTTTTGATGACTCTTAAAAAGGTAGCTAGAACTTTAAATTTCCAATCAAATGAAATCTCTGAAGTTTATACGACCAATCCTTAAATAAAACGTTATATGCCCCCCCGGGGAATAGCATATAACACTTAACCTTGGGCTCTGGAGGGTTGCGCTGACCCTAAAGTGTTCGCTATTTGATATTGAAACTGTTTTGAACAAAACAGCCATCTGAAAATTTTGATTGGATGCATTTGGGGAATGGGCCCTGGAGGACTATTTGCTCTTCGATCATTTTTGACTCTTAAAAAGGGCACTAGAAATCCTGATTTACAATTGAATGAGTCCTCTCCGAAGTTTATACGACTATTCGCCGACCATTCGCCGTATTCAGGGGGTTTGTTTTATCCCTAGAGTTTTGTTATATTATCTTTGGTATATTTTTAACAAAATGGCTGTATAAAATTCTATTGGACGCATTTGGGGAAAAAAAGGTTGGGTGGGGGGCTAGTCGCCCCCCATTACTTTTGACTCTTAAAAGCAGAATTAGAAATTACAATTTCTAATCACTTGAGTCCCCTACAAAGTTTATGTGATCACCTCTTCCATAAAAATCTTATATGCCCCCGCGGCATAAGTTACAACCCAACTGGCTATCTTAAAATTTTCATTGGATGCATTTTGGAAAAAGAGGCTGTGAACCAAATCAGCCACCTTTGAAGTTTATTTGACCACCCCTTACATAAAAACCCTAAACGACCTAGGGGCATAACTTAAAATACTTGCCCTCGGGCTCTAGGGGGTTGTATCGACCAGGAAATTTTTTTTATCTGATATTTGAACTATTTCTCTCAAATGTCAAAATTTTTATCGGATGGGTTTGGGGAAAAGGGTGTGGGGGGCTAATTGCCCTCGGATCTCTTTTGACTCTTAGGAAGTGAAGTAGAACTTCCAGATTCCAATCAAATGAGCCCTATTTGAAGTTTAAACGAGTATCCCTTCCATGAGAACCATACGTGACACCATTACATAGCTTGGAACGTCTGCCCCGGGCCCTAGGGAGGGTGTGTGTGTTGACACCGGAGTTTTTGCTATCTGACCTTTGAAATATTTTTAACAAAATGGATATCTAAAAAAAAATTTCGGATGGCTTTTGGGAAAAAAGGGCATGCAGAGGCGGAGAGCTAGTTGTCCTCAGATCTCTTTTGAATCTTAAAAAGTGAACAAAAACTTTCAATTCCCAATAAATTGAGCCCTTTCTGAAGTTTATACGAGCATCCTTTCCATGAGAACTATATATACCCCCGGGACAAAACTTAAAACACCTGCCTGTGTCGACACCCGAGTTTTTGTTATCTGACCTTTGAATTATTTTTGCCAAAATGGCTATCTCAAAATTTTCTATCTGATGCTTTCGGGGAAAAAAGGTGTGGGGTGGAGGGGGGGCTATTTGCCCTCTGATCTCTTTTGAATCTTAAAAAGTGAACTAGAACTTCCAATGTTCAATCAAATGAACCCTCCCTGAAGTCTATACGAGCATCCCTTTCATAAGAACAATATATGTCTCCAGGGCATAAGTTATAACGCCTGCCACCGAGCCCTGGGGGATGGTGTCGACACATGCGTTTTTGTTATCTGACCTTTTAACTATTTTTAACAGAATGACTATCTCAAAATTTCATCTGATGCATTTGGGGGAAAAGGGCATGGGGGGTAGTTGCCCTCCAATCACTTTTGACTCTTAAAAACAACACTAGAACGTATAATTTCAAGTCGAATGAGCCCCCTCTTAAGTTTATACGACGACCTTTCCATATGAAGTGCCTCTGAGAAAAGAATAATAATAACAAAACATTGGAGCCGTACAGGCAACGCTACAGCGTTGCCTCTGATGACCGAAATCTAAAGATTTTCTACGGAAAACTTCCGACGGTTAAAAGATTACAAAAGGAGCTATTGGAAACACTGGATCTGAGTATTAAACATGTTGTTTGAAAGGCTACAGAAACTATAGTGAAGTTAAGCTGTGACTCTTTTTTTAAATAGAGATTTGGGAGAAAATTTGCTCAAGGTTTTTTATGTAAATTTGCTTAAAAATGATTTAACAAATTTTGAAATTTAAGAAATTTTTTTGCAAAACCAATAGATAAAACCAATGAGCCTGTATCAAGGAGACATTTTTGGTTACATATTAACTGCCAAAAAAGCAAGAATCGCATTAAAAACATGGTCCTGATTGTTTTTTTTATCTGAATTAATTGCCTTGTTTCGTGTTCTTCCTTCAGTCCTGGCTGAACTTTCTTGAAGTGGTAATTCTAGGACTGTTTTAATAGTCACATATTTTATTGTAAGTCTTATTTTATAGTTATCTGTGCTTTGCTGATGATAGCTTTTAGGCGTAAAGACAAAGTATTCTTTAAAAACTGTTTTCGCTGTCCTAGAATAATTCCTCATTGTTTTGTCTTTTATTGTTAGTCTTATGGAGAGGCAGTATGGTCTTTGTCGTTACTTAATAACAAATACTATGTGTAAACAACGGTCCTGTAGCATAGCTAAGAGCCCTTGCCCCAAGGGCTATGAGGGGGAGGTTGTAATCTCCAGAGGCATATTTATTAAAACTTTCAACTATGCTGAACAAAATGGATGTCTCAATTTTGATATTTTATGCCATCGGCAAAATAAGGACGTACACGAAGCTACTTGCTCTTCGATTACTTTTATTTCCCAAATCGAAAGTAACTATTTAAAAGTGACTTCTTACAAAGCACTAGAACCTCTAATTCCCAATCGAGTGATCCCCCTCCAAAGTTTCTGCGATAACTCCTTCCACTCGAAGTGTCGTGAAAAAAGAAATAAATTATAAATAGAGCCTACTTAGCTCTTTACGAAGGCAGCGGTATGCACTGCTTATGATAAAACGCCAAATATAGATTTTACTTCGCACATCTCTTAAGCTTTCCTACAAAAAGTAAATGCAATTTTGTCATATATGAGCACAAGGGATATATTGTCAATGGTATCTTTGAGAAGTGGCAGATAATAATTCAATTACTTATGAATCAATTACTTATCAATTACTTAGGTCCTGTATCCTATGTCGAGAACTGACCATCATAAAAAGAATTTTTTATGTATAGTTAAAATAATTTACAGAATTTTTGTTATTATCATTGAAATTTTTCTGCCGTAATGTTGTAAAGAATTTAAAAACAATAATCAATTCATTTACGCCTTGAAAGGGTGGTGGAAGTAAGATCCTAATTGGGAAAACTTTACTTGGTTACACATTTCAAAGGTCCTACGATCTCCCAGTCCCTCGATAGCGGTTGAGAAAAAATAGATACATCGTTGGCTGGCGTTTACCTTCCCGCAAAACACTCCCCGTGGAAAATAGCCCCCGTAAAATACCTTACCCGAAATACCACTCACCGAAAATGCCCCCGCGGATAATACACCCCTCCGGAAAATACCCCGCTGGAAAATGCGCCTCCGGAAAATACACCCCATGGAAAATTCTTCCCCCCTCAGAAAATACCCCCCAGCAAATACCACCCCCACGTGCCTGGTTGGTCTCCAATCCTTTCATAATTGAACTCTCAATTTCTAATCTAATTAACATACTCCGAAGGTTCTGCGGACATGAGGTGGAGGTGTGGATGAGGAAGGGGCAGTTTCCCTCCTATACGAGATAAATTCTGCTCATTTTGGAGTTTAATGTTACTCTTCAATTACATTATGACAGAGTTAACTACAAAACAATCAGAGAATCCAATTGTAGAGGTTTAAGTGCATTTTTAAATTTTGTGCTTTGTCCATTACTTACAGATAGTATTTGTTCTTAGGAAACATACAAAAAAATTTTGCAGGTGGGGGATTGTCTGGGGGAATTTTCAGCGGGATAAAATATTTAGGAATAATTTCCTTTCAGGGGGGATCAAATTCTCTGCCAAGGATTTTCCGTCGAAAAATGTGGATAATGTCCACAAGGGTGTTGCAAAGTGAAACTTCCCTTCTTATTGCACAAAAATGTTTCTAACGTTTGTTGAGTCAAACTCAAAACAAGCAAAAATTAATGTAGTGCTGACAACCCCCGTCCCTCCTCAAAACCAGAACATAATTTGCACTTTACTGAAAATATAATACATCTTCAATATTTTCACTTTTTTGACTTAAATAAATTAAAGATTATTAAGATTTTAAGGAATAAATATCAGTATATGTGTATTAAAGACATTCCAAGGTTTTTTTTTTATTTAGTAAAGTGCCAATAACGTTCTAGTTTTGAGAGTATATGGGTGTTGTCAGCCCTACTCCTGTTAATTTTTGCTCGTTTTGAACTTGACTAGGTTATGTCTTGTAATTTCTTTTCGTTTTTGGTTTCATTTATCTATTAAGCCAACCATTTTTTCAAAGGAAAGCTTAACCTTCTTAAGCTTTTTGGTGTCATATGTCTTCAGCTTAATTTTGATGATTTTCGCGTACATATATTTTTTCTTGTTATTTTTTCTTCGTCTTTTTCTTTAATTTGGCGCCAAATACTGCCAAAAATTGTAAAACTTCATATGAGGTTAAATTCCTTATTTGCTTTCCTTAGCACTTCTCAACTAAACTAAAAAAAAACACACAAGAAATCAAATTCTCAAATATGGAAAACCCTATTTTCCGCGCGCAGGGGTATTTTCCGGGGGGATTATTTTCCGCATGGTGGATTTTCCGGGGGATATTTTATGCGGGGGTATTTTCCAGGTATATTTTCTGGGGGTTATTTTCCGAGGGGGTGGGGATAAACGCTTAGAACCCTCATTCAGGGTTTCAAGCTCTTTTTTTGAAATTCCCAAAAACGCGCCTTTGTAATTTACGTTTACTGTTAGGATAAACCTAAATAATGTTTAGCATTATCCCAGAACAAAATTTGTATTTGAGTGGAAACATCGTTTGACTGTGCTCGATTTTTCTCTTGTTTTTTTTTTTTTGTTTTTACTTAGGAAGGGGACTGAGAGGAAGAGTATTCAAGAGGGGATCTAAGTATCGACTAAGGATTTTTGGCCACAGAGATTTAAATGTTACAATGTTTATGCTTCAAAGTTTATCCACTACGGAAATTACATAAAAACCCCCATTAATTGGTTTTTAATTACATATACCACCTTACGGTGGTGTCGCTATGACGAATGGAAACTAAGCATTTACACGTAAGTATTAGTTTTCAAATAAGCTCTTAAACAGATTTCCACGATGTTTTGGCGTCAAACTTAAGGCTGGAGGAATAAAAATAAGCGTTTCAAGCTGCTTTTCATATTTTTCAAAAAAGTATTTTTATAATTAACTTTGACTGTTAATATAAACGTACATAGCATTTATTACTCCAAAATCAAATTTTAAAAGTATTTTGTTTTCATTAGACATTTAAAATGTGTTTTTTAGTTTTGACTTACAATTCTTAAACTTACAGTCAAGGTTTTTCGAACATTATGTTTATATTGATATTCTTTTCCTGCTTCTCAGCGATCCAAATCCAGGAATGGTAGTAAAAATTTTACTTTTGGTGCCATGTGGCCCTTTAAGATAGTGTTTTTTAGGCAAATTTACAAAAAGCATGTAGATATGGTCAACGGCCCTGAAATGAGCCATTAACTTTCTCTCTACGATGTTGCAGTAGCCTGCTACTTGTGTTAGTCAGCCAAAAATTTTGAAACTTTACTACATATATATATATATATATATATATATATATATATATATATATATATATATATATATATATATATATATATATATATATATATATATATAACATGTATGTATTACTCACCTTGTAACCATAGCTTTCAGTTTAATAAAAATTTTACTTTTGGTGCCATGTGGCCCTTTAAGATGGTGTTTTTTAGGCAAATTTACAAAAAGCATGTAGATATGGTCAACGGCCCTGAAATGAGCCATTAACTTTCTCTCTACGATGTTGCAGTAGCCTGCTACTTGTGTTAGTCAGCCAAAAATTTTGAAACTTTACTACATATATATATATATATATATATATATATATATATATATATATATATATATATATATATATATATATATATTAACATGTATGTATTACTCACCTTGTAACCATAGCTTTCAGTTTAATAAAAATTTTACTTTTGGTGCCATGTGGCCCTTTAAGATGGTGTTTTTTAGGCAAATTTACAAAAAGCATGTAGATATGGTCAACGGACCTGAAATGAGCCATTAACTTTCTCTCTACGATGTTGCAGTAGCCTGCTACTTGTGTTAGTCAGCCAAAAATTTTGAAACTTTACTACATATATATATATATATATATATATATATATATATATATATATATATATATATATATATATATATATATATATATATATAACATGTATGTATTACTCACCTTGTAACCATAGCTTTCAGTTTAATAAAAATTTTACTTTTGGTGCCATGTGGCCCTTTAAGATGGTGTTT
This sequence comes from Artemia franciscana, assembly GCF_032884065.1. Classification (NCBI taxonomy): domain Eukaryota; kingdom Metazoa; phylum Arthropoda; class Branchiopoda; order Anostraca; family Artemiidae; genus Artemia; species Artemia franciscana. Next base: position 14,065,768 of record NC_088883.1, on the reverse strand, counting down.
TTTAGGCAAATTTACAAAAAGCATGTAGATATGGTCAACGGACCTGAAATGAGCCATTAACTTTCTCTCTACGATGTTGCAGTAGCCTGCTACTTGTGTTAGTCAGCCAAAAATTTTGAAACTTTACTACATATATATATATATATATATATATATATATATATATATATATATATATATATATATATATATATATATATATAACATGTATGTATTACTCACCTTGTAACCATAGCTTTCAGTTTAATAAAAATTTTACTTTTGGTGCCATGTGGCCCTTTAAGATGGTGTTTTTTAGGCAAATTTACAAAAAGCATGTAGATATGGTCAACGGCCCTGAAATGAGCCATTAACCTTCTCTCTACGATGTTGCGGTAGCCTGCTACTTGTGTTAGTCAGCCAAAAATTTTGAAACTTTACTACATATATATATATATATATATATATATATATATATATATATATATATATATATATATATATATATATTAACATGTATGTATTACTCACCTTGTAACCATAGCTTTCAGTTTAATAAAAATTTTACTTTTGGTGCCATGTGGCCCTTTAAGATGGTGTTTTTTAGGCAAATTTACAAAAAGCATGTAGATATGGTCAACGGACCTGAAATGAGCCATTAACCTTCTCTCTACGATGTTGCGGTAGCCTGCTACTTGTGTTAGTCAGCCAAAAAATTATGAAACTTTACTACATATATATATATATATATATATATATATATATATATATATATATATATATATATATATATATATATATATATATATAAAGATGTATGTATTACTCACCTTGTAACCATAGCTTTCAGTTTAAGTATTAATTTCTGATGAGAAAGATTCTATGCAGTAGATACCATTAGGTATACAAATTAATTCTTATTTGTAATTTTTATGATATCATTTAAAATTAACACCAACAAAACATTAAACAAGCTAGGGTAAAAACAAGGATACGGATTGTGTAGTCCCTGTAATTTCTAACTATTCGTTTTGACGGGTTCATGAAAATAAGCTTAAAATGTATGTAACTTGAGTGCTGAAGAATTGTCTATGGATCGTTGTGGGTACCCGTCTGTCTGAACGTATTTCAAGCAAAAAGCTCTACGAGAAATGAGGTTCTATCTCGCTTTCTAAGGCTGTAGTGAGAGCAAATTTGAGATGTCTAGGACGGGTTCTGCGGAAGAAAGATGACCGATTGCCCAAGATTGTCCTTTTCAGCCACGTTGCCCTGAATCAAATGGGAGGAAGTTCTAAGGAAGGATTTAAGGGAAACTGGAACTTCTTGCGAGGGTGTAAAGAAGGAGGTTTTAATTAGATTGGGATGAAGGAGAAGCGTGCGTATCTGTGTTGGACTCAGGTAGCTTGGTACTGCAGTGAGTTATTTGTACTGTAGTATTTCTTTTTCTGCGGCTCATTTTGATTGTGGCATATGCAAAATCAGAATGACGAAGAGTTTCCAAAGAGCCGCGCATTGACGACGCAAGTGCCACAAGCGTTGGCGGCCGACAGCCATAAACTGCTGACCGCTGTTCTAGATAGTCCCAAAAAGACAGAGGAGGACAGGTCGGGAAAAACAACTGGACCCAGTGCTTCAGAGGGACTGAGGACGCCGTCCTTTAAAGACTGTGTGTATATTTTTTATAAATTAACCTGTTGCTATAGGAAATAAACAATTTATAATATAAAGAAGCGGCCAGTAAACAAGAAGCAGCAGAAATCACGCAAAACAGAACAATAACATCATGAAAAGTCACACGGAAATTGTTGTTCGAATTTCAACATGTAGGCTATTGCACACATACCTTCTGGCGACTCCGTTGGCAACATCCCAGTTCAGCATTGAGTCCGCTTTCTTCTCTGCTTCTGCTGTACCATCAAGGACAAGGCCAAAACCACCATTCATCACTTCGCCCCTGACAAAAATAAAATAAAATACTCAAGATTTATGTCTATAGAATACATATAGCAAAAAAAAATAAAATAATGTTTAGAAAAAAAACCATACGTTTCTATTTATTGCACTGATATTGCGTTAGTTCACGCTTGAACCAATTTACCAAAAAGTTTCAAAAGTTGATAATCCCTAGGGTCATTGAATAGGGGCTAGTAAAGGTGTATTTGCCAATATCCCAGCTCTTAGGTTTATTTTTGCGGGAAGAGACAGATGACGTGGTGTTTAAATCGCTGATCGTCGTTTGTATCTGACATTCTTCTTTATACTTATTTTTATTATAGTTGGAGTTTTAATATTTGTTTTTTAAATCATCCAGTCCTGGCAGTACCGAACCCTTTGGACTGGCATTCAGGGTACCACAACGTCTATCGTTTGCAAAGTTCTTCTTTTGTATTATAGTTTCTTGAGGAGGATTATATTGTCGATTTTAGAACCATAAGTTGTATAGACTTTCGGAGATCGTGTACATGCCCTGGGTGCCTCTGGCGTCAAAGGCGGATCCAAGGTAAGGTAATGAGAACAATTGTCATTGTAGTAGCACTTGGAACTTCATGCCTGATCCGACTTTTGTGAGGGGGTAAGAGCCATGGGGCTCTAAATCCTCACCATCCAAACGTCAGCAAAAACAAATTGTATGTCTTATTGGACCATATTGGGAAGTAAGATTAGAGTAAAGATAGTTAAGCTAAGGGTAAAACGTTGACCTGTAATCAGGACATCGACAAGAAGGGATTCATGGATCTCGACTAAAATTGGTCAGAAATAAGAATTATTAATTCAGTTTGAATTCTCTGGCTGGTGGAAAGAAAGGGCTTCCTAGAGCCTTGTGATCAATATATGTAACAGAAGAAGCTGTTAATTGGCAACCGAACCTGGTGGACGGTGATAATAATTGTCTGTGTATTAGTTTTTGGGGTTCCACACCTAATCCTACTTCTGAGGGAGGGGAGAGATCCTAAATCATCGTAATCAAAATGTCTATCGGAAACGGTTGTTGACATTAGTGGGAAGTGAATCAATCAACAAATTTATTAGATAAGATCCCACCTCTGTGACGGGGAAGGGAAGTGAAATTCCTAAAATCTCGCTGTGAAAACACAGAAAAGCAAAGACTAATGCTCTGCATACTTATACCTTTATGGGTTCCAAGTCGGCCTGACCATGGTGAAGATGGAGTAAGGGAGGAGTCCCTACATTCTTGTCACCAAGACGTCAACCAAAACAGTTCACCTGATGCAAAAAAAAACTCCTTGGACGTAAGATTAAGTGTCATAAAAGTGCCCAGAAATGACCCAACCTCTATGAGGGGAAGGAGATGCCTAATATCTTGTCATCAAGACGTTTAAGTAGCAGAAAGAACTGTGAGTTCCGAACCAAACGTAGTGGAGAGTAAGAGTAATTATTCTTATAATACTTTTATGATTCAGTTCCTTATCCGACAGAGGAGCCACCAAAAGGCCTGCCTAGTCTTAACTGAGCTTTGTGGAAAGTAAGAGCAGTTATCCTAGTTGCTTGTGTGTTGTTGTTTTTTTGTTCAGATACAATGCAACTTTTGCCAAGGGGAGGGACAGTAGTGCTCCTAAATTCTTGCTAATGGGACATGATATCAGGCTACCAGGAAAAACTATCAGATATGCTAACAGGAAAAGCTATCAGACCAAACAGTTCGTGGTGACGAACTGTAGTAAGGAGCGACCCAGCTCAATAGTAACCAAAACTCTAAAAAACGGAACTTCGATACCAATAGTTACATCAAAAGAATTGCATTTTAATGCTGATTTTAAATATATAAGTTTTGCCAAGTTTAGTCTTACCCATCAAAAGTTAAGAGCCTGAGAAAATTTGCCCTATTTTAGAAAATAGGGGTAAACACACCCTAAAAGTCATAGAATCTTAACGAAAATCACACCATCAGATTCAGCGTATCAGAGAACCCTACTGTACAAGTTCCAAGCTCCTATCTACAAAAATGTGGAATTTTGTATTTTTTGCCAGAAGACAAATCACGGATGCGTGTTGTTTTTTTTTTTTTTTTTCTTTTTTTTTTCTTTTCTTTTTCTTTTCTTTTTCCCAGGGGTTATCGTATCGACCCAGTGGTCCTAGAATTTTGTGAGAGGGCTCATTCGAACAGAAATGAAAAGTTCTAGTGCCCTTTTTAAGTGACCGAAAAAATTGGAGGGCACCTAGGCCCCCTCCCACGCTCATATTTTTCCCAAAGTCGTCAGATCAAAATTCTGAGATAGCCATTTTATGCAGCATAGTCGAAAAACCTTATAACTATGTCTTTGGGGATGACTTACTCCCCCACAGTCCCCTGGGAGGGGCTGAAAGTTACAAATTTTGACCAGTGTTTGCATATAGTAATGGTTATTGGGAAGTGTACAGACGTTTTCAGGGGGATTTTTCGGTTGGAAGGGACGTTGAGAAGAAGGGGTTATGTGGGGCAAACTTTCCTTGGAGGAATTTGTCACGGGGGAAGAAGATTTCCATAAAGGGGGAGCAGCATTTTCTAGCATTATTTAAAAAAACAATGAAAAAATAAATATGAAAAAAAATTTTCAACTGGAAGTAAGGAGTAGCATTATAACTTCAAACAAACAGAAAATATTACGTATATAAGGGGTTCACCTCCTTTTAATGTCTCACTCTTTACGCTAAAGTATTTTTAGTAATTTCATTTATTTATTCTACGGCCTTTGTGATTCAGGGGACAAAATTTAAGCTTTAGTGTAAAGAGCGAGGTATTGACGAGTGAGCGAACCCTCTCATATACGTAATAAAAACATACGAATATAGAAGTTTGTTACGTAAGCTAATTCGTAAGTTAAGTATATCTTTTACTAATGAAAACCTTCGTAAAAAACTAAAAGTTTTAGTTGCCTTTTTAAGCACCCAAAAAATTGGAGGGAAACCCTCCTTTTTTCCTCCCTCTCTTTTTTTCTCAAAATCATTCGATCAAAACTATGGGAAAGTCATTTAGCCAAATAAACAAATATGCAAATTTCGCTTTAATTATTCATCTGCGGAGAGCCGAAATCAAAACATGGGTTAACTAAAAAATGTTCAGAAATTAAATAAAAAAAAACAAGTTTTTTAACTGAAAGTAAGGAGCGACATTAAAACGAACAGAAATTACCCCGTATATGAAAGGGGCTGCTGCCTCTTCAACGCCCTGCTCTTTACGCTAAAGTTTTTACTGTTTTAAAAAGTAGAGTTGAGAGAAAGAGTCAAACTTTAGCGTAAAGAGCGGGGCGTTGATGAGGAAGCAGCCCCTTTCATATACGGGGTAATTTCTGTTCGTTTTAAGTTTTAATGTCGCTCCTTACTTTCAGTTAAAAAACTTGTTTTTATTTTATTTTATCAATTAAACATGGTGAAAATCAAGAGTTAATGTCTTGTTTATGCCTTTGAAGTTCCAACCCAATCCAACACTTGTCAGAAGGAGGAAAGGAAGGGGTCGCAGAATTACTTGTAAAAAAGAAATCTACGAGAATACGTCAATAAGTTGTAATCAGAAGTAAGAACAAGCATCCTAATGGGGCCCCATTGGATTGTCAGAAACAATATAACCTATTTAGTGGATTGGGACTCCTCCATTCATGTCATCAGGACATTTGCCAGAAAAAGTAAAGTAAAAATTTATGGTGAATTTTTGTCACAAAAAGTATAAGTGGGTCATTACTGATAAAATATTGATATGATTGACAACTTACACAATTACGTTCTCCAATTACACAATTACAAATACTACAATCAACCCTTCTAGACTGAGCTGCCACGGAAAAAATATATAAAGGCCATTTCATTCTTTACTAAAAGATCCACAAAGGGGGCTTTCTTGTAATCTAAAAATTATTCTAGAATGAATAGCATAGGCTACCAGTTTTCATTGGTAATTTTTTATAGTGACTAAGAGAGAGTTTCCTCTTTTTGCCTTTCTAAGATCCGTACTTGAATCGACCTCTGTATGGAGAGAGGTCTCCAAATTTTTGCGATTAGACAATCTACCAGAGAAAGTTGCTCGATTTAAGCAAAAGTTGATGTTAGGTAGCAATTCATGTCCTTCTTAGGTTTTTGGGGGGTCAAGGACCAATCCGACCACCATGGTAGAGGAGTGAACCTAGTTAAAGACTATCAAAATATCTGCCAAACACTGATCTTGGACCGAAACCAAACTCATTCAGAAATATCAGTTGATGTCTTAGCAATGTCTTTGCAGATTGTGGTGTTGATTTGGACTAAGTAAGGGGAGCAAAGAGAGACCCTATATTCTTTTCATCAGCATAACTGCCAGAAGAGGGTGTCAGATTCCTTCCCAACTTGACGGAAAATAAGACTTATAAGATAGGACTTAGGCTTATAATTGTGACCTTAGATGGTCTGGACGCGATCCAAACGTTATTTTGAGGTAGGATATGATTGTTATCAGCCCAATTGCTAAGCCTCAAGGCAGAATTCAGTCAAACCCAATCAATAGTTACATTAATGATTATGGGTGTCACTGCTTGTTGTACCATGCTTGTGGGAAGAGAAACATTTTGCTACTCGCGTCCACATGATCTCTGTTAAATGTCGTAGGAATTAATAGCATGTGTTTAGTTCAGTCTTTAGGTGGTTCGAATCCAACCTAACACCACCAAGAGTATTTTTGTCTAGAAGCAAGTTTCATGTGAGCTTTTAGACTCCAACGAAGACGTGAAATGGACCATAAAATTTTTTTCCCGGGAGACATGGTCGCAAGCGTTTCTACTTAAATACGGTCATGATTAGCGCTAAATTCCTCGAGGCATTGGCATCTAAAGCATAGTTTATCTTGCTAAGCAATTGAATTATCCACAAAAATTACAAGAAACTTCACAAATAGATTATGATTTTATCTAAATGTCTATGATCTTAAATTTAAAAAAGTACTGTGTTGCGTCTACTTTGGTTGGAACAAAAACGCTAGTTGTCCAAATAGGGAATTTATTTGATAAGGCTTGTCATCTAAATGGGATAGTAAGTAAGTCTCTTATCTCTGACAAACTGATAGATGCTTTGGCCTATTACAACTACTAAATATTTTTATAAGTCATCGACTTCCTGGATATATTCTATTATTTACTAGACAAATGCAAGGTATAGTCAAGGACAAAATTCCAATGGGGTCATAGTTAATCCCAATTAATAGCCAAGGCAATAGCGTGGTGTTAGTAAAGGATAGTAAAGGGCATTTTTAAAGAATGGAGGGATGGAAAGGATAGTGGAGAATAATGTTCTGTAGACGATATTAATAGATGGTTGTTTTTTTTTTCAGGGGCGATTGTAAAATCTTAGGAAATGGCTCATTTGATCATAGATTTTGAGCTGTTGTGCTCTATCTTAAGTAACGACATGTGTGGTAACCAAATAAAGTGCCATTTTGTCCAATTTATTGAGGAAAACAAGGAGAAATCTGAGATGGCCAACCAGTTTACAACATCAGTTCAACAGCCTTGTATGATATCTCTGTTTCCTGAGGAAATTCTGGCTGACAACGGCATCTTTTATCGCGAAACATATCTATCTCCCACAAATAAAATCAAAAGTATATGTGTGTCCTATAATGTATTACTACACCGTCCTGTGTATTAAATCCTGTATGTATTACTACGATCGTCCGATCACCAAGAAACTTTAAAAACTTGTTGATTACGCTCTTGTAAAGGTCTCAATCCTTATGGGAATCAAACCTCCCCCCCCCATCCCACCGCAGACACTCTTAATACTTTTCACGCTGAATGACATTAGATACACCTGAACACAAATACTTGACAGTTGTTTCCGTCCTCATTATTTACATTTTCTGGGTATTAATTATCCAACAACGCCTGACTGGTAAATTAAATAATATTTTCTTAATGTACACGAGCAAGTTAACAATCCTAACCAAACTTTTGAAATACTTCTACGTTCCAAAATACGATAGCTATTTTACATATGGGGAAAATATTCAAAAGGGGAATTATCAGGGCGGTGGGCGGATTTTCCATGGAAGGGATAATTTTCCGCATGGCGAAAGAATTCTCCAAGAAGGAGGAGTTGTCCGGAGGAGGGAGTTTTCCGCGGGAGAATTTTCCGCGGGGGAATTTTCTGGCCTGAGGAGTTTCCTTGAATTTCGTTTCTTTTGAGATTGCAGCAACGCATGACAGGTAAATAGTTCTATATAAAATGGACTATCTTTTTGGACAATTAGATGCTTAAAACAAAGCCTATATTTGTATTTTCTTGTTGGTTAGCTTGTATTAGGTGTATTTGCTCAGACAGGAGCGGGAATATTTAAGGATTTCGATATGTCTGAAACCTGCCAAATTTTAAGTTTAAATGTTTCAAAAGGCGAGCAACTGATAAATATTTGTTGCATTCTGCTATGTTTTCAGTAAAGTGGAATTCCACGTTTCAGTAAATTCAAACTATAGCATAGAAAACGGGCAAATGATGCCATTGACCACCATGTATAGGGTAATTTCGTTCGTTGTAAGTTCTAGCGTCACTTTTTTGCATTTATAAGAAAGTATTATTTTTAATTTCTCTTCGTTTTTGTTTTACATATAAAGAATTATCTATAAACTTTTTTCTGTGACAATTACGTAAATAATGAAACGTCCCACTGCCTAGGAGTATGGCCTTGGTGTATAGTGGATTTGTATAAGATTCTTTTTCGAAAGGTTCTTTGGTACAATTTTAGTCTGAAAATTGGCGCAGTTTACTTCAAAGTAATGACAACACTGGTTTAATCTACTTGAGATGTTTTCATATAAAAATTTTGCCCGATTTGCACCAAAATTATCGGACTTCAGCAAAAAATGGTTAAAAACGACATTTTTGAGATTCAATTACTTTTAAAACTAAAAACTATTATATAATCGGACCTTCTCAAAATATTTTCTTTTCTTTTCTTTCTCTAAGCATTCCTGGCACATTGCCTCTTGGGAGTGGGAGTATGATGACGTATTTGTCTTTTATTTTTTTAATTTATTATTGAATTAAATGCTGACTAAATCTATCAAACTATCTAATTATATTTTTTATTTGCCCTAAATATACGTACCTTTAGGCACAACCTAAGTTGCTTTATATTGTCTGCTTTACTATAATTGAAATAATAGAAATCGGGCAAAATTGTTTATATGAAAACATCTCAAGTAGATTAAACCAGGGTTGTCATTACTTAGAAGTAAACTGCGCCAATTTTCAGACTAAAATTGTACCACAACAGGATAATTTGTACCACCTGAACGCCAGGTTGAAAATTTGCCTTAAAAAGAAGAAAATTTTCGACAAGCTAAAACTTGAATTGACATCTGATTCCAGCATTGTTAATGGTTTGAAAAACTCATCCTCATCTGGGCCAGATTCTATTCCTAATAAGGTAGTTAAATATATTATTCCTTTCATAGTTTTGCCCCTAACAAAACTTGTTAATCTTTCATTTGAATGTGGAGTTTTTCCGGATGTTCTAAAACATGCTCGGATTATTGTTTTGTATAAGGATGGACTAAGAAATGATCCAGCAAATTATCGACCAATTTCAATTTTATCAGTATTTAGTGAAATCTTTGAAAAGGCTATGCTTTCTCGTCTCCTTACTTTTCTAAAATCTAAAAATTTTCTTCGAGATTTTCAATTTGATTTCCGAATGAGGCGCTCCACTCAACATGCCTGTACGACTCTTTTGAATTTGATACATTCAGCGTTAGATTTGGGATTAATTCTGGCTGCTATATTCCTGGATATTCGTTAGGCATTCGATTCCTTAACCCATGAAATTCTTCGGTCGAAGATGTCACATTTTGGCATAAGAGGAAATGTATTTTCTGAGTTTCACTCTTATTTGAATGATTTGTTAATTTCTGTTGATCCACATTTCTGTTCACCATCAGAAGCGAATTTTATCCCCCGGGGATCAGTTTTAGAGTTTTTCTATTTTTGATTTATGTAAATGATGTTATTTATGAAGTAAAAAAGAAAAAGAACTTATTAATTGCAGTAGACTTTGTCATCCTAAGTCTTCCCTTGCCCATAGTGGCAACCATAGTTCGTCTTCTTCTGATGTCCTTGTTTGTTTTGCTGATGTCAGCACACTTGGCACTTCGAGAAATTGCGAACGAGAGCTTCGATTAAATTCGGAAAATTTGTTCGAGAGAATAAATTTGTGGCTTGATGCTTATTTTTCTTAAGCTAAAATTTTCTAAGTCCAGTTTTTTTGTTTTTTTTTCGCGCGTTTCTCAGGTTTATCTCCATTTATTTGGAATTCACCAACCAAACGGAATAACTCATAAATATAAAGATCGATATGTCCATTTTTAGCGCATTCTTGTTGATGATTAAATGAAGAAAAACAAGTTTTTTTTAACTGAAAGTAAGGAGCGACATTAAAATTTAAAACGAAGAGAACTTACTCCGTATATGAAAGGGGATTTTCCTCCTCAATGCTCCGATCTTTTACCCTAAAGTTTGACTCTTTCGCTTAACTCTATTTTTTAAAACAGTAAAAAACTTTAACGACATTAAAAAACAAACAAACAAATAAACACGCATACGTGATTTGTCTTCAGGGAAAAAATAAGAAATTCCACATTTTTGTAGATAGGAGCTTGAAACTTGTAAACTAGGCTTCTCTGATATGCTGAATCTGATGGTGTGAATTTCGTTAAGATTGTATGACTTTTAGGGGGTTTCCTTCCCTACTTTCCAAAATAAGGCAAATTTTCTCAGGCTCGTACCTTTTGATGGGTAAGACTAAACTTTATGAAACTTATATATTTAAATTAGCATTAAAATGCGATTCGTTTGATGTAACTATTGGTATCCAAATTTTATTTTTTAGAGTTTCAGTTACTATTGAGCAGGGTCGCTCTTTACTGCAGTTCGTTACCACAAACTGTTTAAAAACCTGTCTTTCAAGCATCACGTTGATTTGATTAAAATGAAGATATCCAGGAGTCTCGGTATTTTAAGGAGAATTAAACATACTTTTCCTGGATCAATTTTAAAAATCTTTTTTCACTGCTTGTTCCAATCTTACGTTTCTTACTGTCCAATAGTATGGATGTCAAATTTTCTTCACTGTTAAAACCCCTTTCTAATGTTTATAATAAAGCTAGAAACCTCTTCAGGAAACTAAACGCTAAGGAGTAATCCCATTACTTGATCTCGAGCCTTGAAAAAAAATTACCTTGATAAAAAAACTGTATATTCTTTCATGTGCATGTTTTACATTTTTTTTCTAAGCTTCTTGGTGACCTCCCCCGGTCCCTAAGTGTTCTACCATCTATTACCTCTGATTAGAATAATTGAAATCTTCGCAATACAAAAAGTCACATTCAAGTACCTTTTACTCCTTGTGTAAAGTCAGATTTTAATCCTTTAATGGCGAGTCATATTAAATGGAATAAGTTGCTTGAATCAGCACAAGGTGCCAATCATTTGGTTTGTAAAAAAAAAAATTTAATTCTTTGGCTTCTTAGAAGTTATTTTTTATCTATTTATTTTCTTATATATTCATTATTGTTTTATTGGAGTCTATTTAATCAACTTAATTAATTTAGTCTATTAAATCTATTTCGTTTTGTTTCTATAGTTTTTATTTCATTTATATTTTCTTTTCTTCTTCTTTTTGCTCTTCTCTCTGTGAGCAACTGACTATTTTAATGTTTTTTGTTTTGTTTTTCCTTCCTGAATAAGTGACTCGTTTGTCTTCCGTCTTCCCCCTTCTTTACAAGCCAGTGAACCTTTGGGAGAATAGTAAAATGTAATATTGTGTGTGGATTTCATAATGAATAAATCTTATCTTACCGGAGCCAGTAAAACCAAAATATACAGGAAAAGTTGCACTGATCCCCAAAAATTTCCAAATGCACCGTCTTGTGCCAAGACCTCTAAACTGTATCAAAAACAGTAAAATGAAACCGCATCGGCAACGCTGGATTAAACCCTTTTCTTCCAAACTTACGTAAATTTAACTTCGTGTCCCAGTTTTTCGCTAGATCGGTAAGAATTTTTATGATTGCAGTAATGAGGGTTACTTCGGACTGTGGGATTTCCATAGTACCTGAATTGAAATTTATTGTGACAAATTCCATATTTATGCTCAGAATTTCAAATATAGACTTTTTATTTTGTAGTTAACGGTCGCTGTATCAGATAGAGGTTTTGCGGTTAAATTGTATTCCTATCAAAAGGTCGCATCTTTACTTTATTTATGCAGAAAAAAGGGGGGCATATTTTTTAGAGATCACAAATTACCCGCTGATTGCATTTTTTATGTAACTCGTAAAATTGTTTAAAGCAACACCAAGTTTTTACATTGACTTTAAAAGGGGCTGAGCCACCCGGCTGTGATAATTAAAAGTTGCGACGTACGCCATTTTTGTAACTTTTCAAAAGAGCTAAAAAATGAAAAAAAACTTTGTCGGCTGTGCTCGCTCTGAAGGATGAGTTTAATGGGGATAAAAGGAATATATTCTAGACCCACTTTTTATGTTCTTTTTAGTGGTATAAATTAAATTCAAGTATTCCGAGCGAATTAAAAAATTCTTCAATTTTATGGCGTATGTCTCCCTTTTCCTTGACAAAAAGGAGACAATTGTCAGGTCCCCATGTTATAGCTCCATAAGATAATCCTCTTCTGTCATTCTTAATTGCAACAAGACCTAATAAAGAGTTATACACCACTTAGAGGCTTATGTCTCTTTTCATCTCCGTAACGGTACAAGATAGGACAATTCTAACTGCAGCATTCGATTCCTCGTGCTTTGTTTGCCCATGGCACATATATAACTCATTTTCGACCAAAATTGCATATATCGCACTTTTAATTATCACATTTGCACCGGAATCTGTTATGGTTTCACCGAGGATCAACTAAAAATATGAATTAAGGGGGTAACTATCTTGTGAATGATTTATCCTGTAGCACATGATTTCACCTCATTCATTTCTTTCGCCCAATCCTGGATTTTAGTACTTTCCTGAATAAAAAAAAACTTTCATCACAGACACATTCAAACGTTCATCGGTGCAAACTTGAACTCGCAACGACGCAAGGGTCTCATCAAGGACCAAACAAAAATATGAATAAAGCGGGTAACTATTTTGTGAATGATTTATTCTGTAGCATATGCTTTCACCTACTTCATCTATTTCGCCAAATCCTGGTTCTTAGGACTTGACTGAATAAGAAAAAAACTTTTATCCCAAAGGTATTCAAGCGTTTATCAGTGCAAACCTGAACGTTATCACTGAGAAAATATAGCAAACATATTGATACCCTACCTACTTATGAGGGTAATTCCACTTAGAGGAGTCTTAGTCCTGCTCCAAATCTGAAATTTTTAGGGTAAAAATATAAAAATAAAATTATTTCTATGGTATTTGCAATAATACTAACTTAAACTAAAATGATGCTCCTATAGAGATTACCTTCATTGAAGATCACATTCCCTAAAATGTTCTGATAACATATTTTATTCAATCAGTGTAATACTAGTTAGTCTTTACGAAGATCGTGTCAACTAGTTAAAGCTCAGAGGCAATAGAAATTGTCTAATACTGTATATGATGTGCCACTAAGGCTTGTCTTGAGTTTCTTTGAAAAAGTTTTATGATTCCACAAATGTGCCCAGTAGACAATTGCAAGCATTTTATCTACTGATTGACTTTCAAAACTAGCTGAAAATTTTAATGTTTAAAGCAAATTCGACTAAAACAGCCCATCCATTCTTGAATTATTGACAGCCAAACGTCGGTACCAGCTCTTTTTACCCTGCTAAGAAGATCTTTGGCATCATGATCCGAAGGAAGCAAGTTGGTGATACTAAACACTGGAATATGGCAAACCCGAAACACTAAAAACCCCAGTGGCTCTTTTCAATTTTCTAAAAATTTGAAGCTGAGTCACTTTTAGCAATCTTCTGTTGCATTCCTATTCAAAATCTATCTCTTCTTTTTCTGTAATTCTTGTATATGATTTGTAAACCACTTGTCGGTCTGAGTATTTTAAAGTTTTGAAAATGAACTTAAATCTGGTGAAAATTTAACTTTAGGGTTGGAAAGGGAGAGGTGGAAAAAACTGTTATCCGAAAGGTGTGAAAGAGATTAAATGTCAATTACATCCTTTAATCGGGTATACATTGACAGAAAATTATCAAATTTCCCAACCCCCCTCCAAAAAAGGCTCTAAGAAATTTTAGTCGAGGAGAACCTAATAAGAGATTTTGAATTCTAAAATATAATCAACTTACAATACCAACAACCAGCGACACCACGAAGGTGGTCCATTCGGGTGCATCAGCTTTCTTTCAGCTTCCTCGTACTCTTTATCAACCTTTTCAACTCACCCCATCCGCTAATTAGAACCATACATATTTGCTTCTTCCCTCAAGGATTAAAAATCTGGTTTGGCCATCATGTCTTTTATGGTTATCAAATTGCCTTACTTTTTTCCTAATTTATCTTCTGACTATGTATATTATTTAATCTGATTTTCGAGAAAAATACCCCATCTTTCTGGCGTTTTAGTATTTTTTTAAAATACTTCGCATTTCTAATCTTTAGAGCTCTGTTTTCTAAAAAAAAACAGATAGTAAAAAAAAGTATGTAACCAAACTCTTTCAATTCAGAAAACAACTATGACTTTTTACCAACAACGCTAGAACTTTACGTGTTGTCTCAATTGGATTATTTAGTTTGCCCTAGCCAATTAATGTTACGGTGCGGTGATGAAACTGGTTAAATATCGCCCAGAAACGATTTTCAAAAGGCTGAGGAAGATTTGTTATTAATGCTTTTCAAAGGAATTTTCTAAGGATAGTCCAGGGTCTCCTATAACTGACGATATATCAAGCAATAGACTGTAGGGAAAATGCATCCTAATCCCATTTTCTAGGGTTAAGCGCTCTCTAGCTTTCTAAGAACTTTCCAGGGCTCTTATAATGAAAGAAAGGTTAATAAAACTAGGCCACTTTCTACGGATGAAGTATGACAGATTACCAAAGACTGGGCTTTTCTTATCCATTTGGGACTAAACGAAAAGCTTGTCGTTCCCGGATGGAGTGGGAAAATGTCATAAAGGAATAATCTAAAGGAAATTGGAACTTTATGGGAGGGAGCAAAGAAGTGGTGCTTTGACGAATTAGGATGGAGATAGAGCATGCGCAACTGTTCTAGTCATTTAATGATGCAGTGAGCTGCTAGTAATAGTGCTGTTTATGTTTAGGGACAAACGCGTCACCATTTGGCGGTATGTTCTCTGAACCTCAGCTACAGAATAAACAGCATTCAGTCAAAAGTTACATATAAATAGCTATACGACTTACGCTCGATAGCCCTTTAGCCCTTTTTGGGCCACAATCGGTGTTTCGCGGGACAAAACGACAGAAATAGGTCCTATTTTATGCCAAGATCTCTTTTGTTATTTTAAAAAGGTACTAAAAATTTAAATACCGTTGGAATGACCCCTCTCCCGAACGATAACTTCGGAAAAACAAAAATCAAATAAAGACACATCCCCGACCATACTTCTTGGAAAAAAGATAAAATTTCACTTTTCTAGATAGGGGTTTCTGTCCCCCCTCCTCCCAGGTTTCAAGCATGTTTAATTTAATGATATAACTTTAATCAGCATCACTAATCCTTTGGTGTTGTTGGGGGAATGTCCTTCTTTTCTAAATTATGCAGACGTTTGTAGGCTTATAACTATTCATAAGCAAACCTAAAATTTTTGAATTTTCCACAAAACAAAAAGATTTATTTTACACAAATTGTTACCAGTACTCTAGTTTGTAATTCCTATGGTTTTAATTTCTATAGACAAAGGCTGCTTTTCGTTAACCCGTTTATTATTATGAGTGGCTTAATGTTTTTAGAAGCAACTCACCATCCAACTCCTCCTCCATTATGTAGAGCCACCCATGTGGCGCCACGGATAGCATCACCAACAAAGTTCTGAACTGCCATATCTGCTGTAAAAGCAGATCCATCGTACACATTTGATGTTTCCCTAAACGGGCTATCAGTTCCACTTACGTCGTGGTGGTCTCGGCTTACAATAACGCAATCCTATAAATGAAAAATATAAGTCTCTTGAAAGAGAATAGGAATTGCTGTCTAATCGACGGCTCAGACGGCGTTCCTAAAGTTCGTAAAGTCGTTCGCAAACTGTGTTTCCGCGAAGTTTTCACGACTCATATAAGCCTTGTACTTTACGTGCGTTTTGAGCAGCAAACTATTCAAATTTCTGAAGCATTATATATTTCGCAGAAAAAGTATTGAAGAAATAAGGGGCTTGGGATGTGAGTATAGTTTAATGAGGCATAAGAGCTTGTTATATATTCTGTTTTCACGATCCGGCATATCAAGATTTTTCCTACTTTCTTGTGAAGTTGACAGTGTTTTCAATGCAGATCCTGTCTTTGTGTTTTCCTTGAGTATATGACAGGCTTTTCTCAGACTAGAGAAATCAGCATATCTTCAGTTTCCTGATTCCATATTTCCTAATCTGTTTAAAAGTTTTGCTCTGGAACTCTTTCCCTATTGGTCAACTTTATGAACTTTGCGAAAAAAGTTAACTAAAGATTCAAACAGTTCGTGGTAACGAACTGTAGTAAGGGGCGACCCGGCTCAATAGTGACCAAAACTCTAAAAAATGGAATTTGATACCATTAGCTACATCAAAATAATCACATTTTAATGCTGATTTTAAATATATAAGTTTCATCAAGTTTAGTCTTACCCATCAAAAGTTACGAGCCTGAGAAAATTTGCTTTATATTAGAAAATAGGAGGAAACACCCCCAAGAAGTCATAGAATCTTAACGAAAATTACACCATCAGATTCAGCGTATCAGAGAACCCTACTGTAGAGGTTTCAAGGTCCTAGCTACAAAAATGTGAAATTCTGTATTTTTTGCCAGAAGGCAGATCACGGATGCGTGTTTATTTGTTTGTTTGTTTTTTTGTTTTTGTTTTGTTTTTTTCCAGGGGTGATCGTATCGACCCAGTTGTCCTAGAATGTTGCGAGAGTGCTCATTCTAACGCAAATGAAAAGTTCTAGTGCCCTTTTTGAGTGACCAAAAAATTGGAGGGCACCTAGGCCCCCTCCCACGCTAATTATTTCCCCAAAGTCAACGAATCAAAATTCTGAGATAGCCATTTTATTGAGCGTAGTCAAAAAACCTTATAACTATGTCTTTGGGGACGACTTACTCCCCCACAGTCCCCGTGGGAGGGGCTACAAGTTACAAACTTTGACCAGTGCTTACATACAGTAATGGCTATTGGGAAGTGTACAGGCGTTTTCAGGAGGATTTATTGGTTGGGAGAGGGATTGAGAAGAGGGGGATATGCTGGGGAAACTTTCAATCGAGGAATTTGTCATGGGGGAAGAAAATTTCCATGAAGGGAGCGCAGGATTTACTAGCAGTATTTAAAAAAAAACATTGAAAAAAATAAATATGAAATTTTTTTTCAGCTGAAAGTAAGGAGCAGCATTAGAACTTAAAACGAACAGAAATTATTACCCATATGAGGGGCTCACTCCTCCTAATACCTCGCTCTTTACGCTAAAGTATTTTTAGTAATGTCAACTATTTATTCTACGGCTTTTGTGATTCAGGGGTCATTCTTAATGAATTGGGACAAAATTTAAGATTTAGTGTAAAGAGAGAGATACTGAGAAGGGGGCGAACCCTCTCATATATGTAATAAAAACATGAGAATAAAAAGTTTTTTACGTAAGTTAATTTATAAGTTACTTATATCTTTAACTATAAAAAAGATTCGTAAAAAATTAAA
This sequence comes from Artemia franciscana, assembly GCF_032884065.1. Classification (NCBI taxonomy): domain Eukaryota; kingdom Metazoa; phylum Arthropoda; class Branchiopoda; order Anostraca; family Artemiidae; genus Artemia; species Artemia franciscana. The sequence goes on along the minus strand of NC_088883.1, from coordinate 14,047,981 downwards.
AGTTCTAGTTGCCTTTTTAATTAACCAAAAAATTGGAGGGCAGCTAGGCTTCCTACCCCGCTCTTTTTTTCTCAAAATCATTCGATCAAAATTATGAGAAAGCCATTTAGCAAAAAAAAAAATATCCAAATTTCGTTTTAATTATTCCTCTGCGGAGAGCCAAAATCAAAACATGTATTGATTCAGAAACGTTCAGAAATTAAATATAAAAAACAAGTTTTTCAACTGAGAGTAAGAAGCGACATTAAAAGGAGAGTTGAGAGAAAGAGTCAAACTTTTGCGTAAAGAGCGAGGCGTTGATGAGGAAGCAGTCCCTTTCATGTACGAAGTAATTTCTGTTCGTTTTAAGTTTTAATGTCGCTCCTTACTTTCAGTTGAAAAAACTGTTTTTTTTTATTTAATTTTTGCTTTAATGCCTGCTCACGTAAAGGTTTACGGAAGGTTAACGAAGCAACTTTACGAACTTTGCGAACGACTTAACGAACTTTACGAACACCGTCTGAGCCGTCTGTAAGTGTTTTTTTCACCTTAATTTCTACAAAAACTGGAAAAAAATTAATTGAAAATAGAAAGTTTAGTGCTAGCAAACAGGATGGAATCGTCTGTAAGGAACTTGACGAGGGGGGGTGCACCTTACTTTGGATAAAATTTCCACGGAGGAGTATTCCGTGAGGGGAAGGAGTATATTTCATAAAGGGGAGCCAGATTTACCGGCATTATTTGAAAAATGAACAAAAATTGATCCATATATGAAAGGTTGCCCCCTCCTCAATACTCTGCTCCTACTCTAAAGTTTGCCTGTTTGTCCCAAATTCTTAAGAACCTCTACTGAAACACTGGAGCCGTTTGATTAGAACAGAAAGCTATTTTTTAAGGTGCTAACAGCTTTAGCGTAAAGAACAAGGTATTGAGGGGGGCAGCCTTTCACATACGGAATAAATCTGCCTCCAATAGTTGAAAAAGACTCATAAATTAAATATAAAAAAGTTTTTTTTTAAATGAAAGTAGGGAATAAAATTAAAACTTAAAACGAAGAGAAATTATTCCGTATGTGAAATAGTCAGGGCGCCAGATTCTGTATCGTGCACCCACCCATGCTGGAAGGTACAAAAAGGCTGAGGATGGGTCCTAGGGTAGTCGACCATTCTGACAACGAATGTTGCAGGGTGCATGTTCGCCGTTGGGGCGTTTCTGAGATATAGGCCAAAAACGCCAAATTTAGCTTATAACTAAGTGTGACGATTGAGGATTTTCTGCGAGTTATTAGGTTGAGGAATCTGGCATAATGTCATATCAATCGAAAGAAGAGATCTAGATTTACAAGAATGTAATTTTTAAATTGAAAAAAAAAACTAATTTCTTCTCTATTTACTACAATTTCAAAATAAGTGCTGAAAAATTCGACAAATATCTCAAAGAAAGGCTAAAAACTCGAAGTTTCTTCAAGGTAACAAACTTTTTTTTCATATTCGAAAAGAAAGTTCATTCAATTCCGTACAATTTGAGCTAAAAAATATATAAACTATTTCATTTTTAAAAGGTCTGCGATATTTTTTTTTGTAGTGTCACTGAAATGATCACTAGCTGTATCATGAAAAGGGACATAATTTTTTTTTCTTCAAATGGTAGGAATACTTCAAACTTCCTAACTGTTTAAAATTTGTAACTTTTACTTAGAAATAAAATAGGTTTATGGACGAATATGTTTTCTGGTGTACTAAGGCGTCTGCAATTACCTTTTTGGGAAGACCATTCAGCAACGATAGAAGCAATCTTTCCGCGAAGGATTTGACTGTTTCAAACCTAGCAGGTCGATATGACCTTATCTGGGACATTAGGTCAATGATGTGTACTGTAGCTGATGTTGTTTCTTTGGATTTCAAAGTCGCCGGCCAAGCTGCAAGTCCTCCTTTTTTTCTTAGCCAGTTCAACAGCACAGCTTTGTTCCCCGTCCTCATTTTCCAGCCAGAGGATGTCTTGGTTGATTGTTGCGGAAGATGTTCAAAAATGGATGGAGGGAAAGGAAGAATCTCTTTTGTGAGGATCTTTGCAACTGCTTTCTCCTTTACTTCGCCGTAGTTCCACTTATCAGTAATGGTTCTCTTTAAGGCTGTTACTTCAGAGCTCAGGATATCGGTTCTAGGGACACCCTTCACTTTCTGAGTTTTTCTCTCTGAAGGGAAAGTTCGGAGTGCAACCTTTTTCACATCGCCTTTCCTGTTACACAGAAAGTCCTCAACTACCTCTTTACCTTTCGTGGCTACGCAAGTAATATCAGAAATAATCTTCTCATCGTCCACAACTTCTGACTTCACAATATTCACTAGGTCGAAGCCCACTCTGCTGAACGGATTGTCACAAGTAGTGAAAATGTCTCAAACTCTATCTCGCGAAAGTTGTAATCGCGTTGTCGTCGACTGATTGTCTTCGTGATGTTTCAATATCTCAGTGGATTCGTTGACTACTTGCAGGAAACCATTGCTAATGGCAGCGGATATCGGTAAGGTAAGAATCCAAGCTTCAATCTGTCTCTCACCCATTTTTTCTCCTATTATTCCGGCCGTTGTCTTTGCATCCTTGTTCACTGTAAATTCCAATATTTGATCGGACCAGGCGGCCGTGAACCTGGTGTGCGTTCTCTTCACTGCGAAGTATCCTTTCATGAACTTCCTGTGTACATCAGGAAAGGTTTGTGGTAAACTCTGCATGTCTGATAGGTACTGTATGAGACATCTTGTACACTGAGGATGGTCAGCCGCCGCAAAGTATGGCAACATCCGACCAGTTGCTGTCAAATAAGACTCCCAGTTACATCTTGTACAAAATGAATGAATTGTATCTCTATTTCAAGTATTTTCAAGAGCTTCCGCCAGAAAGCAAACGTGGGCGACGCGTTTCGCAGGGTGTCGAAGGTGTTCATTATGGGAGCCAAAATGATTAAGGTATCAGTTGCCTCCTGAAGTGCAGTTCGCGCGTTAGCACCGTTTGCCAATGAAGTCCTGAATAACTCAATGGCACTACCCGGCTGGTCCAGACGGGATACGTCTTCTTATGCTTCGGAGTAATACTGATCCAAGGACTCCCAGTAGAGGGCTAGCAAGACCTCGTGCAGTATACAGTAGGCATTGATAGCTTGATAGTAGCATTCCCCTTGAAACACCTTTTCGCAAGAACCAGGAAGCAGCAGCTTTGCCTGCACTATAATCTCTTTGAGCTGTACATTATCTTGCCAACTGCCTTGACATAGTTGAGCAGGAGGTAGATGCCTCCCATTCGTAGGATTACGTTTTTTAAGTCATCCAGGTATTTACTTTTCAATCCTGTGCTAGCTGATAAATGAAGAGATCTTGCGTGATCCTCGTATTGTCACATCTGACAGCTTTACTTTGAACGTTCGCAGAGATTTTTCGACTATTGAATGGTTATTTGGTGCTTCATGAAGGAAAGGCAAGTAAAACACGTTGCTTTTAGGAACATTTTCCTTCGAGACTTTACTGCAAATCGTTCGATAGCTTGGTAACGGCGGGGGACTTTCTTCTGTGGTCACAAGCTGTGTTGGGCATTCTCTAGCCAGCATTATTGCCTTGTCCAGGTGTCAAATTTCTCTTGGAGTCTCGAGAAGTAAGTTAACAGGAAGGAGTTCTTTCTCGATCATCGTTTTCCTTAAGATCTTCGATCCCTGAAACTTGATTTCAAGCTTTTCTTTCGGTAGACATTCAACTGACCTGTTTCTCTGGCGCTTAGATGACACGGTGACTTTTGATTGGGTATCCTTTTAGAGCTCCAAGGTCTGCACCATTGCCATACTAGTAATATGAGTCGATGTGCCATCGACGGAGGACCATAGAAAGTCGAGGTTGTCATGCATGAATTGGATCAAAGAATCATTATCTTTTATTATGCCAGGAGGAACATAGAGGTTGTCTGCTGTGATGTGAGTCCTCATTTCGTCTACTGCTGTTGCTAGGAGTCGTCGAATGGTATCGTACGATGCCCCAGAACCACTTTTATTCAGAACTTGAAGAATATCTCTGCTTCGAGTTTTATGATAAACATAAACTGAAAGCCCAATATGTTTCGGGGTTTCGACGTAAAACCCGGAAAATAAAATATCTTGGGCGATGTTCATAAGTCTTTGTTCTGTTTTCGGCATACAGTCTTGTTTTACCCCTGGATTGTCCCACGGTTCTTCTGCTTCAAGAAGGTAAACAAGAAAGTTGTGGAGCTCTTTTGGTATCATTTGGGATATCTGGTCAGGTGTTATTTGTACATCTTCTGCTTTGGCGTTTAGCTTCTAATCAGTGATTGCTCGCTTCAAAATCTTGGCTGCAATGAATAGTGTATTTCTATCCTGATTGCCAAACACTGAACTATTTCTAGCGCTACACCGGCGCGATGGAGCCCGCGATCCAGTGCTTTGGTTGCCTGAAAGTGGTCTGCTGTCTCCGTTCACTGAAACTTGTTCTGGTTTAACTGAGTTCCTTAAGGCCAAGCGCTATTTGAAACTAATCTCAAACTCTGCATCGGAGTCCCTGGATTGGGCTGTCACCACTGGCAAGATATCTGGAAAATAGCTCGAATCACTACTGCTACCATCTTCTTCCGACCCCACACGCACAAACTCCTCTTCGACGGTTCGCTGAACACTGTTCATAGCAACGATTAAACTCTCAGCAGAAATTTTCTCGTGAAGAAAAAGATGTCAGAGTGCTGCGAAATGACGCTCAGAGAAATTCCGTAATGGTGTAAAAGTCTTCTTTTCAAGTGGGTTGACTGATAGTTTCTTCTGATTTTTGAGTCTGTTCTAGAAAAATTTTACACTCCTTTTGCCAGCCAACTTTACAACACAAAAAGTGCTTTTAAAAATTCTATTTCTTTCATTTTTTTTTTTTTTGACCTTCCAAATTTGTGTCATATTCTTCATTATCATCCATCAGCAAATCAGTATTTGCGTCAGAATCACATGTTGAATTAACCTGAAAAGGCTGTTCTTTTTTTCTTGGCCTACCTGACTCACTTTTCTTTTTCATCTTGTGCTTATCAATTTCTTCTGCTTAGCTCATCAATCAACTTCCCGCTAGGTAGCAGGCTACTAAAAAAAAATTCCTATTATCGGGTACACTCGCTAAAAAAGTTGCAGACCCCACCAGATACAATTATTTAAACTTCTTTCTTAGCTCAATGGGTTTGGAATTAAACGGGCTTTCTTTTTTAATATAAAAGATAATTATAATTTATCTTGAAAAAATTTCGAGTTTCTAGCTTTTCTGTTAGAAATTTGTTGACAAAAAACTGATTTTTTTGAAACTTCAGTAAAAAGTGTACTACTTTTTGTTTTAACAAACAAAAATCAATATTCGTGTAGCCCCAAGTCTGTTCTTTCTATTAGTGTAAGAGTACGCTGGATTCCACCAATCTTATCTGTAAAAAAAAATAGAATTGTCGAACCCCATTATAGGCCAAATTTTGTGTTTTTGGCCTATACCTCAGAAAGGCCCCAACGGCGAACATGCGCCCTACAATATTCGTTTTCAGCATGGTCGACTACTATGGGATCCACCCTTAACATTTTTGTACCTTCCGGCACGGGTACTAACTGAAATAAGCGAGATACAAAATCTGGCGCTCTGATTAGAAGGGGCTGTCCCTTTCTCAACGCTTCGCTCATTACGCTAAAGTTTTTTTTTTAAGTAGAGTTGTGATAACGATTCAAACTTTAGCGTAAAGGGTTAGGCTTTGAGGAGGGGACAGCCCCTTTCATATGCGAAATAATTTCCGTTTGTTTTAAGTTTTAAAGTTGCTCCCTACTTTCAGATAAAAAATAAACCTGCTTTTTTATGTAAATAGCTTACTAAGGCGGCCTAGGACACTCAATCAGACTGACTGCCTATAATTGGGAGGAAAAATTAGACCGAAAAAACCACTTTTGGTACTAGTCATGCATTGGTAAGCTTTATCGCCATCTGTATGAGAAAAATATAAGTTTTGAGCCTTTATAACTAAAAATATCTATTTTTGTGGAAACTGAAATAACAGTCATTTCTTTTCTAATGAAAACCACATATGTGTTTTATGTGGACCAAGAATTATTCTAAATTTATCAAGATCAGCTTACATTTTTTCGATTTTTTTTACTTCTGGGTGTACTTTTTAACTATATCTCTATAGGCGCTTTGATACAACCTCTCAGATAACTTTCTTCATAGCTTTCATCACCCCAATATTTGCTCATTATTCTAGTAGCGATTATTTATGCTATATTTATATCGGTAATCATCATCATTATGATAACACTTCTTGATCTTTCTAGTTGGGCAGCATTTTACTTCCTATTAAACCTATGTTTAACCGCTTGAACTCTAATCAGTCTTTGCTATTATTTTTTCGTCCAGTGATCCCCATTTTCGGCCAGTTGTCTTTAACGGCACCTTTTTGCACATATCATCCGCCTTTATACATCTTTTATCCTTCCACAGCTTGAGTATGCTTGCCCGGTGTGGCATTTTGGTCTTACGGTGGATCAGTCCGATGGACTAGAGATTATCCAGAAGAGAACCCTGAGAATTATTTACGATCAGGGCAAAGTGCCTTACATTCTCCTCCTCAAGGAATTCCGCCTCCCTACCATGGCAGCCCGACGTGTTAACTCTTTGTACCGATTTCGGAAACAATCTGCATTGTAACCCACACTTTCAATGTATACTCCCAGTCCATAATTGCCCTCCAAAGCCCTGTTTACCCCGAACAAAAGCAAAAAAAAACACTTTTAAATACTATTAATGCAAGAACTGAGCGCTACAGAAAGAGCTTTGTGCCAGCGTTTGTTGAAATCATAAATAAATGAAATTTTTAATGTATTACGCCAATGTGTCATTTATATTGTTAATATGTCAGTTTTGTTGTTTCATTTTTATCTGACAGGCCAGTTGGATTCATCGGTGTATGTTTTTTATAATGTACCTATGTTTTTACTTATGCCCCCATTTTTTTTTCATTTTTTCATTGTACTCACTGTATTTGACAGACCAGTTTGATTGACAGGCCATCGCTCTAGGCAAAGTTTTTTTATATTTCACTTATGTGCTTATGTAGGCTAGCTGATTGAAGGCAACAAGTTCGGCAGTTTTATGTTGTGAGAGTTTGCTTGATAATAAAGTACTTCTATTCTATTCATTTTTTTTTAATAAACTGAACCTTCTGATGTTTCAGATATTTAACTTAGCCTTTGCCTTTTCATCGTACTTTTTACATTTTTTTATTAATTTAAAACGAAAGCAAGGGCTACAAATTTAAATTGGAAAGGGCCGTGGGTCACCAGTTGACAATTCCAGTCTGATCCTATACAGGCGTCACTACTCTAAATACTTACTGATATTTCTTTATTTTTTATGGCTTCGTTGAAAGCAATGGCTATTGCTGCTCGGGCTCTTTGATCAGCATACAAAATTCTGGCCTGAGAGCCAACGACCAAGTTGTTTTTTCCTGCCTCTCGGATCCAGTGAAGATTATCCTCATATTGCTGTTTCACCGATGGGTCAAGTCCCTCTAATGAGAAAAAAAAATGTGATTCAAATATACTTTCTAAAATTAGGGGAAAATTCTTTGAAAAAAAATTCACATTTTTAAATAGACAATTTCAAAGATTAGGAAAAAGTATGAACACACAAGTATTAAAAGATGAGTATGCGCATGCTATGAGCAAACTCATTGAGTGAAGCCCATGATATTTGAGCCAACAGTTAATTAACCTACTTCTGGGTGTGTTTTACTTCATTTGAGTCTATTTATGCATTTATATAGTGAAACAATAATTCCCATACAAAAAGTATAATCAAGCAGCTCGTGGTATCTTAGTGAAAATCACACCATCAGATTCAGAGTACCAGAAAACTCCATTGTGGAAGTTTCAAGCTCCTATATACAAGAATGCGCAATTTTACATTATTTTTTTTTTTTCAGAAGAAAGATCCTTTCAGGGGTGATCGTATAGAACAAATTTTCCTAGGAGATCGGGAAAGAGTGCATTCAAATGGAAATTAAAAGCTCTAGTGCCATTTTAAAATGACCAAAAACATTGGAGGGCAATAGCCCCCTCCCATATCCCTCTTTTCCCCTAAGCTATCCGATCAAAATTTTTAGGTAGCCATTTTGTTTAGCATAGTTGAAAGATCCAAAAACTATGCCTTTAGGGGTAAAATACCCCCCAGCAGTCCAGGGGCCTAATTTAATATAGTGCAGAGGGGGTACAAATGCCCCTTCCAGATCTCGGTTTAGCCCCCCCATACCCGAGTTTGACCCTCCAGGTGAAATTTAGTTCCTTCCAAAATCTTGTCAAAACAAAGATATACCAGAATAATTCAAGCATCAACAGAAACAGATCAGTTTTCTTTATACATCGTTACCTTTATAGTGCTATAAAGTAACTTTATAGTGCTTTTATAGTACTAAAAAGTGTCTTTATGCTACCGAGTGGCTTATTTTTTTAGTTTTTACTGTCACTTTCACTTGATTTCACAAATTGGCACCAACTTTGCCCCCTTTAGAATGTTGATGGAATTACGCCATTGCCAGAGTCCGTGGGGAGAGGCCTGTAAGTTATGAGTTCTGCCCATTGTTTACGTATAGTATTTTTTGGGGGGAAGTATAAAGACATTTTTCGCGAGGTGGGATTTGTGCTTGGGGTGGGTTTCTATAGGGCGAAATTTGCTTCGGGAGGGAGATTTCTGGGAATTGACTTTTTCCACTGGAAATTTTACATTGGGGGGTTTGACATAATTCCCGTACAGAATTTGTTTTTTAATTGTCTTACTTTCTCTTTGCCAACTTCATTTTGCATGTGAAGATGTTCCAGGGGAATTATCCGGGGGCTTTTCGTCAGCTTGTTTGGATTTCCGAGGAAATATTTTCCCGGAAGGGGGGATCTCAGGAGTGATATCCAGAAAAACGATTAAAAATTTTTTTTCAAATGAAAGTATGCTAAGGAGCATTTTTTAGGCTGAATCGTCTGCAAGATATTTTACGGGGGAGTTGGATTTTCAGCAAGGATAGAACTGTCTGTAGGGAATTTTACAGGGGAGGGACGTACTTTACATGGGAGAAAATTTCCACTGAGGAATTTCCCGTGAGGAGGGGGAATATTTCAGAGAGGATGAGCCAGAGTTACCGTCGTTATTTAACAAACGATTAGAATTTAAATAAAAAACAAGTTTTTTAACCAAAAGTAAGGAGCAACATTAAAACTCTATATGAATAGAAGTTATTCTGCATATGAAAAGGTTGCCCCCTTCCTTAATACCTTCCTCTTTACGGTAAAGTTTTAGTGTTTGTCTCATTTTTCTAAGAACGGCTACTGATACATAGGGGACGTTTAATTAGAATAGTAAGCTTCTTATAAGTGCTAAAATCTTTAATGTAAAGGGTAAGGTATCGAGGAGGGGGGCAAAGCCCTCATATGTGGAATAATTTCTGCTTGTTTTGAGTTTTAGTGTTGCTCCTTGCTTTCAGTAAAAAAAAAAAAATTTTTTATTTAATTACTGTCAAAATCAGGGGATTTAATGAATGAATATTTATTGCACACATATAAATATATATATATATATATATATATATATATATATATATATATATATATATATATTCCTATATTCACGGCGCCCGGTACTTAAAGTTATCTGATATGCCGCTAGTCAATTACCTCGTTTTGAAACCTCGAGGTTTTGCATGTCTGTTGAACTTTCTTTTGAAGGAGTCAACAGAGGGATTAGCAGGAATAACATCCCCAGCAAGATCGTTCCAGATTGAAGTGCAGCGCCGGATGAAGCTCTTCCTCAAGTGCTCTGTTCTTGGCGTGTCCTCCTTTAGATAACTGGACCAAGCTATCTAGCTTGTCGGTTGGAGAAAAGAGGAACAACGCGAGAGAGCTCGTTTGAGGGAGGCGAGTTCATTTACTTCTAGAAAACAATCATCAACGCTACTTCAAACCATTTATTTATAAGCTGGAGCGTGTCATATATAGAGGCGCAGCCCGCCCTGTTTGCCCTATTCTGGATCTTCTGGAGTGATACTAACAGCGTTTCTGGGGCATCAGCACATAGCGGGCATCCAGCTTCAGCTGTGGGTCTGATATCGGACTTGTAAACTAAGGTAATCGAACTGGGTGGAAGAAGGTTTTTGCAGCAAAGAGTAACTCCGCGTTTGCTTGCGCAGGAGGCTTTCATCCGATCAATGTGGCTATTCCAAGAGAAATCGGTGGAGAAATGGATACCCAGTAGACGAAGCTCGTCGAATCTCTTCACAGTTTCATTTTTAAAAATGAAACTAGGGAGTTCACATGGCACCTTTGATCGAGTAATAAGAAGCTCCTTTGTTTTCGATGCATTAAAATTGATCATCCACGTATCAAACCACTTTTCGATTTTATAAAGATCCATATGTAGGAAAAGCAAGGCTTGAGTTAGATCTTCATGTTTTGGGATGGCTGAGTGTGTCGTGGTATCGTTGGCAAAGTGATGCAGAGGTCTTGCAAGGTTGTCTCTCATGACATTTATGTAGATAAGAAAGATCGTAGGTCCCAAGCCACTGCCCTGGGGAACCCCTGCTTTCACTGAATAATTGTGGGAAATAAAGTCGTCGAGAATGACCCGCAGTGAACGATCTAAAAGAAGGCTCTCGATCACTCTTAACAGACATCTACGGACAGCGTACGCATGGGGTTTCTTTAGCAGGCCACGGTGCCATGCTCAGTCGAAAGCTTTGGTAGTGTTGAATGACAATAGCCTATTGTTGTACCCCTCGTTGCATGGCCATCTGGCTTTAGGGAAGGTACAGCATGGGCGGATTTCGACGTTTGTGGGAAGATTCCGGAGTGAAAGCATATCCAGAAAAGCAATGACAATAGTCCAGCTGGTTTTGGTGCTGCAAGATTTGAGGACAACATTTGGTATGTTGTCACGACCTGGGGCTTTAGTCACATCAAGATCACGCAAAATGTGAAAGATCTTAGGAGCAGAAAATCCACACGATCCAGAAGAGTACAGATTCAGTCCAAGAAACTTGGCACTTCTCTACCGTCTTCATCAAGATACGGGAATTCGATAAAAGCCTTAGCAAGAGCTTCAGCCTTTTCCTGTGGATCTTGTACCACAGTCCCGTTAGTCTGTAGAGAAGAAACTGAAGTTCCCTTTGACGATGGTAAAGCCTCCTTAACAATTCCCCACCAACTTACTGCCGACGCATGTTGAATCTTGGTGACAAATTCCTCCTTATACCAAACACAGGACTTTTAAATCACATCAACTACTTTCTTGCGCGTGTTGATCAATGAAATCCTGTCCTCTTCACTCTTTGAAAGTAGCTATCGCTTGTGTGCCTTTTGCTTTGCTAGGATAACCTTCTTACACTGGGCTTTGAACCAAGGTTTGTTCTTACTGGACACCTGGATCCGCTTTGAAGTTGACCAATAGGTCAACTATGACCTATTGGTACTTCTCTTGGCCTTCAAGGAGAAAACTTGCTGAGAACAAAGATTGTTTCTCAAACCGTCCCAATCAACTCTTTTGTATAACCGGATTGTCTGCTCATGCTTTATTCGAGGCAGATTAGGAAGTTTTTTTTACGTGCAATGAAGGCATCGTGGTCACATGTGAATACACAATGCCATGTCATTAAATTACGTTAGTTCATAGCGCTCATACAATTTATTAGACCTATTTTATACAATTGCGATTAGTTCCTATAGAAAGCTCCATATTATTTGATAATAATGTTAAAATTTCAGAGGGATCAATGTCTGCTGGGGCTCTTGGAGTGGAACTTGTGGCTGTGGCGGTGTGCATAGTATGATGGTTAAAATGATAAGAAAGGACAGGAATAAAAAGAATAAGAAACAAAAAGGATTAGAAAACGAGAAGATGGTTAAAGCTACATTTCCATGTCAAAAAGTAAATAAAAAATTATTTTAAAAAAATTGTTTCGGCAGCTGACGTTGCTTAGTTGATTTGGCCTTTGCGTCAAGAAAACGGAAGGTTTTTATTATTTTACATTCCTGTGCTGAGAACTAAAAAGATTTTTACTCCGGAACATATATTTATATCTGTAAAAAAGGAACTGTTTCTGCGACTTTACGATAGTTTTAGGGGAGAAGTGATAATTAAGTTCCAGTGACAAAAAAAAATAATTTCCGCTATCTTTTTTCTTCTTGGAGAAATTCCAGCATCTCCCCACGTGTCAAAGTAAAAACAATAAATCCAAGAGAAAAATTAATGACATGGAAATAATTAAGTTAATGCAATCTTAGCTAGATTTCTATGAAAGTGTGAATTCCTCAGAATGTTTTTAACTTACCAGACAAAATATTTTCCAAAACCGATATAGCAATTTTATCAGTTTTCTCTAAATCTTCTGCTTTTCCTGAAGCACATATCCAGCGAAACGGACCAAAACCAAGGGAAAATATATCACTAAAAGAATATAAGAATTTAGAACTTTAAGTTCCCTTGAAAAAGAGGAACTCAGTTTTTTTTAAGCGTAATTTAATCTATGATGTAATAGCGCAAAGATATGAGACACATTATATAGAATTTACAATTCTGATTTTGTTAACAACACTCAATTTTTCAAAATACTGATTTTCAAAAAGAAATAATTCAGCAATGAACATGAAACAAATGAGTATAGTTCATCCAAGTAAACAAATCAAAATAATTAGTGATAGAAAAAATTCCGTTTCCGGGAATTTACTCTCAGTTTTTTTATACATAAAAGGCTAAAAAATAAATAAGATCCTTCACAGCTATTGATTGCCATATGGCGTTGAGTCTGAGTTTCAGTTGCTGATTCTTATTTTCAAGGAGGTGGAAAGTCTAATACCCAACCATGCGGCAGCGGGAATGGAACCCCGATACCCCTATTGCCAAACAAGCATCCATACGCTATAGTACCACAGTGTTTTGTTGAATATACACAAAAAAAGGAAAGTGAAAGAAAACAAAAGTCGATTTTTTTACAATAGACTGTACGTTTACTTTTATACATATAATTATATACTAGCTGTGACTAATGGGTTGAATTAAAAAAAAAATCGAATTTTCAAATAAAATTAAAAACTGAAATTGTTTTGAGAAATCATACAGGTAAACCGGAATATTAGCACCAATATCGCCCCTTCATTTTCCAAAATTCCCCATTGGGACTGCTAAAATGCCACTTTCACTTTACAGCACATTAGATGTTATAAAGCAAACATAATTAGTCAAGTACATTTTTGAACACTTAAGTAAAATACACTATCAAATGTGTGATCCCTTCAGAATAACAAAAGTAACATTTTAAAAGCCATCCCAGGGACTTAGAAGGGGATGGCAGCACTCCTAAATAGTTTTTCTTGTTTCTAATTAGCTTGTTTCTAGTTTAACACTACTCTCTACTCTAGTCTGAACAATTTATTTTTTATTCAAATTCCTTCTTTTTTAATCTAATATGAAAAAGACCACTGAATTAAGCTATATAATGTAGAATTGTAAAAAAGAAATGACACAGTTTCTTACCATGAGCAATCTGACTTTATAATCTTCTTTCTATTCTTCTTCAAAAGAAAATGTAGCCTTCGAATTTAAACTGGTCCAGAACTAGACAATACTCGCATGTTTAAGGAAGAAAAGTGTGACTGCATGGCAGCATGTCGTTAGGAACTTTTTAGGAACGTTGGCACGACATGGCACGACGCTGGCACGACATTGGAACGCCAACAACATGGCAGAATGTTAGGAACGTTAGGATGATTTTTATAAGGCTTAATTGATGGTTTGAAACTATAGAATATGTTAAAATTCTCACTCGATGGTATTTTGGCCCGCATCTAGAAAATGGTTGTTCTGTGGGAGAAAATGGCCGAAAATGGAGTTTTTATTGCTATAATTACTTTGTTGCCTAAGAAGGTCACCAGAACACCATATTTTCATTTAAATAAGCCATCACAAAAATTTTTATGACACCTGGTTTGATCTAAATATTCTCTGGAAAAACTACAATAAAGTGCAAGATAAAGAATAAAAAAGTACTTGTAAAGCTTTTCTTTAAGAAAAATTCCTCATTTAATGCTTTTTAGCTGAAAACTCCACTTTAAAATTGGAAATTCTTGGAGATACATAATGAGATATATAATATAGACGTTAGATTCTATGCCGTCAATTCCCTTAGGGTCAAACCCCTTTTTGTTGGTTTTTAAATCTTTTTTTGTAATTTTTTTGCAACTTTTCTTATGCTAATAAGTTTTAGAGGTTAACTGTTAACTTTTATAAGTAATGTGCACATGGAAACAATTTGCAAATTTAATTCTATTAGTCAAAAGGCAGTATCAATGGGAGGGGTGTCTATCGGGTATGATCCCCCCACAGAAATTTTTTTCCGACTCGTAGAAGAGTAACAAAAATACATATTATCAAATCTTTGATGCTTTTTGTAAAGTCTTTTGAGTACCCCTCCCCCCACCGAACAAAAGTTCTGGATACACCCTTCCTATCATTTTTATAAAGTTACACCAATGGAAACCGAACAGCAATACATGAAACATATTACGAGCAGAATTAGTCTAACAATTCATGGTAACGAGTCGTACGTAAATAGTAACTCAAAAAATCAAGTCTGAAAAAAATCATTTTAATTACAATTTATAAATCAAAAGAATTTTTTCTCTGTGGATTCCAGGAATGCAGAATTTATTAATTTTAGATTTAACAATCACAGCTTATTAAATAAAAACTATGGAAGAAGAAAGAACGCCACAAAAAGAGGCGTACCATTGGTAAAATCAAATCATGAAATTCAACACGTCTTAGAACCTTGGAAGGAAAGGTTTCATGCTCCTATTTCTAAAAATACAAAATTTTTCATTTTCCCGAGAGCGACGGTCTTTTTTCTTGCTTGATTACTTTCCTCAGGCTGATTGTACCAATCCAGAGGCCAAAGAAAATTGAAATTATCATAGAGAGGTAAATCAAATAAAAACTGAAAAAGATATAATGCCACAGCAAAGTGACTCTTTCTGTAATTTTCTGGCACAAAAAAATTAGTCTAGAGAAGGCCAACATGCTATTGAGTGACACGTCCAGCCAAATTATGTATTTATATGAGATAATGTAAAAACAAGTTTTTCAAATGAAAATAAAAGAGTGGCATTAAAAATCGAAATGAACGAAAACCATCCTGTAAATGATATGTCTGCCCCCTCCTCCAACCCCTGATTATTAAGCTAAAGTTTAACTAGAAATGAACTAAGAGTATTTAGAGTACATAAAATATAGTCAATCGATAATTGAAGGTATTTTATTTCCCTTCTAACACAACTAAATGAAACGCTTTATCGATTAAAGTAAATTGAACAAATAGTTCCATCCATTCTCTTGGCATTGTAAAACATTGGAAGGACTTGTTATCACATCGCTCTTCTACAATTGTATTATTTTTTTTTTTAAGCATTAGTGGAAAAAAAGTCAAACTTTAGAGTAAAGAGGACTATTTAACCGTGGCTAATTATCGCGCTTGATTAATATAAATTATTTTAAATTTATTTTAGTTTTTAGTATACAAAATCTAAATTATTTAACTAAATAATTAAATCTAAATTATTTAAATTTAAATTATTTAAATTATTTAAGATGGAAAACCCAAAATTACTTTAGAAATCCAATATAGGCTTATAAATCTCTTGACTCAAGAAAAACCAAATTAAGGTTACTTACCCCATAATATCTTGGACATAGGATGGGTATCGAAAGAGAAGACCGGTCAAATCTCCTAATTTTGTTACATCAGCACCTGCCCTTCTAGCTTCAAGAAGGAAAGCATTTCCATAGTCCCAGAAGAAAAGTCCTTTGTCAGCCAGAGCATTTATGGCTAAAACTTGCCTGCGTAAACTATCTTTTACTAACTCTCTGAATTTTTCTGGATTTTCTGCCAAAAGCTATTGGAAAAACAATATTCTTAATAAAAAAGTTATTTGCTAGAAATAAAGCAGACATAGCTAAATAAACGCATAAAAATTGTCATTTGCTTTACCAATAGCATAAAAACTCAGAACTGAAACATAACGAATTAGTAACATATGTTATATTTTGCTCAAGGGGAGTAACTGTGGGGAAAAGGTGAATATGGGAAACAAATTTATTTAGAACAGAGATAAGGACCTGCTAATCTATTTAGAATAGAATCTTTTGTATGTTGGAATTTTTCTGTTGGATGTTCACTCGTAGATGGTTGAAATAGCTGGAAATAAACAGAAATTTCTAGACATCGTTTCCGATGTCAATATCTACGTTTCGATGTTTAATATTGAGTTTTGGTCCGATACATAGAGAGGAGACTGGCCCACGATCGGTAAGTTTTGACTTTTTTCATTCACCAGAAATCGACTCAAGAAGTTGCTGAGCATAACAAAGCAAAGGTAACTCATTCAATACCATCCTTGAAAAAGACAATTAGAATGCTCCATCACTTTTCAACCTGGCTCTCTATCCAAGTGGTCAAGAGATCTGAACCTGGGCCACCCCGGCGCGGGTTTGGTCAACTCTGGCTTAAGTTCGGCCACCTGACACAAGAAATAGAAGAGTGACCGGATGAACATTAAAACTTCTTTTCTGGCTATAAAATTAATAAAGAATATAGTCAGTATAAGAATCTAAAAAAAAATTCAGTAAGGTTTAAACAAAGCTGAAGGGTATTATTTATAAATTAACTGATCAACTGATCCGCTAATATTGGTGTTCCACCTGTCAGTGGTTGCAGTGTCATTTCAACTTCTTTTTTTAAGAAAATATCTGTCTCGTCAATTAGCACAAGGTTTCTTGCTCCAGTCTCCTTCATAAAATGTACTTTATGTTCTTTACTTGCTAATTTTTTGACAATGATAATATTGGACAGGATTCCCTTTCTTGCTCTTCAGTTCAACCAGAATGTAATCACCAGCCTTGACTTTCTCAGTGTCAAATTGGAAGTCGCTAGTAGGGGGTTCATCTTCAACGTCCATACTAGAGTTTTAAGAGTTGTTGTATGTAGGTTCGTCTACTTCAGAATCGTCATTCCGACTATAATTCCTGTTACGAGAAACCTGCTTTTTGCCATATAGCCTTTTCACTTGCCTGACTTTCGTCCTTTCCAGGATGCAGCTTTTATCCCAGCAGTAATGGGTTATTTAACGGGGGTTTCAGTGAGTACTTCTGACTTTTTCATGTTTTCCCCTGTTGATTTTTCGTGGTGAGCCTTTTGGAAAGGGGTTTGCATGGATAATCCCTTTTAAGGAATCATCAGCTGACCTTTGCTTCTCATTTAGAGACAGAACCTGTGCTCTGTTATTTTCGGGGTCTGTGTTAAAGAATATGTATACATGTCGCACAGGACTTACGTTGAACATAAAAACTTGCCTGGTAAGTGCTTAATTAGATGTGGTAAGCATTCTGTCTGAGACATATGACGAGACGAACTAATAATCCTTGAAGACGTCTCAGTTAGTGGGGTAGTCCCTATTCGTCCAATGACTATCCTTTCAATAGACTTTAGTTTGTGAGTAGTGTCGAGAGCGACAGTTAAAAGTAAAACACTCTTGTTTCTAACTTCAATGCTTTATCGGCTGATCTTGTCGTCTATTTTCATAAGTACAGGTGACTGTTTAGAGGGTTTCACTTGATTGATAAAATACTGCAAGTAGAGCAAAGAATGGAGTCTGTCATCCAGCCAAAATTATTTTCTGAGCAGGTCATGATGGCTCAGAAAATATTTTACGCATCCTTGAGTAAAATTTCCTAACACAGTTTTCCTGGGGAAATACGTAGAGGAGGGACTGTGTCACCAGTGCATTAACACCAGCAAAAATCGTGGTCAACTGATTTTTTTCTCCTTTTGTGACCCTCCCTACTTACCTCTGGCCTCGATGTGCAATGGTCTTACATGGTTTGTGGATGTTTTCAGACCCGATTCGTCAACATTCCAAATGTCTTGTGGTCTTAACATGCGTTTATCTAGACCTCGCTCCAGGTTGTTAAAGCAAGCTCCTACACAGTGACGATTGAAAGCAGCTATCCGTCATAAGCTGGTACCTTCTGGTGCTATTACTGATAGAGTTTTAAGGCGATAAAATCACGGTATCAATCTTTACCAGCAATTATCCACTGTTTCCCGTACCTTTGCACTTCCAGTTATTCAGTACTTTGTATTCCTAATAGTAGCATAAATGTACGCAAATTTCCGTGCTTATAAGGGAGTACAGTCGAGATGCATATCTGCTATCATTTTCAAGTACGTTTTTAGTCCTTTTGCTGGTTCGTCTCTAAATATTTACCATGTGTTGTAAAAGGGTGTGAAGAAACTCAGGTCCAGACTTTGTAGAGGGATATTCAGCTTCTCAACTTTTTTCATGTAGTCTTCCGGCGTTCCTCTAGGGACACCCATGACAGTTCAAGAGAATAGGACTGACTTTTGTCAACTAATACAGAAAAATTGTTGTTTTTTTTTCTGGATTCCAGCCACCTTTATTTCTTTTCTCATTTGTTTTACTTTTAAGCTTTTTATCTTAAATGAAATTTAACCGGAAGAAATAGAACTTTAGTTCACCTACTGGTCTGACAGGATTGAACAACACCGGAATTAATCAATTTTTGGGCTTTGAGCTTGCCTTCAACCTAAAAGTATGTTGTTTACACAGCTTTTACAAACATAGCTCACTTTTGAACATCTTGATACAGCATGCCGAACCTACCCCGGGTATTATGGTCGAACGTGTGAGTTTGCTATCCCGATGGATGAAAAAGTGCTAACAGAAAGCCGTTAAAGATGGCACGTCTCAAAAGCTGCCAAAAGACATGTAAACAGTTAGAGAATATAACATGAGTTTACAGCTTTTCTAGCATTCATAACTCGGCTTAAGCTTTCAGACAAAAATTGAACAACGTTCCAGATTTAATCGCCATAAAAAAGTTATCCAATCAGATATTTTTGGTAAAAGTATTATTCAAGGCCATACATTGGAAAATATACACTTCCATCTGTCAGAGCTTTTATAATCCCCCGAAAGCCTCCATAGGTTTTATATTGAGATAATTTGCAGTGGATAAAAGTGGGCCGGTATACTCTATACTAATTTGGATATTCAATTCTGCCCAACTTAAGACTTTTGAATTTAATTCTTAGAACAAGAAGCTGTTTATCTAACCGTAATATGATTTGTGTCAAATCGCTTTTATGGTATTTTTGTTTTCTGGAAATTGGAAGTAGGATAGTGGGTCTATTATATTATAGTATTGCAGGAAAAGTAGAAAAGAGGAAATTCTAAAAGCTGAATTTTAGCGTAACATAGAATGACGAGTTTCTAAAGACCTATATTCAAGGACCTCAAAAATCATTTATGCTCCTCCCCCCCCCCTCCATCAAGGAATCGGCTGCCAAACTCAAGACAAGATGCTGTCTACGCCCCATACATACATATATATATATATATATATATGTATATATATATATATATATATATATATATATATATATATATATATATATATATATATATATATATATATATATATATATATATATATATATTAAATTTACTTCACTGGGATTTGGAAGTGTTGCATTACTCTTCCCTCGTTATCTGCTATATTTGTTATTTGTTATCTACAATAACGCCTTTTGAAGGACCCTTATATATTATATTTAGTGTTACAACTTAAATTTAATATATTAATTGATGGATTCAATAGATAACATTTCAAAAAAGACTAACATTTTTATTAATCACTGCTTTTTTCAAAGCTTTGGCGAAGAAATACATTTCAATTCTTATTAATAATTGTTACTGGGTCATTAATTAAATTCAATCTTTTAATTAAATACTTTTAATTATATCTTTTTAACAAATCTGTTAATTAAATTAGTACGGAAATGAAGAAGGAGTGTGTTTAGCAATGTTGGCTTCAGGCGACTTGGTGCTGGAGTGAGTTGTAAGTAGTAGTAGTAATTAAATCCTAATTAAATCTTTGAAATTCCGGGTGCAGGAACAAGCAAGTGCGAAAGCCTTAGGGTTTACAGAATTTCAGGGAAGGAACTCCAGCATACTTGCCTTCGTGGTAAACACACGAGAGTTCTACTCAGTAAGAAAATATAGTGCAAAAAATATTTACTTCGTTTGCCTCCTTGTAAGTAAGCTGTACAGGATAGTATCCACCAGAAAATGGACAATGACAGGAAGTTTGATCTGACCCAAGCTCAACAAGAAGCTCACCAGTGTTATTATACTCTTCTACCAATCTTTCCCAGATTGCTACAATATTTCCATGAAATCCAATGCTAGTGCTCTGAAATTAAAAAAAAATTCAATTTACATCTTTGATGCTGTGTAATACTAAACCAGGGAGAGGTTTTTTTACAGCCTGATTTTACTGGATAGGTGAGGTGGTAATGACTCTCTCCATCTCTCCATTTTGAGGGTTATGCAAACAAAGAAAAAAACCAAAGGAGGGAGCTCCATTCCATCTTCATGGGAAAACTAGCTTTTTCTCTTTTTTCCCTTTTTTTCTTTGTTTCTTCATTTGCATGATGAAACAGCAATGTGGTGGGCATATGGTGCCTTATTTTTTGAATGCGCCTCAAACCTCACACCTCCTAGGGAAAAACAATGGATTTATTTGACTGTTAAGAATGGGATAATACTGCATTCAAGAGCTAATCCGTAACACGTGCTTATTGAAACGGGGGGAGGGAGAAAATGTTTTGAAATTCCCCCCCCCCCCTCCCTCCCTACATTATTCTAAAATAATCTTGGGAAGATTTTAACTTGTTAATTATTACTTCTGCTGTGAAATCTTTTTTGGCTGTGGCCCTGTAATTTTTGCTTCCGACTAAACATCATACCAGTGGTGTCAATTGGGAAGGGGTGTTTCCCCAAATATTTCAAAAGATACTTTTTAGGCGGTATTTTCATTGAAAAAATTGAAAAAAAACAAAAGTTGCTAAAACCACCCCCCCCCTCCCCTACATATCGAAAACTACATTTCACCCTTCCCCCTTAATTTTCATGAGTTAACGCCACATATAACCATCTCAATCATTTTCCAGAAAAGAATTTCCGTGCTAAACCTCCATTTTTACGGTCGGGATTGTACAATGTTATTAATTCATAGTGGTTGTTCCTTATATTATCTAAAATAACTAAATTAATCTAAGGTAGCACAATTAATTAGATTTTTCAGATCAATTTCAAGATATTAAAGTAGAAAAGATTTCTACATAACATTTCTGCTCTAAAATATTGAAGCACTTTAAGTTAAACGAGTAAGAATTGGCTAACATTACCAAGATCTGATGCAATTTTGAAGTCAACAATTATTTTGGTGATTGTAAACAACTACAATTGATTAAAGCAATACAATCCACTGAATCCAAAATTCAGTCATAATTTCTCCATCTCCTAAGGTTTGGTATAATAATTTTTAAGTTTTCTTTCCCAAGATTTCTATGTTTCGAACTTTCAAAAAACAGTGATGTCTAATTACCTAAAAAGGTAATTTAATGCAGTTTCTTATGATAAAAACAAAAGACGAAGTTTTCTTTGGAATTAAAGGGCAAGTTGAAACTTGAAACAAAGAAAAGGTATTACTTTGCAGCTTATGAAATATATTTCTTAAAAACTACATAAATAAACTGACCAGTAGCATTCCCCGTATTTGTAGAATTCTAAAAAACCAGCTTATTACTGAAAACGGAGCTAGCTTGAATTTTCTAGGGAATTTAAACCGTATACTCTAAGTTATATCAATATCATAGCCAGTAGAATTATTTTCTGCAGGCTAATTAAAGACTTTTTTACTCCTAAGAGAGCGTCCTTTTTTTCTTCCTTTTTTTATGGGTTATGTCTTTTCAGTTAAGTGCTAGTTTTTCAGCAGTGTGCAAAATTTCGGGACAATCATGAAAAAAAAATTTGATAATTTAAATAAGAAGTGCCGAGAAAATCAAGAAAACTTTTAGAATTTTGTGGGGTGGGTCAGGCCCCAAGACTAGGCCCGTGATGACGAGAGGAGAGGATTTTCCGTAGAGGTGGAGCAAGATTTTCTGGCATCATTTAAAAAACTATCAGAAATTAAATAAAATAAAACAAGTTTTTCAACCGAAAGTAAGGAGAAAAATTAAAACTTAAAACGAACAGAAATTATTACGTAGATGAGGGGGTTGCTCCGTCCTCAACACCTCGCTCTTTACGTTAAAGTTCAAATTTCTCTCAATTCCTTGAGAATGACTCCTGAAATCCAGGTTTGTTTAATTAGAACAATAAGAAGCTTTTTTGAAAGTATGAAAAAACTTTATCGCAAAAAGCGAGATGTTGAGGAAGGAAAAACTCCCCACATATACGTAACAACTTCTGTTCCTATTCGTTTGAAGTTTTAATGTTGCTCCTTACTTTCAGTTGAAATTTTTTTTTTATTTAATCCCGGAAAAATAAGATGACCTGTTTAATGTTTGAGTAAAATTTGACATTAAAATAACTTCCTAGATAGCTCATTAGCACGGATTTAAAAAGTCCAAAACAACCATTATACACTAAAAAAAATTATGATTTTCATCCAACAGCTTCAAGTGGTGGGGAAATCCTGCAACAATATCATAATCAGTTGAATAATCAGATAAAAAGAACTTGTGCGTCATTTTCATTCGTACAAGGTATTTGAGTTTTGTTGAACAGTGTAAACTACGCATCAATATCCTCAGAAGTATCTGACAAATAGATTATCTTTTAAACTTTTCTTAGAAACCTTATACATCCCAAATCTAAACACAAATATCATTTTTCTAGCAATCACAGTCTCTAGTTACAAGGCTAGATTAAAATAACGGTTGTTTTGGGGTTTTTTAATGAAAAAAAAACATAGAGGTTTAGTAGTTTTTCAGATATCAGAGATTGGCACAGTAAGAAGGCTGAAACTTGCGTGTTTTGATCCTAGACTAAACTTATAAACATGGTACATATTTAGTGATTCTGATATTCAAGACTTTTGCGTCACGGCACTAACTAAGAAAAAGCTATACCTCCTGCTTTGCTTTTGCTTCCCGAATTCGCTCCATTAGCTTGTCCAAGTCATCGGTTATTTCTAACAACCATCCTTGATCAAATCGTTTTTTTAAAGCATCATAACTAACCTGAAAACAAATACTATTTAGTGAATATATATATTATTAACGGGCTAATTTTACAATAAATAAATTTCACCGTTTCTAATATTCTTACCATATTCTGAGCAATTACTGCAGACTGCTTACTGCTACACTGTACTGCAGACCTTGCATACAATTGGCCATTGTCTACTTAAAACTTAAAAGCTAAAGTTGGAAAGTGTGAATTAAGTGAAAGAAAGAGATGGAACAGAGACAGCATTTATCTTTCATTTAGGGAAAGAAATATATTCAAGAGTATTCCCAGGAGAGGGGGGGATTTCCCAGGAAATCCTTTTTATAATATATAAAAAGTGTTACCGTATTATAAAAACAGTAAGTAAATTCTTGAAAAACCAGTCACTACTCCCTGCCCTTCTGAAAACAGTATCTTGGCATGATATTTTTAGATGGCATTGAGTACGAATTTATAGTGGCATTGGCTTTGTAGGTGTAGCACACAGGTTTGCATTTGGTACGTAAGAATTCAAAATTACTCCTTGTTGTTGAATGATTTTTAGTTGACAAAATCAGATATTGTCCGTAAAAAAAAAGGTTATTTAACATATATGACAGCGTGAATCCACTAGAACCATGCATTGTATATTTTAAGGGAGAAAAAGGGAGATGAGTGAATTTTCTATTGACAAAACCCAGCAATTTATTTTTGTTTTAAAATTATTATTTTTTCAATTAAAGTTTAGATTACAAAAAAAGTTTAGATCACGATTTTAAGATTGAAATATTCAAGAAATATTGAGCTTTAAACATAACTTTTCAATGAATGGCGTTTATTTGAACTAGTAAATTATAACTCCTTTTATAACTTCAATTAAATTTTAATTAAAAATTAAAGTAAACTTAAATTAAAACTGTCTTTTTATAGTTGTCTGATCAGCTCCAGAGTTAGTGAGGCACCTCAGAAGCTTAGACATGACTAAAGGAACATAACAAAATATGAATAGGATCGTAAAAACCATGCCTCGTTTAAAGTTGCATTGATTGAGGGAAATTAGTTTTTCTGTTTGGCGCTATAAGTAGTTTAGATAAGTTGTTGAAAGGTTTGGATGAAAAAAAAAACTAAACACAAACACACCTCAGCGACGATACCAACACACCCACAGATCGTTGCTGCTTTTGCTTGCGCTCCACTCATTCCTCCAAGCCCAGATGTGAGAAATGCTATGCCCTTCAAACTGTCCAGTTTCAAGTATCTTCTTCCAGCATTTAAGACAGTCAACTGAAACAGATATAATGACCTTTAAAGTAACCTGAAGCTTCTCTTTCCAAAACATTGGATTTTAAAAATTCCACAGAAAATTTTATTTTTAAGCAGATTGATAGATATTCAGATTAGATTTTAAGCAGTCAAGCAGATTTTAAGCTACGGACAACTTGATTTTGAGCAGATTAATCAATTTATATCCAAAAAGATTGTAAAGAAATACCCCTCCTTGAGGGTCAATTTTATTTTGTAGTCTTGCCATTCCACCCCAATTAAAACCTCTTCCTTTTTTTTAAAACAAACAACCCAAAATTTCAGTTACGAAGAGGCAATTTTAATCTCCGTGCTCTTTCCATTGTAGCTAAACAGTGCCATATTTTGTTTAAAAAAAGGGAAATTAAGCTGTTATTAATGATCTAAGCAAATTATGGTTTCCTTTCTCGAAATTGATTAAATGCCACAATATCTTATACTTAAGAAAGTTTGGAAAACCTTGTTCTTAGAAACAATCCTTAGATTTAATAAAAAAAAATAATCAAAGGGTAAAGTATATGGGAATATTTCTAATGGTGTATTTCTATTTTTTTTCTTCTTACTGTTAACAACCTCTGAATAGCGTTTAATTTCTTGTTATCAATTATATAGGGATAACTTTATCTTCTCAGCTATGACGTTCTTTTTCAGAACAGTAAGTATCACACTTTACATCATTGCTTTCTTTTTTTATTTCTTTTTTTTTCAGTTCTTTGTTTTGCTTTGAGCTCAATTCTCTTGCTGACATAATATTATTTTAAATGGTCCTTATGCTGCTACTTGCTTAAATTTGGGGTGCACTCGACGGAAAACTTTCTCAGGGTTAGTAGTAGTCTATTCAAAAACTTATCTGCCAATCTTGACACATGGTGTGATAATGTAAGACGTGTATTTTTACGGAGACTTACAACCAGATCAAAGTCAGTTGGTTTTCAGATAATCACACGAGAGCATGCGATTTTTTTTTTTGTTCTACCTAAGGCTCTTCAGATAGTTATTATGTATTTTTTTTTATTAAAAAAGTGCACTTAATGATAGTGTATTAAGAGGTAATATACCGTAGTCCCATGAACTATTCCTTGTGGGCCAATATAGCAGTAGCTCCCTGCTGTCATTTGTCCATACCTGCAAGAGTGATAAGTGTGAACAAATTGACCTTGCTCTGCAAATGTTTACGGGGTTTATTTTAATTGAATCAACGGCACTTCCTAGCTTTATGGAATGAGCTATTTCTTCTCAAATTTTCCTATACGATATTTCTTGTTTTTGTCTGAGTTGAGCTTAATCAAATAAATTTTTCGGTTTAAAACTGTATTGGTGACTTAATAAGAAAAGGTGTTGACCTTAAAGGTTTCCATACAATTGAGTCATCATGATATTTAACCTTAATAGAACTGACTCGCATGCAAACAAAAAACGTTCAAATGGAAATAACTCCATTTATTAGACAAAGAAAACAGAAAAGAAGGTATGGATATTTCGATCACATATAGAGCCATTAGATTGCCATCAGAGAAATATTAAAGCATTAAAATCAAAATTAACATATTTACAAAGAATGAAATAAAAACTTCCGACTTATTCGTTGGATTCGTCTGAGAGAGTTCAAAAACAGGGTTCATTCAAAGTCTGGAGTTGTAAGTTCTCTTCTTTAATGTTGCCTAAATGTAAGTTGAAATTCCAATGATGGTGTCAAAATGTTCCTCTTCTTCTAATTACAATATGAAATCTCCCCATACATACACCGTATTTTCCACGTAATACCTTAAATTATGTTGTTTTTTTTTACTTTTAAACATTTGAACGTTTATTTGTTTGTCATAGAAAGGCAATGCGGCCTTGAAAAAAAAAGACTCTCTTACAGTTTATATACTTATATGAATACTATAAATACAAAGGAAATAGTAAAAGAAGCACCTGTATTCTGTCATTGGGCGAAACAGTTTTACAACTAAAACGTTCAAGTGAGTAACTTTGTAGTTGAATCTAAAGTGTTTACATTAAAAAAAGGTTTAATTCTGAAGCATGATTTTAATATCTCTTTAGTGGCCAAGTTTGATTTTTCATTGGTAAAGTTAGTTATCGTCGATAGCTTAGCAAGGAAGGAGAATTCTGGGGGGGGGGGGGTAAAGGCTCTCATTTCACTCGAACTTTATGATGTCTGCTGAAAAACTTTACTTTAGATCGAAAGACTTCCCTAACTTTAGATCGACGCCCTCTCAGATATAAACTAATTCCATCCATTGTTTCTTCGAAGATAGTAATCAAAGGCAGTAGGGGAGGATGTGGGTTCCTGTCCTTCTAATCCGAATTACCTTCGATTAAATACTTTTGATTAAACACTGGAGATTAAAAAACCTTTCCCGAAAAGGGAAATCTACATATAGTATATTTTTATTTGCTTATAAAGGTAAACAATCATAAAAATAATGTCTTCGTTTGAATACTCTTTATTTGCTAGCAGATTTTAGTTGAGACAGAAAATATAACTATTGTAGATAACACTGACGTTAACTATGACGGGAGATTGGGTTCCTGTCATACTAATCTGTCTTATTTTCAATTAAATACTTTTTGATTACACACTAGCGATTAAGAAACTTTCTCCAAAGAGGAAAATCTACATATATTATATTGTTTATTTTCTTAAATAGTTAAAAAAAAAAAAAATAATAATGACTTCTCTTGATATGCTAGCAGATTTTAGCTGAGACAGAAAACATAACTGCTACAGATGGCACTGATATTAAAAATAGCATTATTCTAATTTTCTCTACAATGGATTATATATCTCCATTTATTTGGGTCATTACAATATTTTCGAAATACGTGTATTTTCGAATATATTTGTATGTACATTTTTTTTATTTTCATTTTTAAGGGTTCATAAAGGCCTTCAATAGCTTTGGTCACAATTCACATAGTTTCGCCGGTCAACTGTTGAAGGTAATCTTTTAATCACTTTTAACCGCTAATGACGAGATTTTGATAACACTAAATTGTAGCAGATGAGGCTTTTCATTGAGTTTTGTAATCAGATGAAAAAGTCAACGGAAAATTCTGATTGGTTCAAACTAGCGCAAGCTAAAGATCAGTATTTGTAAAATCTCGTTGTGAATGGACCTTAAAGAACAAAGGTAGTAAATTGTACTTTTTTACGTTTTCTGGTACTTATAGTTTTTGACTAGTGGCCAATAATGTAGACAAGTTTCTAACAAACTACATACATTGTTACTCCCAGGCCAAAGAGTCGATCATAATTTTCAGAGGTGGAATACTTCGGTATCATCATCCCGTTGGTAATTACTAGTCTTGGTGCTATCGGACTGGATGGAAACAGGCCACATGGATGACCAGAGTACATGACAAGTGTCTGATCTTCATCTAATTCTGATAAGTATTTCATAGTTAGCCGAAACTAAAAGATATAGAGTATCACAAAGATCTGCCAATGGAGCTGCTAGATGAAATAGTGTATTAGAAGATGTTTATCAAGATATGATGAAAAATAATACATATGGCCTGCCATAATATAAAGAAAAAACGATGAAAAATTGTGATTTTTTAAGGCAAGACGAAAATATTGAAAAAACAAACAAATATTTTGAAGGAACAATCGCCTCTCCTCTTCAGTGCGAGCAAAAAAAATATAGATAAAAAAATAATAAAAAGCAAAATAAAGAAAAATGTCAAAAAAAGACAAAGAAAAAAAAAAGCAGAGAGTCAATGTGAAAAAACGAATCAATAAAAAGCAGCGGCAGTCCAAGAGCTTTCGGATTTTCTGCAAATCATTGGATATTGGTGAATGACTCATTCGTTTGGTTGTTAGGTATTTGGTTTTTATTCTTCTAATTTTGCCTTTTATTGAATTTTTTCATCTTTTAAATTTTGTGGTTTTTTTTTGTTTTTATTGGCTTGTTTTTTCACATTGGCTCTCCACATTTGTTTTTGGTCTTTTCTTTGCCCCCTTTTTGGCATTTTCCTTAAATATATTTTTGATAACGCTGAAGAAGAGAGGCGGTTGTCCTTTCGAAAAATTTGTTTTGTTTTTCCAGTATCTTCGTTTGGCCATAAAAAAAATTCATTTTTGATAATTTCTTCTTTGTATTAAAAATACTTATTAAGAAAAAGATAAATAGCATAAAGCTTTCGAAAGTTGTAATAGTAGACTAAGTATCCGAAAAGGCAAAAATTACTTATATTAATTTCTGAAAGCTCATCAGTTCAAGATTCGATTTCATTATAAGTTTCATTTTATTTTCAATGTTGTAGCAAGTACAAAAGAAAATATTCGTAAAATAATTCATTTTGGGTAAAGTGCCAATGACACAGAAGGCTATGCATCATTAGCGCTGGATTATATCCTGAAATTAATTTTTTTACTATATGAGATGCGTATTAAATATGCTAATTTAAGTCAAACCAATAAGAAGTCCATACTGATTTTTTGTTTTTGAAAAATAATTAATAAGCACATCCTTTAAGAAGTTCTTTTATTTAATCATTTTTGTCAATGCAGCTTAAATCCTTAATATAAGTAGTAAATAGTATCTTTTTTCATTGAGAAATAAAACAAGAAAAATAAAAAGATGAAATGTCCGAAGGGTGCTCTGATAGCCTAGAACTATTGACCTGTACTATCGAATCTGTACACATCTGTCACATGTACATTTGCCATTTTTAAGAAACTTGGTGTATATTACTCAGATGAAAGAAAATAGGGAACTGAGGAGATTTTTTTTTTTTTTTTTTTTTTTTTTTTTTTTTTTTTTTTTTTTTTTTTTTTTTTTTTTTTTTTTTTTTAACGGCTGTTCTAGGAATACAAAATTTCTAGTGCAGTAACAGTATAGTCCGTAATGTAGGTGAACTTAAAAATTAAAACACTTATAAGACTAGTGGCACAAGAAGGGGTAAAAATAAAGAAGTATGCACAAGTTTGAATTTTAATCTGTAATATGAGATAGCACCAAATTTTACTGTTTTTATCAGAGACTAGCTAGAGTTTCCAGTTCCATCTGTTTTCTATAGTCTTTGGTTGTAATGATGATAGTTCTATGGCTGCAGTATATCTTAATTTTTTTCTTTCTTTGCTGAAATTAAATTTTTACTGAGATGCATATTAAGTTGTGCTAATTTAAATCACCCAAATAAGACCTCTATGAAAACTAATTTTGTGTTTTGAAAAAAAAAGAAGAAGCACATCTTTTCCGAAGTTCTTTTAATTATTTTTACTTAGATAGGTCCGACCAAACTGTGATTTGTATCTATTTTTTTTTAATATAATGAATTTTTTTCTTAAATATTTAGAATAAAGGTTAAAGCTATCCTTTCAGCTGGGTTTGCTGTGTTGATCCTGAGCGTATTTACCATTAAAATTTCTAAAATTCAAGCATTGTTAATGTTGGAGCTAAAAAGGCAATCATAACCCTTATTAGGGCAGACTTTTCAAAGCCCTGCTTTACATGGCCGGTTTGTGTTTCTATCATTACGATCATTTTCACTCAAAAATAGCTTACTTGGGCCCAGTTAGAAAAAACTTGACCGTTCCCTCCATATGTCACCAGTTCTTGCGGAAACTGAGCTACTTTCGAATCCAAATTGTTCATTATCATAAGCATTATTGCTGCCCCTTGTTTGCTCTTTGCTGGATATTGATCTATTGGGTATGCTCTGGAAGAAAAATTGAGTTAGTAGCCCACGCTGCTATAGATTGCAGTCGGTTTAGTCGCCCCTCTAGCGACCAAAAGACGATATCGTGATGCATTAAATAAAAACACAGATTAAACATTTTAATGAGAAACAATTACTGTACATTCATGCTTTAATCTAGGGGGTCGATGACGAATCGTGATAAAATCACGACTATATCACGACTATATATACACTAAATAAAAACACAGATCAAATATTTTTATTGAAAATCAGTTACTGTACATTCATACTTTAATCTAGCAGATTGATGACGAATCATGTCAAAATCGTCATGCACTAAATAAAAACACAGATCAAATATTTTTAATGAAAATCAATTATTGTGCATCCATACTTTAATCCGGCGGATCGATGACGAATCATGACGAAAAATGACAAAATAAGGACGATATTGTCATACACTAAATAAAAACACAGGTTAATTATTTTCAATGAAAATCAATTACTGTACATTCATGTTTTAATCCAGCGGGTCGACGACGAACAATGAAGAATAACGACGAAATTACGACCATTTCGTCGTGCACTAAATAAAAACACAGATCAAATATTTTTAATGAAAACCAATTACTGTGAATTCATACTTTAATCTAGCATGTCTTTGGCTACTGGTCACTGTCGAACTTGCAGAGGTATGTAGATTTCATGGGATGGGGGGGTTATTAGGCATAACAGGAGAAAAAGCCTCGGTTACGATACAATACTTCTTATGATACAATTGACATGAATGAATGTACTATAATTATAATAATTCATTTTCACCCTCTTGAAAAACATTAAAAATACTGATAGATGAGTAAACAAAGGAAAAAAGAAAACACAAAAAGACACAACAAAATACAATATAAGAAGTAAAAACCAACGAAGAATGAGTTTACATATCAATCAAACGAAACTAGACCATAGGAAATTAGAAAATGAGACACCTCTGATGAATAACAATACAGTTTAGACACGGATGCAATTTAGAGGAGAATCAGCGATGCTTTCTCTACGCTTTTGATATATTCACCAAAGTTACTCTATCTTCACCCTAATAAGTGGAAGGCCAAGAAAAAACTTACATTATAGGAAGAATTGTCCACAGATTATAAGGCATTCAGTATTGTTAAAAAAAACTTCCAAATCGGTGTAATAAAAACTATGGGGCTTAAGCTATTGCCTTGTAGAGCCTTCATAGGCAATTCTTATCAAACAGCCTTTTTTTTCCGCAAGCATACCATAAGTAACCATATACCATGCCATGCGCCAAAAACAGGCTCTAAGGTCTATAGATATTATCTGAAAAAATATAATATGCACTTACTTCAGTATACCGCTTAAGCCCAATAGTTAAAAGTTATATTGTATTCAATATGATTTTTTTTTCCTACCAGACCCTTCATTCCTTAAACTTACCAATTCTTTCCCCTTTCCTTCCTTTACTCTTTTGTGAAAAGCTAATATGAATTAAAACAAGTTTCTTTTGAAAGCATTCAAAATAAGAGTCATGCTCCATCCTGCTTAGATCATTTTCTAATTTTGTATGGCTTGAGAAGAATATTTCATCGCAATAACTCAAACCTATTGGTAATTACTCTGGAATCCCGCAATTTACTCGCACCCGTATGTACCGTGACACATATTTAACTATTCATCTATAATTAAAACAACAAGGTGATGTTATTTAAAGATATCAAAAGTAATATCATCTTCTGTGAATTGACCCTTTCTAAATTCGAACTGGTTGAAAGAAAATAAAGATCTGCTTCTCATACAACGTATCAGTCTTTTACAGAACTGGAATCATTTTTGGGTATAGTATTCTAAAAAAAAAAAAAAATAAATACATTCCATGCAGCTCTAAAAAAAAAAATTAAGATAATATTAAAAGTAGGTAGATTCTCAAAAGTAGGAAAAAATACAAATTAAAAAGTGACCTGTTTCATGTTGGTGAAAAGAGTCAGTCTTACCTTTAGCCACCCCATCCCCCCGTTCTCCCATCCTATCATCAACGTGTTTTCTATAGTTTTCTAGATATTTTGCATAACTTGACTAATTCTGAGTTTCTTTGCGATTTCTGAAGTTTTGTAGTTCTTGGGCAATTTCGAAATAATTGTCCAAGCAACAGAACGTATAGTGCTGCCACCTTTAATGCCATGCAACAAGTAGTTTCAGGCAATTTTGAAATACCTAGAGTAACCACACTTCTAAATATCACGCTATGCTCCCTACCAAGAGAAGTTACAAGCCTTTCTTTATCAGCATGGTGCCCTTAAGAAGATGGCTGAAAAGTTCAACTTCTATTTAAAGAGGCAAAGATCTTTCTTGAGCATAAAAAAACTTTGGATATGTTTAATCCACTTTAGCTTCGTCAGAAAACGAGAGCCAGAATGGCCACCAGGATTTCAGAAAACTCAGTGGCCACACAAGACGAGTTAGTACTGTCTCTACTAAAGTGTAGCTTTAGTGCAGATTTAAACGTAAGTAAATGGAAAATTATGTAGCTCGGTAATTTAGCCGTTACTCAGAAAACTAAATTGAAAGAGGAACGTAAAATTTTAATTGCCATTAAAAAACAAGATGTTAAAAAATTCGTCTGAACACTTCGGGTTTTTAGTAAGGTATAAATACAATTGCATATTTTGTACTGCTCCTCAGAAGAGTGAATATTCACATTGATTAGGCATCACAGGAGAACTAACACTTTTTTTAAAGCCCCTTGCGACTTTTTCGAAGCTATTTTACAATTTTTA
Organism: Artemia franciscana; assembly: GCF_032884065.1. Classification (NCBI taxonomy): domain Eukaryota; kingdom Metazoa; phylum Arthropoda; class Branchiopoda; order Anostraca; family Artemiidae; genus Artemia; species Artemia franciscana. The sequence continues at coordinate 14,015,092 of NC_088883.1, read as the reverse complement.
TCTATAATTTTCTATTACCTTAGTTCCATAGTTGGCATGAATCTATACATATATATATGACCAAACTGGTTCAATTCTTCGGCAAACTCTTGGGAAAGCTCTTCATGAACATTTGGTGGGAAATAACGAAGAGCATTTCTTAAAGCAAGCTGAAATGAAAATAAGGACACATTATGATGCCGTTTTTTAGGGTTTCATTTACTATTTAGCCGGGTCGCTCCTTCCTACAGTTTGTTACCACGAACTGTTGGATAGTAAGAATTGTTAACTAATAAAAGCAATTCAAGTAAAATGAAAGACAATATTATCATCAGAAATTATTTTGTAAAATGAGGAGATATGTTTCTCTAAAAGTGATTTAAAGAATTTCAAAAAGGGATTCCCAGAGAAAAATGATGGTTAAATTGTATCAAAATAAGATTGGAAAGGTGACCCTAATTATCAAATTTATTCTCACTCTCTGTGTAAACGTCCCACTTTTAGTACCGGTATACAGTGTCGTATCCAGGATTTTTTTTTCAGTTGGGGGGGGGGGATAATACAAAGATTTTACAGAGGGGGGTGGTTAAATTTTTTCAAGGTATCAAATCATTGTTTATGTTCATTACTTTAGCGTTTTTACAAGTCATACAAGCATTTTTGTATGCTTTTTTTATCATTTAAAAGCTAACTATTTTCTAGAAATGTTTTATGCTGGCTCACTGCGGGCTGAGAATTTGAGAAAGACTTTCCAGGAACCGATAAATATCAAATAAAATAGTTTAAAATAGGATAATATAGAGGGTAAATGGACAATTCTAAGAAAATAATATGTGGAATAGCAGATGATAACTTAGAGAGGAAGGCTAGAAACAGCAGCTAGGCAGCTAGAGATATTAATAAAGATGCTTTGAGTTTAATAGAGAAGAGTTCTCGACGAAGCGTATTTTAATAATAAATCACAAAATCAGGGAATTGCTCTTATCATTTTCATCCACCTTCCCTCTAAAACACCCTTTTCTGCATTATGTGGAAGTTTCACCTTAATTACCTAGATTTTTTTTATTTAATCACTACAAAAATTGGAAATTCTTGAAACTGTTTTATATTTTAAATGCCTAGAAGCATTAGGGTGACACTTTGAAGGATGTTGAGGGGTATATTTATAAGAAAGGCGTGATTATTTATAAGAAAGGCGTTATTATTTGATTATTTCTCTTAACTCTACTTTTAAAAGAGTAAGAAACTTTAGTGTAAAGAGCGGGGCGTTGAGGAGGAAAAGCCCCTGTCATATACGGAGTAATTTTTTTTCGTTTTAAGTTTTAATGTTGCTTCTTAATTTCATTTTAAAAAAACTTTTTTTTTATTTAATTTCTGGACGTTTTTGAATTAATTCGTATTTTGATCTTGGCTCTCCGCACATACATAATTAAAACGAAATTTGCATATTAATTAATTGCAATTAATCGGAAGGATTTTGAGAAAAAAGGAGCGAGGGAGGAGGCCAAGTTACCCTCCAATTTTTTGATTACTTAAAAAGGCAACTAGAACTTTTAATTTTTTACGAACGTTTTCATTGGTAAAAAATATACGTAACTTACGACTTAAATCACGTAAAGAACTTCTATATTCGTATGTTTTTATTGGGTATATAAAGGGTTCAACCCTCGTCGATACCTCGCTCATTACACTAAAGCTTAAATTTTGTCCCAATTCCTTAAGAATGAACTCTGAATCACAAAGGCCGTAGAATAAATAGTTGAAATAACTAAAATAATTTAGCGTAAAGAGTGAGGTATAACGAGGATGTAAACCCCTCATATGCGTAATAATTTTTTTTCGTTTTAGGTTTTAATGCTGCTCCTTACTTTCAGTAGAAAAAACTTTTCATATTTATTTTTTCATTGTTTTTTCAAATAATGCTATAATATCCTACGCCCTCATCATTGAAATTTTATTCCCACATGAGAAGTTCCTCCATAGAAATATCCTCCCAAGTAACTCCCCTCCCTTCAACTCTCCCATCTAAACCAAAAAATCTCCCTGAAAACGTCTGTACACTTCCCAGTAACCATTACTATATGTAAACACAGGTCAAAGTTTGTAACCTGTAGCCCCTCCCACGGGGACTGCGGAAGAGTAGGTCGTCCCCAAAGACATAGTTATTAGGTTATTCGACTATGATGAATAAAATGGCTATCAAGAATTTTGATCCAATGACTTTTGGGATAAAATTAGCGTGGGAGGGGGCCTAGGTGCCCTCCAATTTTTTTGTCACTTAAAAAGGGGACTAGAACTTTTAATTTCCGTTAGAACGAGCCCTCTTGCGACATTCTAGGATCACTCAGTCGATACGATCACCCCTGGGGAAAAATACAAACATCCGTGATCTGTCCTCTGGCAAAAAATACGAAATTCTACATTTTTGTAGATAGGAGCTTGAAACTTCTACAACAAGGTTTTCTGATACGCTGAATCTGATGATGTGAATTTCGCTAAGATTATACGAATTTTAGGGTGTGTTTCCCCCTATTTTCTAAAATGAGGCAGATTTTCTCAGGCTCTTAACTTTTGATGGGTAAGACTAATCTTGATGAAACTTATATATTTAAAATCAACATTAAAATTCAATTCTTTTGATGTAAATATTGGTATCAAAATCCCATTTTTTAGAGTTTCGGTTACCATCGAGCCGAGTCGCTCCTTACTACAGTTCGTTACCGCGAACTGTTTGATTTCTTTTCCCCCATGACATATTGCTCCAATGAAAGATCCTCTCACATAGCCCCCTTCCATCGACCCCCCCTCCCCACTAAACCAAAAAATCCCCCTTAAAACGTCTTTCACACTTCCCAATAACCATTATTGTATGTAAACACTGGTCAAAGTTTGTAACTTGGAACCCCTCCCCCGGGGACTAACAAAAATCGAACTTAAGTTGAAAGAGCGAAGTATTGACGAAAGGAGGAACTCCCTCATATCCGTAATAATTTCCACTTGTTTTAAGCTTTAATACGGCTCCATATTTTCAGTTAATTTTTAATCAAATTTAAGTAATGCTGGGAAATCCGACGCTCCCTCCATCGAAAATTCGCTTTCCCCACGAAAAATTCCTCCAATGAATCCACCCATGTAAACCCAGATCCCCCCCCCTAACAGAAAAATATCCCTTGACAATATCTGTATAGTTACCGATGACCAATATTATATGTAAACAATAGGCAAAGCTCATAAGTTTAATCTCATAATAAAAAAGTAGTATCCCACCCCTCAATTAGTGCATAACATTATTGATACTTTCTTTTGAAGTTCTGTATTCACTCTCACTTCTTTATTTTAATGTAATGATTTAATGATTAAAAATTTACAAAAGACAGTGAACAAGTAAATTGTTCATGTTGAATATGCAAGGTTCTTTTTATACTCTAACTCTAAAAATTTTTAAATGATTACCCAACTATACAAAAACGTTTATACTAATCAGGCATCTATTAATAATTGAAGAATTCTTCTTTGTTTGCTATATAAAATAAATTCTGGAAGGTTTTACTGATTGTAAAGTTGTGGAAGAAACATTACTATCAGCCAACCTGAAAGAACATCCATCTTTAACTGAGTACTCTATCCATTTCTTTCACGGTTAAAGGTCGCTCCGTATACACAGTCCGGTACCACGGACTTTTGGATTCAAGAAAATCTCTTATGTTGGTTATGGTTAGTATTGCAGCAGAAAAAGTAAGCTCAGCTGCCACGGAAGTGTACTCGAAAATGAGTAGGCTTAAGGCCTACTCACAGTTTTAAACACTTGCCTAGTTTAAAACATGGCTAGCTGACATTGATTCCACTAGGTAAAGTAAAAATAAACATGAAGCACATGTCTAGCTTATATAATAAGCAAATTCTGAACTTTGATAATAAGCACGTGCTCTTTTCGTCGTAATTTTGTCAATGTAAAATGACTAACTACTTAATGGTTATACATGTGCACACGAAGGACAAGTTCAAGCTTATAATCCCCTTCCGTCCCCAAGTGATGAATTTTTCTTAATTTTTCGCATTAAAATTTACTATTTGCTGTAATATTACCTATTTTATAGAATTTTGTCTCGCTCCTATTTGCATGGCCTTTTTCAGGCTGAAATTTGACGTAAAATTCTCGCGAAGATCCTGTATATTAATATTAAAAAAAAAAAAAAAAAAAAAAAAAAAAAAAGTTCAAAACTAGATTAGACTATTTCACAAGAAATCTATTTATTAAGAAGGCATTGCCCCTAAACTGAATTAAAATATAGCCCTAACTTCATTTTTAAATAAAAATATGGAGCCTTTTTTCTTACTAAACAAGGGAAACTAGTAGGAGAGGAGACAACTGCAATTTGGAATTTTTAAAATAGATTTATATGCTCCAGGTGCTATATGGGTCTTATGTTATATTTCATTTGTAAAATACGCCTATAGTTTTTAAAACATTGAGGATTTTGACTTTTTTTTTGCTTTTACTTACATAAAAAGCTAAAATATAAAATTTTATAGATATAAATCACTAGGCTAGAGAAAAATTTAAATTTAGCTAACTTGTAGCGATTAACTACACAAACATTGCTAAAGGCATCTTAGATTAATCATACTAAAAACAATCTGCATAAATGTTCCTAGAAGCATTCTGCACTAATTAAAATAATAATGAAAAAAGAAAAAAAAAAGAATCACTGAAAAAGTCACCGTATTCACCAAGCTATACCTCCAAGAATCCCGATAACCTCACTGCTCTAGGGCAAATACTGTAAACTGTGAAATTTCCGATTATTTACATGCAAGATTTATCACTACAAAAAGTGGAAATTCTCGAATCTGTTTTATATCCTAAATGCCTAGGAGCATTAGGGTGAAACTTTGAAGGATGTTGAGGGGTATATTTATAAGAAAGGCGTATGTGCACATTTGTGATATGCCGAGGGTATTAGGTTGAAACTTTCAGAATATGTTGAAAAGGATGTGTAAAAGTGGTGTTAGTATAACAAACCATCCTCTCATTCTCTTTTTAGCTACTCTCTCTCAAAAGATATTTAATCAAAATTTGAAATATCCATCTTATTAAGAAAAAAAAAATAAAAAAATAAAAAAATAAACACGCACCCGTGATTTGTCTTCTGGCAAAAAATGTAAAATTCCACATTTTTGTAGATAGGAGCTTGAAACTTCTAGAGTAGGGTTCTCTGATACGCTGAATCTGAAGGTGTCATTTCCGTTAAAATCCTACGACTTTTAGGGGGTGTTTCCCCCTATTTTCCTAAATAAGGCAAATTTTCTCAGGCTCGTAACTTTTGATGGCTAAGACTAAACTTGATGAAACTTATATATTTAAAATCAGCACTAAAATGCGATTCCTTTGATGTAGCTATTGATATCAAAATTCAATTTTTTAGAGTTTTGGTTACTATTGAGCCGGATCGCTCCTTACTACAGTTCGTTACCAGGAACTGTTTGAAAAGTTTAAAGGTTGAACAACTTTTGGTCAAGGGATTGCATAGCCCCAAAAGCCCGTAGGGCATAGGCAAGCAATGCTAATCCGTTATTGTTAACGCAGAAGATTTTTATTGGGAAAAGGGGATATTTTCATCCTGTGTCTCTAGAAGGGAATAGGTAACTAAGGTGAAACTTCCACATAATGCAGAAAAGGGTGTTTTAGAGGGAAGGGGGAATTCCCTGATTTTATGATTTATTATTAAAATACGCTTCGTCGAAAACTCTTCTCTATTAAACTCAAGGCATTTTTATTAGTATTTTTAGCTGCGTTCCTAACCTTCCTCTCTAAGTTATCATCTGTTATTCCACATATTATTTTCTTAGAATCGTCCATTCATCCTCTATATTATCCTATTTTAGACTGTTTTATTTGACATTTATCGGTTCATGTAAAGTCTTTCTCCAATTCTCAGCCCGCAGTGAGCTAACATAAAACACTTCTATAAATAGTTAGCTTTTGTGAAAACTTAGAATATATACCAGCAAGGATGTATTTTGGAGGGGGTATGTTAGGGAGTTTAAACAGCGCCCCTTCGTCCAAAAAATGTTTGTCTGACTTGTAAAAACGCTAAAGTAATGAATATAAACAATGTTTTGATGCCTTAAAAAAATTTAACTACCCTCCTCAGTAAAATCCTTTTATTATCCCCCCCCAACTGAAAAAAAGTCCTAGATACTAGGCCCTGTATATCGGTACTAAAAATTGGGACGTTTACATAGAGAGTGAGATTAAATTTGATAATTAGGGTCACCTTTCCAGTCTTATTTTGATAGAATTTAGCCATCATTTCTCTCTGGAAATTTCCTTTTGAAATTCCCTTTCAGAGATTCTTCAAATCTCTTTTAGAGAAACAGGATTTTCCTCATTTGAAGGAGCAACCCGGCTCAATAGTAAACGAAACTCTAAAAAACGGTATTTTGATGCTAATAGATACATCAAAAGAATTGGATTTGTATGATGATTTTAAATATGTAAGTTCAATCAAATTTAGTCTAACTCGTCAAAAGTTTTGAGCCTGAGAAAATTTGGCTTGTTTCGGAAAATAGGAGGAAAAACCCCCTAAAATGTATAGAAACTTAAGAAAAATCACACCCTCTTATTCAGCTTATCAGAGAAACCAATTGTACAAATTTCAAGCTTTTATCTAGAATAATGTGGAATTTCGTATTTTTTGCCAGAAGCCCGATCACGGGTGCGTGTTTATTTGTTTTCTTTTTTCTTAGGGGTGATCGTGTCAGCACAGTGCTCTAGAATGTTGGAGAGGGCTCATTCTGACGGAAATTATAAGTTGTAGTGCCCTTTTTAAGTGACTGAAAAAATTAGAGGGCACCTAGGCCCCCTCCTACGCTCATTTTGTTTCCAAAGTTAACGGATTGAAATTTTGAGATAGCCATATTGTTCAACATAGTCAAATGATCTAATAACAATGTCTTTGGGGACGACTTACTCCCTCACAGTCCAAGGGCGAAGGGCTGAAATTTACAAAATTTGACCAGTATTTATGCATAATAAGGGTTATTGGGAAATGCAGAGACGTTTTCAGGGGGATTTTTTTGGCTGGGAGGGAGGGTTGAGGGTATTTGTTCCCTTTTCAACGCCCTGCTCTTTACGCTAAAGTTTTTTAATGTTAAATAAAGAAGAATTGAGAGAAAAAGTCAAACTTTAGCGTATAGAGCAGGACGTTGAGAAGGGAACAGCCCCTTTCATACACGGAGTAATTTCTGTTCGTTTTAAGTTTTAATGTCGCTCCTTACTTTCAGTTTAAAAAACTAGTTTTTTATATAATTTTAAATAAGACGACTGTCATTTTGTGTTTCTGTGATGAGAATCTGACAATTAATTTATCCCCAAAAACAAATTCTGTGTCAGTTATCCTACATATTGAAAAACGATATGAATTCCCGATTCCTAAGATCTGGAAGACCCTGTATAATTCTAAATTTCCTAAAAATTAGACTAATAAGACATATTTATCTGCTTTGTTAAAATTACACAGGGAAATAGCTTTTATCATCGCACTGTAGTAGTAGTAGTAGACAGGTTTAATAGCAAAAACTTGACAGCTATCGCTGATTTGTGTTTCTTTACAACATATACAAAATCAAACTACACTTGTAAATATAAATCAAACTATAAATATTAACTCTTATTATACATTTTGACGAAAACCGGGACGAAAGAATTACCATATCGGTTTGTTCTTGCTTTAACGGGAACTAACTTATCTTGCTTTCTCGGTCTTGATGGTAGAGGTTGATCAGGTAGAATGTCACGGTGCTGAGATTTAGAAAGCAAGTACTTTCCGAAACTCATTATCAGAGTTCCGTACCGGTTTTGGAGTGACGGCAGTCCTAGCACTTCCAGAGCCTTTTCGTAGGAGATGTCACGGCGGCCCAAGATGATCGATACCGCTCGCTTCTGAACCGATTCAAGCTCCTGACAAAAATAAACTGTTCTAAGTGCTGAGGGCACCCAAACAGGGCACGCATATTCCAGAATGGGGCGGACATACGCTATGTATGCATAATTAATACTCTCTGTGTTTGCACTGAACCTACGCATACCGTTTAAAGTCTGTAGATTAGCGTTTGCACTTTTAACCACGTTTTCAATATGTGCGGCAAAGCTGAAGTCATTGGAAAAAGTAACTCCAAGGATCTTGATACTGTTTGTTAGAAGGAATGGAACATTTGGCTCCATAACATCACTTTTTAGCGGGTTAAAGCGCACTATCTTCGACTTGTTCACATTAATCTCAAGATTTTGCTCCGCGCACTCTTTTATCAGCGTGTAACGTCATCCTACACGAAAACGACCAGACTTTCCCTCTTAACTCCTAATAACATATTTAGGGGCACGGAGGACCAGGGACGGAATTAGTTTTAGCTCTTGAATTTATACAGAACTAGTTTGAACACAAAGGCGAATCAATCTAGCTCCGTACAGTCCAGTGAAAATACGAATTGGCTCAGTATATAAGACACAGAAATGTTTTTGAAACCAAAATGCTCAAAAAATGCACTAAATAACTTATTTAAACACATGATGATTTGGCAATTAAAAAGTATTTTACTAGAACAAACAAGTATTTATCCGATGTATTGTCGGTAGATTTGTCTAGTAGTAAACTATAGAACGAATCTTTGAGCTCTGCGAATTTTCATCCTTCTGTAGAATTTTCTTTGTGATAGAAGTCATTTTCGTTCAACCAAGCTCCATGTCTTGGACTACTTTCGAATCTTTTGCTATTACTTTCAGTGTCTTGCGCAGTGTCTTGCATCATTGCACAGGAAAATTCTCTCACCGTTCACCACCAACAATAACAACATGAAGCCCCTCTAAAACTCAAAATTACATCAAACAATCATCTTCACCAATCAAATCCAACCAATCACCACATGTTTTTAAATTCAAATATCATGCGTGCGCTTTTCTTTGCCATAGATCACAGGATCAGAACAAAAAATACCAGATGGTTCATAGTCTGTCGCTGTGCCGAAAATTTTACTTTAGCTTGGTCGGAAAATTCGATAAACCATCTTTGGTTTTTGTTTTATTGATGTTACGTAATGAATTGTTCTACATCGTCTTTGATTAAGCTATCTTAAGGCGGAAAAAGCTTGGAGGCCACTATTGATTGCTAATTTAGCTACGTTCTGCATAATTAGGCTACATCTTGCAAGACTGGTCAGGTGGGGAAAAATAATACTTCAAGCAATTCGAGTAAAGACTTTACTCGAGTTAAGTGTTCTTTCAGGTTGGCTGATAATAATGTTTCTTCGACAACTTTAAAATCAGTAAAACCTTTCAAAAATTGTTGTTCAACAACTTTAACATCTTTCTTCGTAAATTAGAAAATACATGATTGGTTTATACCTTTTTGTATAATTGGGTAAACCATTTTAATTTTTTAGTTATAAAGTATAAAAGGAACCTAAAATATTCAAAATCTAAAATTTAACATGTTTTCTGTTTTTTATAAAATTTTAATCATAAGACCATTTTGTTGAAATAGTGAAGATGAAGAGAATACAGGACTTCAAAAGAAAGTAGCAATAATTTTATGTACTAATAGGGGGTTGGATACTCCTAGCTGATACTAAATTACAATGTATTTTAATTTTGGAATTACCAGTAAAATTATCTAGTTTAAGCTTCAGAAATTTAACAGTGAAAATTACATATAAAAATTACAAACTAAAAAGGGGTGAGGGGGAGATTATATAATACATTGAGCTGAATAACTTGGTTTCTCTACCCCCATTCCTTCTAAATATTAAATAAATAAAAAACTAGTTGTTTTAACTGAAAGTCAGGAGCGACATCAAAACTTAAAACGAACAGAAATTACTCCGTATATGAAATGGGTTGTCCCCTACGCAATCCCTCGCTCTTTACGCTAAAGTTTTTAATTGTTTTAAAAAGTAGAATTGTGGCAAACAGTCAAACTTTAGTGTAAAGAGCGAGGGATTGTGGAGGGGACAACCCTTTTCATATACGGAGTAATTTCTGTTCGTTTTAAGTTTTAATGTCGCTCCTTACTTTCAGTTAAAAAAAAAACTAGCTTTTTTTATTTAATTTCTGAACGTTTTTGAATTAATGTATGTTTGATTTTGGCTCTCCGCACATAAATTATCAAATTGAAATTTGTATATTAATTCTTTTTTTTGGCTAAATGGCTTTCTCTTAGTTTGGATCAGGTGATTTTGAGAAATAAGGGGTGGGGAAGGAGGCTTAGTTGCCCTCCAATTTTTCAGTTACTTAAAAAGGCAACTAGAACTTTCAATTTTTAACGAACGTTTTTATTAGTACAAAATATACGTAACTTACGTAACAAACTTTTATATTCTTATATTTTTATTATGTATACGAGGGGGTTTGTACCCTCGTTAAAGAGTTCTATGGGTGAAGAGTTCTCTGGTTTCTTATTTACTAAATTAATCATTTACTAAATTGTTCGATTTTTTGGTTTGATGGATTGATGATGGGAAATTCCAAAAAGGTTTTTATTTCATTTTTGATATTTCTTGTTTTTTTGTTGTTGTTAGTTGTCGTCACCTTTCATAAGCTGATTGAGGCCTAGTGGGGTGATTAATTATCTAAACAACCTTTAAACAACAAAAGAATGAGTAGAATAATTTTGAAAACATTGTATTTGCAGTGCTTTACAGGATCGCTGGAGGTGATAAACTAGTCAAAATATTTATAACTTTCCCACGTTCAATAAACTATCATAACATGTGAGGCATTAGCAATCCTCTTTGATCCATTAAAGAGTGCAAAAGTAAGATTTTGTTTTACGAACTATTGTTGGCACGTCCCTGACCTGTATAGAACTTGAGTTCTTAATTAACTTTGTAATAATTATAGTTAATATAGCTATACCTAATTCCTTAATTCACGAATTGTCAATCAACCCATCTATATACAAAATATCTACTCTCAAAACTATTTAAAGCGTTTCTCTGACCTCTAAGAATCGAGGGCTTTTACCTGGCATTACAGGGATTTGTCGTAAATTAAATTTTAGTTCTTAAATCCAAAAAAAGATGAGTATTATCACAGAATATGAGCATAACTACCGAATTTAAGCTTAAATCAATTTAGGACCCGGTTTCAGAATGAAACAACTCCGCTCCCTTTGGTTAATGGCATGGTATTATACTAGGAACTATTGTACGAACTTTTAATTTTCACACTGAGAGACATATTATACATGCTTCAAGAACCAAAATCTAAGAAAAGAGGTGTTTTACCCCTTCTATAGAGACTTTAAATCAAAACAAATCTGATTTTAGACCGCACTTGTTCAGCTAACTTCCAACAAGCAAGTCTTACAGCAGTATCTGCATTATGTACTTAGCTTTCCCAGAATATTTATAGGAGATAGTTTGTGGAATACAACTCTGAAGGATTCGAGAAATTTAAAAGTCCGAAAAGAGGTACCTTACTACACTGAATATTCAAAAAATTAAAAGTAAAGAAAAAAATTAGCAGTCAATACCAATGCATGGTACCTTTTTTTCTTCTTGGCTCAGTCCATGGGTTCGGAAAGGAGCATGTGGCATAGATTCATCTCGTTTCCGAAAAGTTGGAAGAGGGCTTACAGGAAATGTTATTACCTCTGCAAGTGTCGACATTGTTACCAAACTATAAAGAAAAAACACTGAACAGGCATTAAGAAAATACCTTTTCTGGATAGCCTAGGTACATAAAGGTTATTGTTAAATTTTATTCTGCATGTTTATTTTATTGTATATATAAGGAATATTTATTTTAGCTTCTCTATCCTCAGCTTTGTAATCAATATTTGCGCTTAAATCGGGAGATTTTTTACCCAAATGTTAGAGAAGATCAAAGAATCATGGTACAGAATTAAACTTTTAATACATGCTAATGCGATGTTTAGTTCAATCATTAACTTATGGAAATGAAGATTTTGGCAAACTCATTTTAAACTTCTACATAAAAAGGCAAATAATTGTAATACCGACATTATCTACATTGAACTTGTACGAAGAAACTCACCTTACGAAAAAAAAAAACTTCACTTTCGCTTAGATTTTGAATTTCACCGTTAAATTTGATTTCGTTCGTAACGCTACTTCTCACATAAGAGGTGGTTTTTGGTTATTTTTAACTCTTTTTTTTTAAGTTTCACAGAAATGTAAAACCCTTCTTTTAACTACCAGCTAAATTACTATCTGTTGAAAATACAACAGGCCTATTTCTTTCTTTGGTAAAGATTAATAGCTATTTTGATTCTTTGGTATGACTGGCAAAGCAGACGAGAGAGCTAACCCCAAAATTACTATTCCAAATAGCATCCCCTTCTCTATCATCATAATATTTGTATGACTTGACTTTTTATTTTCAGATTGATCAGAAATGCCAACAAAATTCTTATCATGAGTTTTCCAAGATTTGAAAACTGTCCTGGAGGCAAAAATTGAAGAGACACCCTATTTTCATTACATTCACAGTCATAAGACTTAGTTTGGTATTAAATAAATAAAAAAAACCTTTTTTTAAACTGAAAGTAAGGAGCAAAATATAAAATTGAATTGAACAGAAATGATTACTTATATGGTGGGGGGGGGTGCCCCCTTCTAAATACCTCGCTCTTTGCATTATTTTTTTTTTGAATTTTTGAAAAAAAGCTTATTATTTAATTAAATGGGCCTTGTGTTTCAGGGGCCATTCTTAAAGAATAGGAACAAAAAGTCGAAATTTAGCGTAAAAACGAGATATTGAGAAGGGGACTGTTGCCTCATATAATCACTAATTTCTGTGCGTCTTAAGATCTGATGTTGCTCCTTACTTTCAGTTGAAAAAAAAAACTTTAAAAAAAAATTCCGATCGTTTTTAAATAATGCCGGGAAATCCAGCTCCTTTTCCATGAAAAATTACTTCTCAACACGGAAAATCCCTCCATGGAAAATTATTCCCACGTAAAATAACGACCCGTCAGGAAAATTCCTCCCATACTATTCCTGAAATAAGTCTTTCCTGAAATAATATGAATGTCCTTTATTTCTTTCTTTTCGCATAATATATCCAATTCAAGCTCAACAGACTATGCTTCCCTAGATTCCCCACTGGTTGATTTCGAAACTTATCTTTGTTGGGGATGTTTTTCATTGGGACATGCCATTCCAGCGAAAAATTCCCCCGTGACTAAGTTTTGCAAAGTACATCTCCCCTTCTCCTTACAGTAAATAGACACCTCTGTCCCTAATTAAATCACATGCAAGTTGACGGCTTTGAATTTATTGCGACTCATAAAATTCAGTGGCGATTTTAAGGAACGGACAGAGGGAAGAGGACTTCCCCCGGGTGCAAAATTTGAAGTAAATGATTTAACGGTTATAATTTTTTCATAATTGAATTAAAAGAAAGTAGAGGGCGTAATTAATAAAAGAAATAGTTGTCACAGTTTCAATTGTTAAATAAGAATATAAAGGGGAACTATTAGTGGAGTACAGAAGCGATTGCTTTAAGTAGAGAGCCTTTGACTTTTCCAAAAATTGTTAGATACGACCTGACTTCAGAATTACCTTCTGTTCTAAGTCTTTGCAGCTATTCAGAAATTGTTTTAATTTTCAACTTTTAGTTGATAAACGTGTTTTTCCAAAAGTAACAATAAATTTCAAGATAAAATCAAGTTTTAAACATTGTCTTCTAAGATGGTATTTATATAACCCTTAACATATTATTATCATTACTTATTAAATGTTTTTCAATCCATTAAATTATCAAATAAAGGTTTAAAACAAGTTTAATACTTATTTTATCCATATTCTTGAAAATTAAATTCCGAAAAAAGAGGCTGTAGCATCGATGAAAATCGTACCTGAGTAAAGAAAAAAACGACGAAAAAAAAACACAAACGTAACACTCAATTAAGGCCGTAAATAGGGGGGTGCAGGGTTTTAGGGGGGTTTCAACCCCCTCCCTTTCTTTAATTCGGTTCGACTCGTAAAAACATAACAAAAGTGCATATAAATAAATTCTTATTGATTTTTTAAAAAATTTCCGTGAACTAATTTAGCTCACCAGGTGAGCTGAATCGGGCTCAATTTTGCTGGTGAGGTAAATTTATACTTTCTTACAAGTCCAAGTAACATCCAACGAGAATGAAAAAACAATGAACGTAGTTCCTTCGATTCAACTGGCAAATGACAAAAGCTCGATTCAAGCAAGATGTATTTTAATATATTTAACTCAACTTTTTAAAACGAAGATATAACTTATAACATTAAGCGTAAAATGGTAATTACGTACAAAAATTTTCTTCAATAATTTCACTGCATACTTAGTGGTGGTCTTGGGAGAGGGGCAGAGAGGGTACTTGCCCCGAGCACAGAAATTTCAGGGGCGCAATATTCGAAATAAAAAATCAAACGGTTATAATAACTCTGTAATTTAGAATTTTATTTTCAGTAAGACGTTGAAAAATGCAAATAATTAGTAAAGTGTTAATTAATAAATAAAATATAAATAAATTATAATAGTTAAATGATTTAAATGATAAATTGTTAATTAATGAGTAAAAAATTCATTTGGTCAATAAATAGAAATTTTGTTAAAATTCGACCTGGAAATGTTATGGAAGACAATGGTGGTGGCGCTAATTAACATTTCGCTCCGGCCACAAGAGATGCCAAAACCGCCATTGATCAAATTTTTCTCACCACGTGGTCAACCAGAACTATTTTTCACACAAAATAGTCATAGAAAAACTGTTGTGTTGAATAATATCATCCGCGTTAATAAATGCTTGCAATATCAACAGCAGACACACAAATTCTCATACATCGAGGGAAACATACAACACAAGAAACTATTTAGTTACGAGCAATATCCCTCACGAAGAGATTATCTTAGAGGCTTGGGGGCTAGTGTCACAAGCAGGGAGAGCCTTAGAAATTCTCCCAAGGAAAAATACAATTTTTTTAAATTTCTGGGTGCTTTTCACACAGATTACAAAATAAATACAGTGACATATAGCGATCGCAAGTTCTGTCGGTCTGTCCCAGTTTTGCTAGTTTGGACACTTCCAGATAAGCTAGGACGGTGAAATTTGGCAGGCGTATCAGGGACCAGAAGAGATTAAATTAAAAATCACTTCCCGATTCGACCATCTGGGGGGAGGGAGCGGGGGGCCATTCAATTCGGAAAAATTAGAAACAATGAGGTATTTTTAACTCACGAATGGGTGATCAGATCTTAATGAAATTTGATATTTAGAAGGATATCGTGTCTCAGAGCTCTTGTTTTAAGTCCCGACCGGATCTGGTGACATTAGGGGGAGTTGGATGGGGAAACCTGAAATCTTGGGAAACGCTTAGAGTGGAGGGGTCGGGATGAAACTTGATGGGAAAAATAAGCACAAGTCTTAGATACGTGATTTGCATATCCGGGGCAGATCCACTCTCTTTGGAGGAGCGGGGGGGAGTAATTCTGAAAAATTAGAAAAAATGAGGTATTTTTAACTTACGAAGCAGTGATTGGATCTTAATGAAATTTCATATTTAGAAGGACCTTGTAACTCAAATTTCTTATTTTAAATCCTGACCAGATCCAGTGTCATTGGGGGGAGTTGGAGGGGGAGTAACTGGAAATCTGGGAAAACGCTTAGTGTGGAGAGATCAGGACGAAACTTGGTGGGAAGAATAAGCACAAGTCCTAGATTGCGTAATTGAAGTATCTGGATCGGATCCGCTCTCTCTGGGGGAGTTAGGGAGGGGGGGCTAAATCGGTAATTCGGAAAAACAAAAAAAATTAGGTATTTATTACTTACGAACAGGTGATTGGATCCTATTGAAATTTGATATTTAGAAGGATCTCGTGTCTTAGAGCTCTTGTTTTAAATTCTAACTGGATGCGGTGAGATTGGGGGGGGGGGAGTAGGAGGAGGAAACCGGAAATCTTGGAAAACACTTAAATTGGAGAGA
Source organism: Artemia franciscana (assembly GCF_032884065.1). NCBI lineage: Eukaryota > Metazoa > Arthropoda > Branchiopoda > Anostraca > Artemiidae > Artemia > Artemia franciscana. Next base: position 13,999,129 of record NC_088883.1, on the reverse strand, counting down.
TCGTGCTGATACTTGGTGGGAAGAATAAACCGAAGTCCTAGATACATGATTGACATAACCAGACCGGATTGACTCTCTTTGGGGGAGTTGGGTGGGGGGGGGATTCATTCGAAAAATTAGAAAAGATGAGGTATTTGTAACTTAAGGACGGGTGATCAGATCGTTATGAAATTTGATAATTAGAAGGATCTTGTGCTCCAGAGCTCTTACTTTAAATCCTGACCATATCCAGTGACACTGGGGGGAGTCGGAGGGGGGAAATCAGAAATCTTGGAAAACGTGAAAATTGAGGTATCTCTATCTTACGAATGGGTGATCAGATCTTAATAAAACTTGATATACAGAAAGATCTTATGTCTCAGATGCTCCATTTTCAATTCAAGTCGGATCCAAGAACATAGGCGGTTGGAGGGGGGAAACAGAAATCTTGGAAACGGGAAATCTTGGAAAACGCTTAGAGAGGAGAGATCGGGATGAAACTGGGTGGGAAGAATAAGGACAAGTTCTAGATAAGTGATTGACATAACTGGACCGGATCCGCTCTCTTTGGGGGAGTTGAGGGGATTTTCAGTGCTTTGGCGAGTTCGGCGCTTCTGGACGTCCAGGGACGATGAAAATTGGTAGGCGTGTCAGGGACCTGCACAAATTGACTTGATAAAGTAGTTTTTCCCGATTCGACCATCTGGGGGGCTGGAAGGAGAGGAGAAATTTAAAAAAATGAGGTATTTTTAACTTACGAATAAATGATCAGATCTTAATGATATTTGATATTTAGAAGGACCGCATGTCTCAGAGCTCTATTTTAAATCCCGACCTTACCCGGTGACATCGGGGGTTGGAGGGGGAAACGGGAAATCTTGAAAAACGCTTAAAGTGGAGAGATCGGGATGAAACTGGGTGGGAAGAATAAGCACAAGTGTTAGATACGAGATTGACATAACCGGACTAAATCCGCTCTCTTTGGGGGGTTGCGGGGGTGTTAAGTCGGAAAAACTAGAAAAACTGAGATTTTTTAACTTACGAACAGTTGACCTGATCTTAATGAAATTTGACATTCAGAAGGAACTTATGTCTCAGAGCTCTTATTTTAAATCGCGACCAGATCTGGTGACATGGGGGGGTTGGAGGGGAAAACCGGAAATCTTAGAAAACGCTTAGAGTAGAGAGACCAGGATGAAACTTTGTGGGTAGAATAAGCAAGTGTCGCAGATACGTGATTGACGTAACCGGACTGGATCCGCTCTCTTTAGAGGAGTTAGGGGGGTCCAGTGCTTTGGTGGGTTCGGTGCTTGGACGATGAAAATTGGTAAACGCGTCTGGGGCCTACACAAATTGATTTGATAAAGTCGTTTTTCCCGACTCGACCATCTGGGAGGCTGAAGGGAGAGTAAAAATAAAAATAAAATGATGTATTTTTAATTATGAGTGGTGATCGAATCTACAGACTAAAGTATGTCCCGAGAAGGTATTTTGAAGCAACTACCTCCATTCCTTCTTTCTCTAGAGGGCCCTGACCTTTGTTGACCTTTAAAAATATGTGTGTTATAAAAGTGAAACCTTGCCAAATAGATCTTCGCTTAATTGAAGTACAACAAAATTGTTTTCAGCTTCATAACTCTGCTCAATTCGATTTTATAAGGTTTTAAACATATGCAAATACATTTCCTAAATTTTGAAAAAAAAAACATTGATATGGCTCAAAATTCTACTCAAATAACAGGAATTGCATTTTCAGAACTAAAGGCAGAGGAAAGGCAACTAGTAACTAAAAATTAAGGTAAAATGTTGTTTTGTCAACATTTCAATAGGTATAGACCTGTCAAGTAGGCAAATTTCAGGACCCTCTAGAGGGAGAAGGTTTGGAGATGGGCACTTTAAAATACCTTCCCATGACATACTTTAGCCTGTAGATCCATCCCTGAAAGTTTCATTTTCCTAACCTAAACCCTTTCTGAGATAGCAAGAAGCCAATTAACTAGAATTTTACCGGATCTCGTATCTCAGAGCTCTTATTTTAAATCCCGACCGGCATTAAGCCTCTGATTTTCCTTTTAAATCAATCTATTGATTCTTAGAATTTCGCTAGAGCTCATGCCATATGAGCTCTTGGCTCTTCCGACCTCGTCACAAGTGCCATATGAGCTCTTAGCTCTTGTTTTTTATTGTCTCCCCCTCGAAAATATCCCTTTTTACTTGCCTATTGGAATCACTTGACGGCAAATTTTGAAATATAGTCCTCTATTTAAGTAATGAAACAGATCCTAGGGTCACGAACTATCCTTTCACATGGCATCACACGTGAATGTCCGGAATGTCCATATAAAAGTTTTTATAGATAGGTTTAGAAGAAAGATGCTCTTGAAACCAGAATCATGCTGGAATCTTCAAGCTTGTATAATGAGAAGCCTCAAAATCTTCGAGTCGTTTTGTTGATTCTCTATCAGAAAATTTGGGACATCTTTTAGTGAGTCATCCCACCCGTTAATTATCCAAATACATGTTAATTGCTCCTTTAGATTTTGAAAAAAAGACATTTTTATTTGCCAAATGTCTTATATTTTCATTGCAAAAATGACAATTTTGCCCCACATATACTTTGAAAAATACATTTTGCCTTCCCCCCCCCCACCCTTCTGAATTATAGTGAATTGACGCCACTGTAAATGTTATAGGCCTAATTCAAATTTATTACTTCAACAAAATCAGGAAATTTCGTATCACTCCCAGTTTAACTGCACCCCACATTCCCTAATGCTTACATATACTCCTTGGCTATATGCCTATAAGAAAGTATGCTTATTTTAAACCTCTCCACATATTTTGTTTTCCAAATTCAAATTATTTAGCAACATGAACCAACTGTTGATGAGAAATAAGTAAAAAAAAAGCCTTTCAAAACCAACAAATTGAAAAAGCAACACTACCGCATCTTTAATAAGAAAGAGATCACATTTGCTCCCTGGCCTGGCTGCGCAAGTACTTATCACATATTATCAAGACTTACCTAAAATGATAAAACCAGCAAATATTTTAGGGTGTTTATGCTACGAGTTTTGTCACAGGACTAGCTGAATAAGTAGACATCTACTGAATATGCGCATTTATTTGCTTCATAAATAATCATATTGGGTCTCAGCATGGATTCTCGATGGCGCTTAGGTTAGTAACATCTATCATACGTAGTTACATAAGTTATGTGCTTTTGGCTTAACCAGTTTCTGGAGGGCAGAGCAAGTATTAGACTGGGGACAGTGAAGCATTGGCACCGGCAGGTGGGAGGCCTTAGCCACCTGGGACTATAATGTAATTATAAGGAAACCAAAGGAAAGTAAGCAGAATAGGGAAAACCATGGAGAAAATATGTGGCCCCTCGTTGGCTGCCTGCCAACAGATTTTGACCATTAATAAGGACAATAAAAGTTCTAATTTGTGACGGAGTGACCCCTTTGGAGTTTTCCACAAACATTTTTCTACATGATTTGGTTGGAGCAACAAAAAAAATTTTAATTCTTCATAGTAATGAATTATAAGTAAATAACGATCCTTGTCAAAAACGAAAGTAAAAGAGCCTAACTATAGATAATATTCAATCAAAGAATCCGCTTTATATGGTGATCCTAAATGTGTATTTGTATGTTAGCAATTAGTGCAGTTATTAGTACACGAGATAGATCGTACAATTATAGAAAACGCAAGAAAAACAACTTGATAGGGGACAATTTCGGTAAAAATATGCCGTCAACTTTGGCCTGCATTGCAAGAGTACCCATGAGCTGATATATGAAGGCACTATAATCAAAAATGGTTCCACTGAACGGAATGCCAGGAATTTCTGTATTTTCCCCCAGAACGGACACGTTTTTTGTATTTTTTTTTCCCAGGAGTGATTGTATTTATCTAGTTGTCACTTTGAAAAAAATTTAATTTCTTACAGTTATGAAACATAATAGTGTCAAATATATTGGTTTTTGGTATTCAAATTAAATTAAAATTAAATATTTTGGTGTTTCATAACCAAGTTCAAAACTGTCGATATTGTTAAAAAATATCCGTCCAACGCTTCAGCATTGCTCAAATGAACTGAATGCTGGGAGTTTATATATTAGTTTTTGTAAGTAGGCTATTGTTTTGTGTATTTTTCTGTAATTTCTTAGTTTTTTATTTTTTGTATACTTTTACTTTAATTGACATACTTTTCCATTGCCTTTAGAAAAATGTTAATCTCTTCCTGAAAAAAAAACAACAACAAGTTGTCTCAACTGAAAATAAGGAGCAACATTAAAATTTAAAACGAAAAGAAAATATTACGGATATGACGGGGGTTGCCCCCTCCTCAACACTTCGCTCTTCACGCCATAGTTTTTCGGCACTTTAAAATAAGTTACTTATTGTTCTAATTAAACGACCATTGCGTTTCAAGAGTTGTTTTTAAGAAAATTCGGACAAAATTTAAACTTTAGTGTAAAGAGCGAGGTATTAAAAAGGGGTCAATCCACCTCATATACGGAATAGTTTCTGTTCGTTTCAAGTTTTAACGTTACTCCTTACCTTCAGTTGAAATGACTCGTTTTTTTTTGTTTAATTTCTGATCGCTTTTAATAAAAATAAAGTCAGGATACCTGGCTCCACATCCACGGGTAAATCCCACTCCCCATACAAATATCCTCTGGACAATTCAGTTCTGGCGAAAATTTACCCTTGAAAATTACCCTTAAAATCTCCACGCCTAAAATTGAATCGGTAAAGATAAAGCAAGACACATAAAGAAATTGCGTGTAGAAATTCTGAAAAATTCACCCAGTGTAAAATTTCCCCTGAAAAGTTTACCCCCTGGAAACATCCCTTTCCATGTAATAATTCTCCCAGTAAAAAGTTCGTCCTTCTCTCCCACCTGAAAAATATATGCATACTTCCCAATAAAAAATAAGACAATGGGCAAATTTTATAACTTAATAACCTTTCTTCAGGGGCTTTAGGGGGTCATTTTGGGTCCAAAGACACATTTATTGGGCCTTTCAACTATGCTGACAAAAGCTATCTCAAAATTTTTATTGGACTATTTTGGGAAAAAGTAGCGTTGGAGTGGGTCTGTTTGCCCTCTAAATTTTTGGTCACTTAAAAGGGCACTATAACTAAAATGAACCATCGCCCGACGATCTAGGTCCACTGGGTGGATGTGACCAACCTGGGGAAAAAAATAAACACACATCTGTGATCTTTCTTGTAGCAAAAATTACAAAATTCCACATTTTTCGAGATAAGACCTTGAAATCTCTGCAATTGGGTTCTTTGATAGTTCTTTGATGAATCTGATGATGCGTTTTTCATTAGAATTCTATAACTTCTAGGGGGTCTTTCCACCTTTTCTCGAAAATCAGACAAATTTTCTGAGGCTTGTAGCTTGTGATGGGTAAGATTAGACTTAATGAAACTTATATATTTGGAATCAGCACAATAAGCCAATTCTTTTGTAATATCTATTGGTATAAAAATTCGGTCTCATAGAATTCCGGTTACTATTGAGCAGGGTCACTCCTTACTTACAGAATGTTACCACGAACCGTTTGGTTATTCATCAAAATCCAAATAGACATCATTGAAATATTGATAGTTTTTTTCTGTGCTATCAATATTTTCTGTGCAAATAGAAAAAGTTTTTCAACTAAAGTAAGGAGCAAGTTCAAAACTTAAAATAAATATAAATTACTCTGTATACAAGGAGGACTACCCCCTTCTGAGCACTTTGTTCATTAAACAGAAGTTTTTAGTGCTTTGAAAAATCTTTTTTTTACAATTATGTATTTTCTTAAAAATTTGGAAAAAAGCCAAACTTCACAGTAAAGAGTAGGGAGCTAAGGAGCAGACAGTCCTTCATATAAAGAATATTCTGTTCAAATGGGTTGAGATCCCAGTCCTTTATCTCCCTGGTTAGTTGCTTTTAAAATATGTAAACCAATAATTTTACGTTGATTAGTACCGTCCAAGTTTAAATTCACAATCTCAATTTTGGATAAAATTTGAATATACTTAACAAATTGGCGATGAAAAGTAATTGTAGTGAAAAGTCCTTATTACTACTTATTACTTCTTAAGAATTTCGGTTGGATGAAAAGGAGTATTATATTTGTATGGATGGAAAGTCTGAGAGACTTTCGATCTTCTACATAACTGAAGCCATCACAACCTCTACAATAGGATTTTCTTATCGATAAATACATTACATACATTCGTTTAAATATGTTGAAGTACTTCATATAAATAGAAAAAGAAAAATATTACCATTTAAAATTGCTGAAAACTAAGTTCCTAGCAGTAGTTGCCACCTCAAGGAAATTAACGGGGCTTATGATGACCTGCCTTGCCTTTTCCACCTATATGCTTTTAGATACGGGAATTTAACGTTTTAGTTGTATAAAGAAATATTTGTTGAATTCCTACTCCCCCCCCCCTACCTCTTCCAACATTTATCTTAAGCCTCAGAAAGAGTAAGCAGTTTGTCTATTAAAATGTACTCTTGTAGGAATCTGCACAACCCCTACCTAAACAATGACTCAACCTCCTTCATTATAGCTGATACGCAATTAGAGATCATCAAACTTAGCCTAATTTTATTACAAATAAAGCGAATCAACATGGGTTGAATCCAGTACTGTCACCGTTTGGCATTACTTCTTTTGCAGCAGGGAAGCCTAAAATGTAGTTATTGACACTTTTAAATCAAATAAAAAAATAAAATAAAATAAAAGGTAAAGGATACGGCATTAGACTTTACAGTCCGTACCGGTGGTGCTGATCTCCGTTTCTTGGCCCTTCAGCCAGGAAGTGCAATGGGGGTTGGGGGCCAGCCATCCTGTGCTTTCGCACACCCTTCCTGTTTACCTTCCCCAGATTTCTCCAGGTACCCATTTAGAGCTGGGTCGACTCTGGCTAAGCTTACAGAGTCACGCCACTAACCCCCGTCCCAAACTGAAGAATTGGGTACACTGGGATTCGAACCCGCGTCCTCTCAGACAAGGGATCCCGAATCCAGCGCACCAACCCATTCGGCCAGGGTAAAGTCGTAGTTTGGTGCCCTAAACCTCCTAAACTGTCACCAAACCACCACTGCTATTTTGGGGTCTGCCCCCCTGGAAAATTTTCTGCCGACACCCTTAGAATGAAGCAGCACCATTGGACCTCGTAATCCTTGAATGTCCTTCTCCTTCGGCCTGGATTTCCAAAATTCCTATTTTTTGTGATGAATAAAAATTTTAGATAAATTAATCAATCACATAAGTAGGATGATTATTTGGTATTTGATTTTGTAATGAAACAATAAAGCAAAACGTCAAAACTACCCTCTCCTGCTTACTCTAAAAGATGTGTCGTCTATATATTTTATTTCTCCGGTTTTTGCATAGTCTAATGGGAATTCTGAGGAGTTGACGTCAAGGGCACTAGTTCACAAAAATAAAGGGTGGGGGGAGACGAAGAAATGCAGTTCTTCTTAAAAGAAGATAGAAAATGTATATTTTCATAGTTTGGAAGGGAGGCAATTTAGTTGTTTTCAATTTTTTCAATCAAAATACCAAAAAAGAGGTATTTTTCAAAACCTAGGAAACGGGGTTGATTGGTGCCCCGGGTTCATCTTCGAAATTACTTTGTAGAGTGGAATTTAATTAGAAATCACCTAAAAGTACTAACTAAAAAAAATACATCTTAGAAAAGATGTTAAGCAGTAAGGCATTTAATTATTAAGGTCAATGGCCGCTCTAACTAGGAATGTGCATGTAAATTTACTTGATGAGGTGGGGGGGGATTGAAAAAATGAACAAGCAGACGATTTATACTGAAAATACAAAAAAAAACAATCTGAGGAGAAAATTGTGAAAACATAAAGATTTGAGTGAAAGATCCGAAGGCTCTTCTTGTGTACATGTGGGCCCCAAAGTATATTTTCGCAGTAGCAGAGTGGAAAGGTTCTCCATTAGTACAATGAAGATACAACAAAAACACGTAGACCTTGAACAAATTTCAACAAACATGATTTTTGCACCATTCCACAGAGAAAAAAGCGCTTATTACCGTATCTAAAATTGGTGTTACTACTCTTAAGAGAAATATGTCAAATTCACCCTGAAAGCGCGGAGGAGGGGTCAAAAGGCTAAAAATTCAATATGCGATAATACATAGAAAAAGATTTTTTCTATGGGGCTGTTGGGGTAAAAAATAAGGAAAATGAATGTAAAAGCAGTCCCTCCCATGTCATCGGGACTATATTTGGAAATGCCTCTTTAGAGTTTGAAGTGGGAAGGGTTATCTCCGAAAAACCTTGTGTGTCCTTTCTAGGGTTTTCTTGGTCACAGATAACCAAAAAGGGAAAGAAAGAACTTGGAACCTACAAAAACTGAAACCTTTACTATTGAGAGGCAAAAGAAAAAAAAATGGAAATCGTATTTGAAAAAAAAATGTATTTTGTTCGAGTACCGGGAATGGTATCAGGCAACAGGTTTTGTTGCCATACTTTTCAAGTCTGCCCTCAAGGTGCGAAGGGGAAGGGTGAAAAAATTTATATCATGAAAATTTGCTGGAAAACATAACTTTTATGGAGTTATCGGGTTCGTAAAAAAAAACAGAAAGGAACGTGTAAATACTCTCGAATAAATATGACATGTGGCACCGGCTTGATGTTCTATCAGTATCAATTGAGCTCAGTAACTAGTACTTCACCTTTGAAATTACACTAGCCAATACTACTGATATCCATTTACTAGCCTCCTGAACAATTTCGCACAATGCCACCTAAAAGAGAGGTATGCGTATTATTATAATCCTGTTGATCAAATTTTAGCTGAGACCTTGAATTTCCTTGGTTCTAAGCTTATACCAAGGTGACTTGTGGTAAGCGTATGAATACTTTACTTTATTTTCTTGGTTCTATTGAAAACATAATACAGAAAAATGTGGGTCTGCTGTGGTATCTACTACTCCAACCAATTTTGGTATTGAGCGCTATCTAGTTTTCATGAAAAAAGGATCTAGTTCAAACACTTGCTTTAAAAGAATCGTTTGCTTTGCAGTGAAATCAATTAGCTAATTCCAGTTTTACCATAAATTGGCTTTTAGCAAGAAATAAAAAAAAATTTGGCACATTTTTGAGACTTTTAAGCATAATTGAAAAACAGTCATTAATCTTTCCTTGTAATTTCTGAATTTTCTTCTTCAACTTCTATTCAAGGATCTTCTACCATAATCCTTTTTTAAAGATCTGTTCTGTTTTTATTTTCCTCTAATTATTTTTCTCTTAGGACGATATTTTATTTGGAAGATCATTCCTTGTCCATTACTCTTCTAGTCCTGATGATTCTTGGTCGAATATGGTAGTAGAGCCTGAACTTTTTTAGCTAGAGGAACTTATCTATCCTCAATCTAGCTCTTTTTTCTTTATTTGTTATTGTACTACTACTCCCAATAAAATACAACAGTATTTGCCGATATCGTATTTATCTGTCGTATTTATTTGGATATCGTATTACGATACGGATATCGTATTTATTTGGATTTCTGAAGTTGACTTTGCTTTACATGGAATCTACTATCGGTCCAATATGCTTTGAAAACATAAATAACTGTGGCGCAATAAGCATCTTTGGTGAGAAAGATATTTTAAATATAAGTGCAGTGTCTAGAGAGCGAGGAGAGCCTAGAGAACCTTGAAGTTGCTCTAGGAGGTCGGGTACACTTGCTGCAGATCTTACACAAACGATAAAGACTTAAAAAAATTATAGAAGCGGAATAGACGGTCACAGCTAGAGAAAATCACCGAAGAAAGATTTCTTTTGAGATTTTATTCGAGGGAATTCGATTTTAAAAGCTGCTGTTTATTTTGCTGTAGCCTACACCAAATACCATTAGACAAAGCATAGGAAAGGACATTTTTGGCGTAAGGTCAGAACAAAATAATTTGTGAAAGACTGCTTTCTATCGGCAAATAAAAAACGATGAGTGGGGAAATACCGCCCATTTTTGCATTAGCTCAGTGGTGGACCTCCATGCCCCTGATGCTGTATATCACGTGTCGGGCTCAGCTGCTTTTTCAACTTATCGTAATGCATCCTCAAAATTTGACAGTGACGTCAAAGTCTTAGGGAGCACAATAGCGCTGCTTAAGCAAAGAGTGATATGGGCACAATGTATTATTTTTTTTTGGGGGGGGGGGAGTTTTGGACCAGGGCACTTCGTATATAAGGAGTTTTGAGATAGCCATTTTGATAAAAATGGTTCAAACATCGGATAATAAAAAATCTGGGGTACACACAACCACCTAGGGTCCGGGGCAGACGTTGTAATCTATTCCCTGGGGGCATAAAGGGTTCTTATTGAAGGAATGCTTGCATAAACTTCAGAGTTAGCTCATTTGATTGAAAATTGAAAATCCTAGTCCCCTTTTCAAGAGTCAAAAGTGATCTGACGGTAACTAGCCCCCCCCCCCTCCCTACAAACTATCTTTTCCCTAAATGCGTCCGATCAAATGTTTTATATTGCCGTTTTGTTCTAAAGATTTTATCAATCTTATTTTATATTGAGATTAATATGTTAATATTAAGATTATAACAAAGACTCCAGGATTAAGTGCCCTTCTTAAGAATAAAAAATGATTGGAGGGCAACTACCCCCAAAGGGCCCTTTTCCTCAAATAAATGTGATCAAAATTTTGAGTCATGTTCTACAGAATAATTTAAAGATCAAATAACAAAAACTCAGGGGTCACCACAACTTTCCAGAGGCCGGGAGAAGTGTTGTATGTTCTGCCTTGGGGGGGGGGAATAGGCCTAAGGTCTTATGTAAGAGATGATCGTATAAACATCAGAGTTGGATCATTTGATTGGAAATGGAAATTTTCATTTATTATTTTGAGAGTCATCAAAAGCGATCCGGGGGAATATTCCCCTCCCCACCCTCTTTTCCCCAATTGCATCCGATCAAAATTTTGAGATAACCATTTTGTTTGAAATAGTCCAACGATCAGGTGACAAAACTTCCGGGTCATCATACCCGCCACCCCACCCCCAACTTGAAACCCGAGGGAAGGGTTTTAACTTATACCCCAAGGACAAATAAGGTTTTTACGGAAAACGTGGTCGTATAAACTTCAGAAGGGACTCTAGCTCCCTTTTTAAGAGTCAAGTGATCCAATGGCAACTAGCCTCTCCCACCAAACCCAAGGCCATAAGGCTCCAATTTTTTCCCCATGGCCACTTTTTATGAAAGAGATGGTCGTATAAACTTCGGAAGAGCTCGGTTGATTGAAAATCGGAAGTTATAGTGGTCTTTTTAGGAGTCAAAAGCAATTGGAGGGCCTTCCCCAAATGTGTCCGATACAACAAAACTCTGGCATTGGTACTCCCCTCCCCAGGGTTCATTGGTTGGCGTCGTAAGTTATGCCCAGGGGGCACTTATGGTTTTTATGGAAGGGCTACTCATATAAGCTTCAAAATAGGTTCATTTGATTGAAAATTGAAAGTTCTAGTTCACTTTTGAATAGTCAAAAGAGATCGGAGGTCAACTAGCCCCTCGCACTTTTATCCTCAAGCCCACGTTATGCCATGGGCTTGAGCTCGAGTACGTAAGGGGGTTGTAAGGCTTTTTTTTCGAAGGGGTGGTCCTATAAAGATCAGAGGTAGCTCATTTGATTGGAAATTGAGTTACCGTTTTAACAGTCAAAAGTGATCGGACTGTATCTACCTCCCCCCCCCTCTCTCAACACCCCTTTTCCTTCAATTTGTCCTATGGATTTGAGAAAGCAATTCCCTTTGAAATAGTCCGACAATCAAATAACAAAACTTCAGGGTCAACATACCCCCCCCCCCAGGGTGCAGGGGGACTAAGGGTTTCAGCTTGTGCTCAGGGGTATATAAGGTTTTATGGCAGAGGCGGTCGCATAAATTTGAGAGGGGACTCAAATGGTTATAAATTCATAGTTCTAGTTCCCTTTTCTAGTTCAAAGTTCAAAAGGGATCCAATGGCAACTAGTCCCCCTTCCCCACCAGCCTTCTTTTTCCCAAATACTTTCGATCCAATTGTTTATATGATAATTTTGTTCAAAATTGACCAAAAAACATATAACAAAAATTCTCGGGATAACACAGCCCCCAACCCAGAAACCGGGGGAAAAT